>NW_028185594.1:2051-81803 GCF_003343005.1 Rhea americana | reverse complement strand
TCGCTCAGCTCTGCGCTGCCTTAGTTTTCCGGGACAAGTACCTCATCGATGGAAGTACTTGACTTCATCCGCCCTTTAAAGCCTTTTAGGCAGAGTTTATCTGCGGCTTCTAGTTTCTTTCCCCAATTTAATTTCCTTTAGGAGCCTCTATTACCCTCTGTTGGTTTCCTTTCCCCCACCCCCCACCCCTTTTGCAAAAAGCTCCTGTCTTCTACCTCTCTTCAGAAAGAGAAGGGGTTTGGTTTTTGTCTGCTTATTCTTTCTCTGAGGCAGTGGGGAAAAAGTCCTCCCGATTTTCAGTTGGGCAAGCGGGGTTCATGTTTGCCTCCCCCCCTTTTTTTTTCCAATGGATCTTGTTCCTAACATGTACGCTGGTCAACTTCAGTGAGCCTGACCTTCTTGCATGTCTTACCCGAGGATCATACTGTAAAGCACTATTGTGAAATGTTTCTTTTTCCTTAAAATCCTACTACTTAGTTCTCTGTTGTGCTCTTCTTAACAGCTGAGTGTCACGGCATTCCTTTCATTTCTGCTTCTTGCCCCTTCAGCAGAATTTTGGTGTRGGTTTGTTGTTGATGTAAATCTGTCAGGTTTTTCTCCAAGCTTGGAAAAGCAATAGAGCTGTTCTTACAGATGTAGTGTCTATTTTGGCAGGCCAGCTGCTTTTTTCTGAGCTRTGTGGGTTTGGGGTGTTTTTTATTTTATTTTATTTTGATTTTTTTGCTGGGACATGAATAAATGAAGTGAGCAAATCAAAGTAACTCCTGTTACAAGGGACCTGGTAAACTTTACTTGGGGCTTCTTTGCAAGAAAGAAACAGCAACATACAGAGCTAAAGCTGACACAGATAAATCTCTTATGGGATCTATGTGTTATGCTGTGATCATCTTCATCTTGRTGGTTTCCTTGACTTTGTTGTCTGTCTTGTGAATATATCAGCTGATTCTCCTTTTCACACTCTGAAAGCTGATATTACTTGAGCATTGCTTTCCTGTCCTCAGTAACATTGCTTATGTCRTACCTGTCTGCTCTTCTGTTCAAACTAATGCATGTTAACATTGTATACTGAATGTTTTTTTTACAAAGAYTTTGGCTTAAGCTAGTAAATCAGTATGACAGAATAAATCTGTCTCTTACTGTGTTAGTGATAATGGTGCCTTAAGGGTTTTATGGACCTTGTCAGCATTTCTTTAGTTTTGGCCAAACTACTGAAAAGGGTGAGTTGCCGTCAACTAGGAGTAGTGTCAAAATGTTTTAAGAAGCCAGAATATCTAATGGTTTTGTTTTTTTGACTTTGGCATCCTGTCCACCTTCTGTTGTGGTTTATACAGCCTCTTGGCTACCTTCCATAGTGGAGGACTAATGTAGGAAAAAAAAAATCCATCTCGGTTACTAAATGTTTGTGTTGACTGACTTTGTTCCTCATCGCTCTGCGCTATTGCACTGTGTGTTACTGTTGCGTGGTTGCGGAGATAATTGCACTGCTCTGAAGTTTGAATTTGTTTACTTTGTGTTCTGGTAGCTGACTCAGAGCTCACTTCATAGTGTTAGAGAGTTGTTTTTGTAGTTCCTCCCCTTTCTCTCTTCTTTGGTCAGCCAAAAAGTAGCTCTGAATGACTTGTCACATGAAGCAGGGCTGAGAATGGTCCTAACAGGTTGCCTGGCCAGCAGTCTGGTAGGGTATTTTTGTAGTAATTCTCTAGAGGGAGTGATGGCAAGCCATGGTTATGCTCTGGGAGATGGTGCAGTGAAATTAGGTGGTTAAACATTGTTTAATGAAGGTCTGAACTTTCTCCGGTACGGTTGAATTTCCTCTTGGCCTAGCAATCATAATTCACATATCAAGCTCTCATTCTTTTGTTCTAGTCAGCTCTCATCTTTAATCACAGTCATGTTATTGTAGATATCTATTCTTTGGTTGCTGAAACTATACTGATAGTTTTTGAATATAAGCCCTAACTAGATTATTTACGTACATATTTTTTTCCCTAGTACCTTGAGCTTTAACTGTTTTTCTCCTGATATTTGTGTACTAGGTTGAAGAAGCAGTAATGCTAACTCTAGCAAGCAAGCTGAAGCGGGATGATGGCGTCAGAGGACCCCGTACATCCAATCCAGCTTCCGATTCAACTCGGAGAGTATCTGTTCGAGATAAATTGCTTGTTAAAGGTGAAAAAACTTGCATGTAAAACTTCCAAAATTTACAGTACTCATGGCAGTGCATGATAAGAAACTGCATATAAAATGATTTCCACAAGTATTTTTTTAAAATTTGTGACTCTATACTATGGGCTGTATATTGGTATACCTCAGATCCCAACAGCTCCTTGGCTGTAGGACACTTATTTTTGTTAAAATAATACAAAACTTAAAAAGCCTTCTCCTTATTCTATTGTAAAAATAATCTRTCATTGAGAACTGTACTGAATCATAAATTAAAACGCTGATAAAGTGTTGGCACATAAATGTTACTGAATATGTAGAAGCAAGAGTACCAGATTTGGCTTGACAGGAAAGCAAGTCTTTGAGCAAAAACATAACTTGCCTGTGATGGGAAAGTAAGTCCTGAGWGTAACATCAGTGTTCTGATGGTTTTTGATGGTATAAATCAAAGGCAATAAACTTGAAGTTTTTTAAAAAGCAAAGASGTATTTTTTTAGACTTGGTGTCACTAGAATTTGTGTAAGAAGTAGAGGATTAAGAAAACCTAGTTTTTGTAGCATCRTATGATGTTATAGACTGTGAAAGGCTAGTGTAGACTAATTAGTTGGCTCTGCACTGGTGGGAAAAGCTTTTTACTTTGCAGCATTTCTGCGTAAATGAGGTTGTTGGCAAGACTGCATAAATATGCTAGTTTACAGTAAAATTGGGGAGAGCTCTCATACTTTTCAGTTTTTCTCCAGTGTAACTTTATATTTTAAAATTCAGATACTGATACTTTGCAAATACTGTGGGTTTAAACTCTGGTTTGCTCCCTRCAGTAACTGTTGAATGTTTTAATGCCCAAGCTGTGCAGCTCTATCTAGTAGCAAGGTATCATTATTTATGTTGATGTTTCCACTAGAAATRGTCAACAGTGAATATACTACTGTTCACGCTTAAGCTTGCACAGTTAGGGTTCATGCCATTCAGTTGCAGTGTTCATATTTCATGATCTTAGCTTGGATTATCTCGAGACTGATGCTTGTATATCTGCTTGGATGGTATTGCCCAACTATAGAACTACAAATAGCTTTTTCTAATTAATGTAGATTCTGCTATGTTACTGTATACTGGAGCAAGGATTTCCTTCAAATTCCCTTCCCCAGTGCATTGGGAAGCATCTCCAGTAGATCATAAGAATATTATTTTCACACTSTTCTCTCTGACTGTGTTATTCTAAGATCTGGGAGCTTAATATACTTTAAACCATGATGTGATAACTCTCTCGAAGAGCTTGCTTTATCCTTTCAGCTTGGAGATTCTCATTTAACTGTAATTTGGGGGGAGAGAGTGTGTGTGTGTGTGTGTGTGTGTGTGTGTGAAGATATCAAACAGAAAGAACAAACTCTTTAACCAGGCTAAACTGCAGAGCAAAAGTGCTAAAATATGTAATCTGAGATTTTTATTAGCCTACAAGTGTAGATTCAAGGGAAAAAATAGCAGTGTGATATAAATACACTTGAACTACAATGTCTGGCRTAGAAGTGAAGTACCAGAAGAAATATAACTGTGTCCTTGTTAAGAGCAATCATGTTTCTCTTGTATGAGTAAAACCTTTTTTGCAGTCTTTCTCCCCCTTCAGTGGTAAGTTATAGAAAATTAATACTGACRTTGTTATTGCTAATAGTAGCATTAGCAAACCACAGCAGACTAAGTATTGAACAACCTTGAGTCCCAAGCTGACAAGTGTTCAAAGCAGGTCACTGCAAGCATCCATCCAACAAATGTGAATGTTATGTCACATCTGACTGTGTGAAAACTGTATCAYGTGGCTCTCCAAAGAGAACTGTAGGAGCAGCCATCAGTCTGTTTAGAGTGTTTTTTTTTTTTCCGGACCAAATGAGGAACTGACAGTAGAGGTGRGTCATTTGACTATAACTATGCAGAAAGCAAGGGTAAAATCAAGTAGCAATATTCAAAAAGACTTGGGGAAAAATCATCTCTTAAGCCATGCTTTTACAAGGTGTAGACCAATTACAAAATGGTCAATTGATTAATGACAAAAGCTTGTAGAACTTGCTTCAGCTGTTACTACTAGGTCAGCTGAAGCAGCATCTGCAGTGTTGAGAGCCTGATTGATGGGGGGGGCGCTTCTGATATTGATAATTTTAAAGTCATYCTGTTTAGATCTACAGGAATGAGTTTAACAGGAGATGAAGAGCTACATAGGAAAGACAGGCATGTGCTGAGGCTCCTTTCGCATCTGGAGCAGTGCAGTGCATGTCTTCTGCTGTTTTATTGCACAGAACTGTGGTAGCCTCTTACATTCTTAACTTTAGGCTGTTGTATCACACTCAAAACAAGGTTGGTGGGAGGCTGTAAGAGCAGTTTCAAGTGGAAACTGTTACCAATGTTTGTTTAGCCTAGAGGTCTCAAACATACACTCATTCTACAACTGTGGTTTGTTAAGGGTAAGATCAGTCTGGTGGCAACTGTGAATTAAGCAGTATCTGTTGTGTTCATAGAGTCCAATCCAGAAAGGCATAGGACTTGTTTGGAGGATGTGTTGGCACTGCAGCCACTGATAAATGCAGACAGGGCTTACAAGTTTCTGAACACTAAATGTAAATCAATTTGGTATGTCTGCTAACTGATATGGCCCTTATTTTTTGGGGGTGGGGAGTGATAATCTAGGTATGATTTTAACTACTAGCACGATATGAATGGAGAGAAAATTTCAAGTCCCAATTTGAAGTATTTTTGCCCAAATTGTAAGTACATAAGCTATCAAGAGTGTGTTTGGCTTCTGTCCTTGGATTCAGTGATGGATGCAAGCAGAATAGACTTCTTTTTTCCACTTCTGTGAAAAAGTTAATCTTACAATACTGGGGCCCTTTGTCATTTTTTTTCTAAGCTGTCCAGTATTGTTATAAATGCTAATATTAACTATGGTCTAGGGCACRTTTAGACCATAGTTAATGCGTGGTATAGAAAGAAGATTTCTATCCCTGAAGTTTTATAGAGAGAAATAATTTTGAGAGCTGTATGTTCTCTTCCAGCTGTTTTTCCTCAGAGGAGTTAGTCATGACTGCGAAACAGTATTTGGTAGCAGCCTTGTCCCCCTGCTGATTGCGTCAGCAAGTCATGCATGCCTGTCTGGGGAGAGGAGCACACAATTATGGCTCTGATTTGAAACGCTGGGACATCACAGAAGAAGCTCTAAAATCAGTAAAGGTAGAAGCCTCTGAGGGATGAGGGAGGGCAAGAATTAATAATCTAGGCTGCCAATTCTTGAAGAGAGGCTTTATAATCAAGCAGGAATGGACAGGAAAGAGACCAAGTGGTGACTAGCATGCTTGAAGACAAATTAAATAGGAAACATGCACAGCTGGAGAAGGTAAAAAAAACAAATACTGATGTGGGGAGGAGAGACAGGCAGAAATCATGTGCTTGAAGAGGCTCTGCTGCCTCTCCAGCAGGGAAGAAGGGCTCAAATAAAGAACAGCTTTGTTAGAAGTTCAGTGAGACTCATTCTTGCATCTCTGTTTTAGCTGGATTTTCAATATAGGCTCAGTTGGAGAGTAGGGCCTTAAGTTTGTGGGCTTTGTAGTATATAAGTTAAAATAGAGCAAGCATTACACTTTAGCAACTTTCAACTTTGCTACTGCTGTTCCTTGAAACTGATAGTGTGAACACAAAGACAATTTTTGATGTTAAAACAACTTTAAATTCATCTCTAGGGGAAAACTTCACTAAGTTGGGAGTAGTGGCCACATGCCTGCTCCTGCAAGATGCTCAGAGCCTTGTAGTKCTGGACTTGAAAGGCACTTCCTTTTTGAAAATTTGAAAGGAGCTGAGGACAGCAAGCCAAAGTACTATGTAAGTTTAATATTATATAACAGACATTGAATTAAAAATAAAATAAATACCAGAGTGTGATTGCTGGCAATGTACACGCTTATTAATCAGAGGCTTCCACTTCAACTGCTTTTTTCTTGATGCATCTGAATGTCAGTCAGTTTTATATTACCAGTGCAGTTTTGTTTGTTTATAAATGACATCTTGAAGTTACTTGATTTACTAAGAAAACAATTTATAGCATGGTTTATTCCTCAGTTGTCTTTGTGGTGTGTGGGCTTTACAGCCAGATTTTTAAAACCTGGAAATGTTTCAGGTGTGCTTTTGTAGAAACCTGAGGGAAAAGGAAGTGTGAAACTGATTATAAACACGGATAAATGGGCAGTGTAACTAAAAATGAAGGGAATCAATATATTGGCTTTTTTCAAACCTTTAGGTACAGTAATATCCCTTGTCACAAGAGTAGGTGAGAAAATTAAAAGGAGAGGAAAAAGATGGCACCTTTCTTTTGATGATTAAAGAAGTTCTTCCTTAATTTGTTAACACTGAGATTACATGAGATTTTTTTTTAAAATGCTGCGTTGACTTCTGTGTATTGAAAGTGTTTCCTTTTCATTATTACATTGTATAATGATGCTTGTAAGTTGAAATAAATAAAATCCCTTATTTTAGAAGGTGGCAGTAGAAAGTTTCACGGTAAATGAGTGATTAATATTTATTGAAGGGAAAATTAGTGGTTTACAATAGAACACTTACAGCATAACTGTGATCAACATACCAAAGCCAGCAAGCTGCAAGGAGATTTGAAAGTATCACCAAGACTGCTTCTAGGACTTCACTGAGAAAGGGAAGCCTGGCTCAATGTGTTGCTTCAGCTCTTACACCTCTGATTCRCGGTATACCTGAAGTAGGAAGTAAAATGATGTATATCTTGCTTAAAGGAAGCATTTGAAGTGGAAGGAAGATTTAGATCTCTTAGTATATTAAATAACTGGCAGTATTAGGTAACTTGTTTGACTTCTGATACCAATCTATAGTTGTATGGTTCATAGCTTTTCATACTTAGCTCCTCTGAAGATAGGTGAGTAAGAWTTAGGAGGTAACTGTATTGTATTACTAGAATTAAAAGTTAGAAAATAAAATTTTTGTCAGAGATTCAAGGTCTGTCTTCATCTTAGACAGTCTTAAGACGTACATTAAAYGGGGGCTGAGCTGGGGAGGGGACCTTTTGGACAAAACCAGAGCAAAATAACTTTGCTATGGATGAGAAAGCATTAATTTCGTTTGAAGAAGTAATGCTTTTTTTTTGTGTGTGCTTAAAAGCAAACTGCATTGGGAGGCATATGGCTTGGCTGTTTGTGGCAAGATAGTAAATAAAGCATTTCTGTATTCTGACTTGTTGAGTTGGGGGGGGGCCAAGGGAATGAGCAGAACAACTTTTGGTTGTAGTTTGTGCATTAGTGAGTGTAATGTTCATGTGGGTCTGTCAAACCATACCCTCTTACACATGTCAAGAGGGTTTGTTCCTATTTCTGCCTGAGAATTGTCATGGGTAGGGAGAATAAACCGTTTGTGAAGTCACTTGTACGTAGCTTTGACTGTGTCTAGTGTAGCTTCCCCCCCACCCCTGCTTTGTAGGGATCCCACACTGTTTCTGAAGCATCAGAAATCTGCATTCAACTTTCCCAAAGTCTGTGGTACTTTTAAATTTAACCCCTGCATTCCTACTCTTTCTGTAATTTGGAATGGCATTTGAAATTATTAAAGCACTTTGCTTTGCTGTTACATGAATGGTGCAGGCAGGGAGCACTGTGCAGTGTGATTTTTTTTTTTTTTTTTTTGGGGGGGTTATCTATAGCTACGTTGTCCGAGCTGCAAGTTATCCRTGCTGTGGATGGGAGCCAGCTCAGGTCCAGCAGAGTTTGTTGGCTCAGGCGAGTGTGTATTAGGTCAAGAGCAGCACTCTGCAAATATATATATGTATATATATATATATATATATGCCACCTGGGTCTGCTTTTGCACCAGCTTAAGCAAGGCTTTCAGGGGCACCAAACTAGCTGTTTGGGAGCTAGTTTGGATCTGTAATGGCTATATCTGAGTCTGTCCCCTGCGGAAACTCTGGCACGTGTCTGCGCTTATGCTCTGGCCTTTTGGACCTACTTGAGACAGTTTATCAGCATGGGTGCTGGCTCTTGCAGTGTTGTGGCATTTGCTCTGCCTTGGCAGTGAGGCCTCTGCTCCACAGTATTTTTGCAACTCTACTAGGCCAGCATTGAACAGGAGTGATTTCTAGGGGAAGTTCTGCAGTGTTTTTGCATGGTATTTCCTGTGACCTGGATTATCCAGCTGTCTTATCTTAGCATTGTAAGGACTGATGAGGTGGCTGTTACTAATAGAGAACACTGATACTGCTTATCCATAACATATTGGTTGTGTAAAGTGGTTAAATTGGGGTTTTATTCACTGCTTTGCTATATGTAACTAACTTGCTGGGAGAGGAGGTCAATACATTTGTGGCATTAAACTTGCTTCTTAGTGAGGTTTGTGGAGCCCTCTGAAATTCAGCAAGTTTGAGCTATAATAGTTGCTTCTACATTTTGCTTATTTACAAATCTGTTAAGTCATACAAATAAGTTGGTAGAATGCACAAGAGCCGTTCTCTTGTGAAGAATATATTTTGATAAGGATATTGCTTTATGTGGGCAATATATATAAGGTAAAACATCAGAATCTTAATGAAGTTTGAATTATATGGTCCAAACATTCTCTTTTTAAGCAGCAAAATTCAAAAATGACTTCAACGTCTAGACTGACATTACCAAAGAGACAGAATTTGAAATACTTATGAACATTATGACTTTGGCCCCATAAAACGTGTGAGTTATACTTAATCACCAATATTAACATGGAGCAGGTGATAACATCTATTTCCTGACTTGCTGTTGTTTAAGGCTATCGATGCAGGTAAGGATAGATTTGTGTGTGTTCTTAAATTCAACGGTTTGTTGCAGAGTTAGGAAAAGCCTTTGTTTTTGGCAGAAACTTGCCTTGGTTCACAAGGTTTTCGTATATGTTATTGTGGCCTTCTCATTTGCACATCTTCAGAGAAAGAGCGTGCTCTCCTGTACTCGTGCACGTGAGCATCTTTGTTCTTGTGTTTTCACAAGAAAACTCACTACTTGTGCCAAGACAAAGGGAAACACTGAAGTTTGAGTGTTTTACATGACTTTTTTTTTTTCTCACTCCGAAGAAACTGGTGATCAGTGAACTTTCTGCTGACTTCTGCAGGAGGCCAAGGTGAGGCGACAGCTCAGGAGAGCTGTTGCGGGCTGACTGCTGCGGCTTTGAACAGATTCAGTTCTTTGCATTCTCCCTTTCCCTTGCCTGCCCTTTTCTCAGAATTAGCAAAAAGCAGGCAGGGTTTGTGAAGTTGAACAATGCACAAACAAAGGAAACAAGGAGTCAGCAGCCCCTAAAATAAGGGCCTGGTCYGAAACTCCCACCCATGCAGTGTGGGTTGGCAGTTCCTCCAGGTATTTGAGGCTGGTGAATTTGGAGATAAAGGGATGGAGGGATATTCTGATGGTGGGTGTGCATAACTGATCCACAGCAGTTGGTTCCTGCTGCACTGTAGTTGGAGAAATACTTTGAGCTGCTCTGTATATTCTCTGTTCCTCCTTTCTGCTTTCTTCATATAGATACTTTATGGAAATTGTAAATTGTGAGTGTGTCTTTTTTTTTTCCCCTACCTCCTGGAAGGAAAGTAAAAAATTAAATCCATGTATATAGCTGAAACTACTTTTTTTTTCGTATGTTGGGAAGACTACTCTGAAGATTTTAGGTATAAGTATGTCCCCAGTGCAGTGTGTATCTTTTGGAGCTAACTCTTTGGTTAAATCAGCTGTAGTTACTCAAATGCTGCCACGTGGAATTTTAAAGAGTGCAACTGTGAACTTCTAATGCGAAAAGCAAAAGGCTTCTGTTTTGCTGGGATCCTCGGTGCACWTTTACTTGGTGCGGTAGGCTGCAGATGTGGGGATACCAGTGCTGTGGCACKCATGGGGCAAGTGGGAGTCAAGTTCCATGTGCGCTGTAGAGGCCAGCCAAGTCTGGTGAGTGTGCAAACAAGAAAAAATCTGGAGAATTGGGGAGCTCTTAACTGCCATCAGATGAATTTGGATTCTTTGCCCTGATGTGTCTCCCTGTGTCTTCAGAGTGCATTTTATGTGCTACTGGGGGAGCCGCTGTAGCTGGCAGGGGAGAAGTACAAGCATTTACATGGTGGGTAGTGGTGATGTTTGTGCGGGTTCTGAACCTCCGGGCATGTTCTCAGCATTGCCTAAGCGCCCTGATTTCGGATGCTGTCTGCTCTCGTGTTTTGCAGGCTGGTGCTGCTGTCTGTGCTCAGTTACTGTCCCTGTACCCTCCTCTGCAGCTGTGCAACCAGTTCATTTCACTGTTGTGTGTAACAGGAAAAAATTATGCAAGGAGAGGACGGAGCATCCAAAGGCTTTAGAAATCCTTGTTTAAAACCATCCTGTCACTGTGCAGTCTGCTTAAGTATGGAGCTTTGCCCTTAGGTATTAGAAGTGCCTTATGTAGATGAGCTCTGTGGGGGTTTGGATAAGGTCACCTTTTGAAGTGCCAGGGATCTGGGTATGAGAATCCCCGGTGCTTTAGGCTTGGCGGAGCTGAGCCTTTTAATCACAGTAGAATGTTTGCATTGTCTGCAGGGCGGATGAGCRTTGTTAGCAATGAATCACTGTGTATAAAATCGTGTGACATAAAGAGAAATGCCAAGGTAAATCTTCTGTGCTCGTTAATTATATTTTTAAGAGTMAAATTTGATTTAGAGTAGTGTAAATTAGAAGATTTGCTGGTTTGGACTTCAGGAATGGCTTTATGCTTGCAAAAATAACAGTATTTTTTTTCTTCTCTCTACAGAGGTTGCAGAACTTGAAGCTAATTTACCTTGTAAGTATAGTATTTAATGGCATGCATTTTAAGGAGAAAACTGCTGAATTTATTTTGACTGAAGTATGAATGCTAATGATGTTGTTCTCAGGGAAAGCAGGACAAAACTGCCAGCCCAGCGAAGACTTAAACAGATCTTATTTGTTGCCCCCTTTTCAGGATGTAGAGGGGGAACCCTCATTAGTGTCGTTTGGAAGCAGTACTGATCACTTGGTTATRTTACATAGCTGGTGGCATGTGGGAGATTATTTCTCTTAAAATGCCCCAGAGTTACTGGGAACTAAAGGCTGCACGTGCTGTCTCGGTCCTGTTTCTACTCTATTCTCTCTTCGTTTCCAAAACAGGAGATGCTTGTCCAGGGGTCCAGTTCTCAGGAAGTGTATTAAAACACCCTAGTGGTCTTTCATTTCACACGTGAGCTGTAATCTGATATGTTGGTTAATAGTGAGAATAGTCATAGAAAATWCTAAAAACCACAATCTGTATTCCTTTAAAAAAGTAAAAAGGCAAGAGGATGTGGTTTTAGCACTGGAATCTCATCTGCAGTGTATGTTTTGCTACAAGCAGGCACTACTAGTGTGGGCTTTAAAATAAGTTATTAAAAGTACAGGGTAAATCACTCATTGCTTCTGAAGCTGAGAATATATAGTTAAAAATCAGATTTTTATATAAATATTTTTTGCTCTTTAGCTTGAGAAAGAAACTAGTTCAGTAACGAGGAACAAAACAAAGCCTTTTATAAAAGGGAATGAAGTTCCTAAGACTGCAGTTCTTGCTAAGAGGGTGTTGACAGTAAAGCTGAGTTGTTGCTGAGCACACTTTGCCTTCAAGTGTAGACCAGGGCAGCATCATTTCGTGTCTGTGTAATTTTGCAATCCATACTTGGAAAATAAGTTATCGTGTAGTAAGCTGAGAGGCATTTTTACAGCTGATYGCTTGCTGTAAAGAAGCTCTACATAGCTTCCAGTGGTGCATATGCTTACTTCAGAGTAATGTAAGGTGCTTCCCATGCAGGGGAAGAGGCATGAGCAGCAATCTAAGAGTGTGTGTGCAGACTCGTGCTGTGCTGTGCRGTCACACCGTCTTGCCTGTATGCTCATCCTTCAGAAGAAAATGATGAGTATTCTCCCTAATTACACTGGCAGGTAACTCAAGATGTTTCTAGTCTTTCCTGTCTGAGGGAGGCTTTAAGCATAATATTTTCTTCTGGTCAGACTTTTGAGTTGGATCTCTTTGTTAACACTTCTAAATCTGGATCAGCTCTTGGATCTTCCTCTCCCTTCCTCCCCCTCCCCCCCCCCCCCCAAAAAAAAAAAAGAACTTTTCAGTGTAAGAGGGCCTGATGGGAAGAATTAGGAGCAAAGAAAGTACTGAACAGAAGCTTCAGAAAGAGAAGAGATGAAGAAGCATTACTTAACTCTTCCTTTATTTGCCCTCTTTCTTAAAGGCAATCCTACAGAAAGCTCACACTGAGTAATTTCAGCTTTTGTTAAACTTTATTGCATAGACTTTTCTATAGGGCAACGAACGCTAGAGTTTATAGCTATTACAGTGTGAAAGCTTTACAAGGGTTTGTGGACAACTCCAGTTATATAGTATTTTTCATGCAGATAAGGTCTACGCCTCTAGTGCTGTTTATCTTGAYGAAGACGGAAAGTACAGCCAGCTTGACAGATTCAGAAGCTAAAGGCTGCCTAGTGTGGATCGTAACATATCTGTGGATGTACACATCTTTTAGTRCCAGCTCGATGACTTGACTGCTATGATCAAGAAAGGCTGGTTTTGTGCGCGAGAAGAGTTTGTGTCGCTGCTTGCAAACAAAGGGCTGTTATGTTGTAAAGTTGTCTCTGCTGGATGGGACCCACTGACTGGTTTCATAACAACCCTCAGACAGCCTGAGGTTGATGTCTCTTCACACTTGTTCTTCTTTCTAATTATTCTCCTTAAGTTTGCAGTGTGAGAATGGAAAGAGTGTGTGGTTTTTAAGGATGCTGCGCTTAGTGTGTAATTGCTTACAGAGAACATAAAACATACATGARAAAAGCTTACCCTGGTAGTTTTCTGTCTTGCATTTGGAAGATACCAAAGGAAAATAGTTAACTATTGGAAGCCCTGTAGTAAAGTGCAAGCATTTAGTGTGTTTGGAGATACCAGAGCTGAAGCTCTTTAGTATCGCGTAGAGTAAAAGTGTGTAGTAGCTGTGCATGCCTATCATCAGGCAAGCTGGAATGTTGTATGTGCCTGCGGTGTCTGTTTGCTTTCCAGTCATATGATTATGCAAGTTTGCAAACAGTGTAGTAGCTGCAATTGCTCCAAAATTGCACTGTCAACAGCTGATTCTGAAGCTGTCAGTTCATCAGATTCAAGTCATTCCTGGCTGATTGTGATGCCTTGAAAAGGAGCAGCACTGCCTGATGGATTAAAATGTACAGGATGCCAAGACAGAATGCTAGCTTTCTCAAGTCCTTTTTTTAATAGGACATATACTTAACAAAACTCGCTCCAAAAAAACAGTAAAACTATGTAGCTGTGAAATATGGACCTCTCCTTTTTATTCCAGTACAAAAGTCAAAAAAAAAAGTTACTACTGTTTTTCAAGAATTTTTGGAAGGTGCAGTGTAAGGATCTGGTAGCCTAATGTGATTTTGAAACTCATTCTTGGATGTGATGAGTTAGGCCAGCTATGGCAGTAAGTTAGATTCATAAAGAAACTTGTTCAATGTAACAGCTGAATGGGGACTTCACTGGCTTTAGGAGGAGGTTTCCAGTAAAACTTGTATCTTGTTACCTGTTACAGGTGTAAGTAGTTCTTTATTAGCACAGGTTGGAAGCATGACTCCTCACAAGCTGCAATATGTTATCAAATATGCATATTACCATAGAAGAACTTCTAAGGAGACCATGCTGGTTCTGCGTGCTGTTATCTTAGCATGTAGGTGATACCTCTGCAGAAGACCAATTCCTTTGGCATTTTAAGATCTTTGAGGCAGCATCCTATACTGAAAGGAAGCACTTATTTGTTCTCACATCTCAAGGAGTGAAGTGCCATTACTCCTGGTGACTTGGCATAAAGAGCTCTGACCTGTAACTGTGTAGGAAAGAGGCACTTCAGAAAGTATAGGAAGTCAATTGACTGGAATGTGAGAATTAATTGATTAAGTTTGGATTGTATAAGGATGATGTATTTAGTTTCCTAACTGAAATGCAGTGTTTGATGCAGACTTATTTTCTTTGCAGGTACATGTAAAGTGAATTTTCCTGACCCAAACAAGCTTCATTACTTTCAGCTAACTGTAATCCCAGGTAACTTTCTAAACATACTGTTTTTGTCTCTGAGTGTTTGTGTTTAGGAAACGTAAGTCCAAGACTTTACTCAAATCCAATAAACTTTCCAGAAAACAGTCAAAAAAAAAAACCCAAAACAACAACAAAAAAACCTCTGTACTGCAATGACTGTAGCAGCAGTGGAAAAATGGGCTTGATTTTGAGAACCAAGTTCTACTGAAAGCAGTGGTTAAAATTAAGCAGATCTAGGAAGTGTTCAGGTCTTGTTTGCTCACTTCGGTTGAAAACATTTTTTTTCTCTCAGCCAATGTTGAACTTTGTGGTTTTATTTGCTGAGAAGAATCTTGGACAATGTCTAGTGAAATTACTGTAAATCTGCCCTGTTATGTTGCAGATTTATTCTTTCCCACCAATTGGTTGATTCTATAGAGTTGAAAAGAAAGGTGACAAATATTACTATAAAACTTCAAATATATGCATGTCTGAAGATGGTTAACATGTGGGAGGTTCTTAGCCTTGAATATTGATGTACATGGAAATTAGGTCTCTTACTACTAATACCACTTAARTATACTGTGGAGCTCCTGCTGGCATGCTGTTGAACAGAAATGAAGATTCAATAATACTTTTCCAGAATTCATTATTTCCAGGTAAGTTTCTTCATAGCTATCTGAAATTACGGAGCTTGTTGTTCTTATAATTAAGGCCGTCCATTTTAGGGTGGATGGTTGTGTTTTGTGGATGAAGTTGTGTGGAAGATTAACTGCTTCAGATGCACATCCTATTATTGCTGTGTCTTACCTTTGAGGCTTTGTACAGCTATTTAAATGAGCATTTACCCATGCAGTACATTGTAAAATGTTCAGGTGAGGTGTTAGCCAGTGCTGGGATCAGTATTTCCCTGCCAGGTGACTTCTCCAGGTCTGCATTGTCTGTAGATGTTTATTGACAGCAGAAGTGAGACGCAGTGTGTTACCTGTAGAAATAATGGCTTACACTTGCATCCTGCAAGTGTAGGAATATAGGAATGTTTCTGATAATGCAGTATCTTGATACCAAACGGGCACTAGATGTCACTGTTGTTACTTCTTAACCAAGATCAGCTAGCACTCACTTGGCAGTAGAAATCTTGGGTGGTCTTTGAGATGTCTGTTCATGTAACTTTTCTGTGATGGAAAAATGAGTATGACTGCTCTATTCAGTATAATCAAAATAATAAGTGAAAGTGTGAATATGGAACTCCTAGCATCTTCTTCTGTGTAGAAGATAGTCCCATGTATGTGGTGAGTGCCAGTCTGTTCATCTGCACCAATTATTTGCTCTTTGGTTTATAGGATGCTACTTTAGTTTGGAAATGAGTTCGCTTTACAAGGTCATCCTGATGCAATTCAAGAATGTCTTGAATGTGGAACAGTGATAGCTCTTTTTTCAATATTAATTTCAAGGTGTCTTAATATATAATCATTTTTTTGTCTCAACTGCTGCTCAGCAAGGTGTTGTAGCCAGAAGACAGGCCTTGCAGTGCATGGTTTTTGTGCTGGCTTCATTGCTGAAGTGATCTTGGGAATGAGGTGATCTTAATTAACATTTTGTTACTCTAAATATAGCTGCACAGCTGAAGTCTCTGCAGTTGCAGTCTGACCGAAGTAAACATCTATTTTCAGCTGTGCATAATTCAGGTACAGAATCTTGTGATCAGCTGCAGCTTAGCACAGCTCTCTAAAGACAGAATATAATACATAACAAGAAAATCTTTGTAGCTTTTTGATTAGTTTTAGTATTGAAAAGGTTGGCTCTAGAGTATACTGAAATCTTAGTTTTTTTCTGGGATAGCAGAGAGACAGCTAGGTGGTTCACAGAATTTTTCTGGCTCAAATGGCTAAAAATCATTGCTTGAGGCAACTGTTGTTATAATGCCTAAACAAAGTTACATGAATCTCCTCCTTTAGGAGGAAGAGGCAGTTTTTCCTGCTGCGTGGAATAGTCTCTACCGTTGAGTAGCTGAGTTACTTCTAGAAATTCAGTTCATATGTCTGACTCTTAAGAGTGTGCTTTCCAAATAGCTCTGCAGCTCTCCAGTTGCAGAGCAAGTGTTGGGCCCAGCTCAGCTGCTGATGCCAGGGCGTATCGAATACCTTCTTGTAGCCCTGACTGTTGGGGCCTATGGGCTAGGTTTGGTGGTCTGCATAGCAAGGAGCTTTTTGTAGGCCTACTTCTTAGGGTTTGGAGTTTGGTCATGTGCAATCACAGAGATTGCATCCTTCTGTGGCAAAGCTGGTAATGGTGTGATAATTGTGGTGTTATCATTATATAACATCTTGTTTATTGTTTCATATTCTGGTTAACACTAGAGCTTACGTTCTGTAAATACAATTTATGAGGAGTGTTACACCAGGATAGTTTCTCACAGTAGCTGACTGTCGGGGTGCTGTGCAGGTACCAGCTGAACCTGCTTTTTGACACAAGAAATACCTCTTGTGGTTRGTGTCAGTACCTAATTTTATAGGCAGTCTGTTCTTGGGGGCTTTGTTTTATGCAGTCATGTTGAATGTGCCTGGTCTTGAAAGGGCAATGAAAGAAAGCAGCTCTCTTTTTCGGTTCTCACAACTTTGGTGGTTAAGTTCACTTTCTCATTTATGTCAAGCTGAAATACTTCCAGGAGTGGGTGGAGTGAAGCTTCAGCTCCCTTGTTCTCTGCTTCTCATCATAATCTTTCTGTATTTAATATCTCAAGATTTTTCTGAGGATGGGGAGTGTCAAATAAAAATGAACTTGTAGCAAATCTTGACAAGGGTTACTGCTGATTTTGCATAATATTATTTAAACTTTTACCCTGTTTAGTTCGGATTCCTTTGTGATAGCTTTCTTTGCAGTGCACAAGGAATGGATGTAGAGTAGCACACTAGAAAACAGGATAACTCAGTTTGACTGTTGTGACAGTATAATCTGTATTCCTGGGGCAGATGCTGCTGACTTTCCCTGCTGTCTGGAGCTTCTTCCTCCTTTTGTAGTCTGAACCAATTGTTCTGTCCTGTAAAAATGTCCTTGTGGCACCAGTTTGCCTCTTATTATGTAACCAGTAGCGTATTAGATCAAAACTAGGAAAAATGAGATGCCTGGAATGCAGGCAGTGTCTACTGGCTACATAGATATTTGGAGTACAAAACTGGATGCTGAGTACAACATASGAATTGCTGGTGGTAGGAGAAATGTGTGATTTTTAGGTAGCTTGCACATAAAGAAAACTAAAGGCGTGTGTAGAGTTAATGTTTTTTTTTTTTTTCCTAGAGTTCTCAGGCAGTTGGGGTAGTCCCGGGGTTGTGTGATTAGTTTTGCATCTCATTCTTCAGGGAGTTAATAGAGGCTTTTTTCTGTTTTGCATGCCATGAAATGACAAATGTCGGTGAGCATGGCTGAGCATTTCAATGGTGCTTATTCTAGGAGCTGCTGCCGAAAGCGCATCCTTTGTGGCCTGTCCTAATTATCCTGCACATTTTCATTTAGAGAGATAAATCAGAAGTAATAGAACTTAGTGGTTTCACAGCACTCTTGACCATCAAAACACCTTACAAACGCAAACTCAGTTAAATACCGAATTGTTAATATTGTTAATGTGTGAAACTTGAGACAAAGCGGGGAGGGATGCTTTCCCTGTTAATACAACTTAAATGCACAAATTTAGTAGTAGGAAAACTAGGGCAGTGGCACTCACTTATTCCCTTTCTGCACAAGTCCCTTGCCAGTGACCGACTTCAAAAGTTATGCTCTGAAGCTATTTCAGCTGACTGCTTTATTTACAGCCTTTTCCTCACTATTACCTTTGACAAAAACTGAAGCTCTGGCAATCGCTTTCACGTGAGTAGCTAATAGAGGGTCTCTGTCCCAGTCGCCTTGTTGTGGGACAAAGGGAAAGAAAACCATGTGGGAAAACAGAGTTGCTTAATTTGCAGTGCTGTAAGACTGCTTCATCAGGAAGGCTTACAATCTTGTTAATGCATTGCATGATACAGGGGCTTTCCAGGGGTATGTATTTTCAAGACAAATTTGAGTATTGTTGCTTTAGAGAAAAGKTTTACAAACATAGAGGGAGAATTTTAAAAAGGAGGAGGAAGGGATGCTTTGTTCTGCTTTACTCTGCTTTGCTTTTCTGTTTGGTAAATGTGTCCTAACTTTTTCTGTAGCAGAAAAAGTAGGGTATTGATGCCTTTTTTTTTTTCTTTTTGTTAGCATTGACTTATGCCAAGGTAAACCAGAAACATAAAATGAGGAGTTAGAAATTGTAATGCAAGACAGTGATGAGTATTGATCCCTCTYTGAGGTGAGAGGGAATTGTGTAGTGCATGAGAAATACCTGCTGGTTGGRTAGAGAGTCTGAAGTGCCTTTAGACTCCCGGTGATTTTTCAGCCTTACGTAGAACATAATAAAATGAATAAAAAGATTAAAAATAAAACAATGCATGCGGTTATAAAATGCCTGGGCACCTAAGGTATGCTTTTGCTGACCGAAGAGGAATTTCTTTGGGACAATTGTATTACAACTAYGATTCATTTAAACAGGGATTTTCTTTGACACAAGGCACGTGTAGATGTATACRTCAATAAGCATCTGTTTCACGTCGGCTGGGAGAACTGTAGCAGGATAKGAAGGGCTGCTGTGCGCTTTGCTCCAAGTCCACAACATCAAAGGACTGTTGCGACTAAGCCAGTGAAAATGGCTTTCCATTGCTAGCTTACTGGGCAAGCGTAACAGGATTACTGTTTCTCCTTCACCCCGCGATACAGACAGCGGTCTTCTCCTTATGCGGATATGGGTGGGAGTTTTGTGTGATTACACTGGGAAGCGATAGCTTGATAAGCGCTTATGGGGCAGCGAGGAGAAGGCTTGAGATATGTGACTTGTAGTGTAAGAACYGCTGATGTCCCTCATGGTGCTCCTCACCTGTTGCCTTGTGCCTGCTGAAAYGATTAGCTCGGACCCACAGGGTAATTTGGTGGTGGTTTGGCTGTTTGAGCTCCCAGGTGAAATATTAGAGCCTTTTTGTAATCGTTCTTTCCTGAAATCATTACTGACATGCTTTGTTGTGCATTACGCAGGCTTGACAGGGAGCAGTTTCATCAAAAGGATATTAGTGTAAATCACCTTTATACATCTGAGTCTTTACTGAAGAATTACTTTACTGATTTGTATCTCAGTTCCTCTGGGGAGAAAGACGAATGTAAATGCTTTGACTTGTCTTTTATTCTTCTCTGTAAAATTGCAGATGTGTTTGCTTGCTGGTAAAATGTAGTCTGTCTGACAAAAYTGTTTAATCAATGAGATATACTCCAAAATTGCATTGGAATGGAGATGGAGAATACATTTGAATAGTGTGTGCTGGGCAGATTATTACAGCGAGATTTGCAATGGCKAAGGCTTGCAGTTTCATGCATGTGTATGTAGGATGTAAGATTTGGGTGGGTGAGCTTCTAGAAATTGGTACTTCATTGTAGCTGTAAATGTTACTGTGTGGGATGGAAAAAACCATCCATGTTTTGTTGTCATATTTTGTCTATACTGTTACTGGAGCCAAAAATTAGTGCTGATATGCATGCACTGATTCTGTCAGTGGTTCACACAGAGGCTCCTGGAAGAAACCAAACTATGCCATATTTTCTGATGTCTCCTGTGGCACACTGGGCTTAATGTGCATTTGAGTCTGATCTTGGCAGCACCAGCCATGACTGACTCGCTTCCTCCCATGTCTGATGACTTGTGTTATTTAGCAGAGTGATTCTCTCTCCTACTGAGCTGGTCAGCTGGCGAGAGGTTGCAAAGAGTAGGGGAGTATGTGTTGGCTGCAGTCTTTGATTATCACAGTGGAGCTGTGGATCAGCTACAGGTTTGTGATGAGATTGTAGGGTGGAATGAAAACTGGGCRGGTGAATATGGTGTATTGGCTGGTGGGAGAAAATAGGTCATGCTAGATTCAGACAGGGACTAAGAAGGGGACTGGTGCAGAAGACAATGCTATTCTGGAAGCAGGTTTTGATGAAGTATATCAGGGGCTAGAGGTTCCTCTGTGTGCGTGTTAAAACAAGCTAGATTATTAAAAGAAAAAAAACCTCTAACATGATTTGCTATTAAGGTTTTTCTAAGCTGCGGGTTGCTTTACAGAACCTTTTTTGTGATGATAGTTTAAAAAATAGTGTTAAAAAGACTGTCGTGTAAGGTGACAAGCCTTCCTGACCCTTAAGTCTTCACCATAGCTGACAGTGTATGATCCAGGGAGCTAGAGTACTTGAAGTAATGTGGACATGGGCATTCCTTAGGAGTCCGTAACCCTTCAGTGTGGCCTGGGTATCTATCTGCATCCCTTTCTTGATGAAAAAGGCATGATAGGTGCCTTGCAAGACAGACCCATTTCAGATCACTTGCGAGCGTCTTTGCTTCCAAGCACAGACGTCTCAAAAGCTGCAGGCTGACTATTTCAGTCTCAGGTTAAATGCAGCTAGGTATTTTCAGGCTTCGTATTTTAGAATCTGGTGGTTTGAATAATTCAGTAATGAATCTGAAGTTGACAGCGAGGCAGGCAGGTTTCCCTAACTGATGTATTGTCCAGGACAATTGCCACTCAGATGAGCAAACTTGCTCTTTTTTTTTGTAGTACGCTGTGAAGCATGCTGTTGCACACCAATGTTCATATTATTCATGATGTGAATGCAGCACAAGTCTGGGGAAGATGTGGCTGAACAAGATTTAACATGCATTAGCAAGTAGAGTATGTTGGTGGTGTGGTATCGCGTGTCATACATCGGCTCCGTGGCAGAAGGTTGTTCATATGAATGCAGGGATTCAATCTAAGGTTCATCTGACTTGGTTTCGCATGGTACTGAAGTCTGGAAGGTGGTTTCACCTGGGTCTCTCTGGGACTGTTGACTCCTGTGACTTAACCAAATCCCTGCTATAAATCTTTCAAGGATGAGGGGGACGAGAGYGCACCCTAGCCTGGGAGGAGGCTTAGGGGAATGTACAAGGCACTATAAGAGCAAGGCAAACAGATTTTCTCCCCTGAGCTCTCCCAGCTGACAGCAATTCTACTGTTTTCATGAATGAAGAACTGCCTTGTATTTGTCCTGAAGCTCTTGTGTTGGAAGAGACAGAACAACCCATCCCTGTTACCGTCTGTGCTGCTTCTCATTGAGACGCACCCAGTTCTCTTCTTTCCGAGTCCTTGTTCTTACTGGTTACGAAAACCTTTTTTTTAAACAACAACTGCTCTGTAATTTTGACTGTTGTTGTTACTTTCTCAGTGCTTTTTCCAGAACTAATAAACAGTGTGAGGTGAAGGGAGCCGAAGTGCAACATGCCGTTTAAAGATTGTACTCTAGAGTCGGCAGGGGCAGAACAGTGAAGTAAGCAGAAGACCAYGTGTCAAGTGAATCCCAACTCATGACTGTGTGGGCTGCTGCAGGGCTGAGGTCTCCATGAAATAATCTGTCATGTCACCTCATACCTAGATTCTACATGCCAATGGTTGGCTTAGCACTATAGTTTCATCTGTGAAATGCTGTTTCTACCTCTTTCCTCCTATGTATTGCTTTCTCTTTATCTGTGCCCGATTTCGTCTGTCACTTATTGCTTGATCTGGCTGGGTGTGGAGTGACTGGTGTGTGTTGCCTGGATGGCTGCAGTTCCCTTTTCAGGGGTACCTTGGAGCTGCAGGCACCCTCCTCCTGTAGTTCTTTATCTGGCAACAGTTTGACCCTCACTGTGCTACCTGTGAGCTTGGCTCAGGAGTTTAGTTTCCTCTAGAAATGGAGATATCTATCTAGCTTTTTCCTCTTGCTTCCTCCCTAATTAGAGCCCATAGGAAGTCTGGTAATTAGAATGGGATGACTTTTTTTTTTTTTAGAGGAAATGTGAATGTAAGAATAACCTTTGGCACTTACAGTAATAGATAAAGCTAACCTTTGGGAGAATAAGGTGAAAAGCAGCATATTTTGAATTGAATTTTTCATACGTGCTTTCTATGAAACTCAATACAGTGCTAATTGTTTGACTAACTGATCTCTCCATTGCAATAGTGGTCTGTGTAACCAAGACAAAACCAGTTTTCTCTTGTTTTCAGTGGATGAGCTCCTTTTTCACTCTCATTTCACTCTCATTTATCCTAAGAGATGCTTCAGAGAGAGCAAAGGAAGACATCTTTATTTTACTAGCTGGAATTGTATTCCAGGCATGACTCAGAAGATGTCATACTGCTTGCTATAGCTATTGTTGGCAAATGATTTCAGAGTTGGCCTTTAGGAAGGGATATTAATAATGGGAAGAGACTGGCTTTCATCTGGTTGAAGAAGGTATTATAAAAGAACATCTGAAAACAAGAACATTTGGGCATAGAATCTTAAAGAGGTAGTCACAAAAAATAGGATGACGAATATGCTTTCAAGTCTAATTTTACTAGATGACATTAGAGTATTATGGTATAAGTAGATTACAAAGATTAAAACTGCATGGGTTACCACTGAATACTACTTCATGACAGGTATTTTGTATTACATGGCATCTATTTTTTTTCTCCTTTTTAACTATCTATATTGTGGTTCTTGTTTGTTTGTTTTACTAGATGAGGGCTATTACCAAGGTGGAAAGTTTCAGTTTGAAATTGAAGTTCCTGATGCCTACAATATGGTGGTGAGTATTTGTCATTAGTTTAATGGCTGTTGCTTTGTATTTCCTTTATGTGTAATAGAACTTCAAAGGGAGCTTGGCACTGAGACTGGGAGGATCTTCTGTCTGTTGCTAAAACTTTCTAGGGTCATAGAAAAATCCTGGTTGCAAGGGACTTTTGGAGGTCGTCTTGTCCCCTGCTCAGTGCTGCAATAGTATTAAAGTTGGATGAGATTACTTGGGCCTTGTCCAGTCAGCATTCGAAAAATCTACCGAGGATGGTGATTCCACTCTGTGGGCCTCTGTTCCAATGTTTTGTTACCCTCAGTGTCAACTTTTTTTCTTTTTCCTCCTTATCTAGTCAGACTTCCCCTTGTTGCAGCTTGTCGGTTGCCTCTTGTCTTAGTGCTGTGCGCTTCTGAAAAGAATCTGTCTTCACCTTCTCTCTAGCTTCCCATCAGGTAGTGATAAATAGCAAAAGGTTCCCACCATTGGCCTTCTCTTYTGCAGGCTGAACAAACCCAGGTCCTTCATCCTCTGCCAGACCCTTAACCATCTCAGTGACTCTGTGCTGGGCTTGCTTCAGTTTGTCAATWCGTCTTGTACTGGAGAGCCCAAAATGGGACACAGTATTGCAAAGGTAGTCTCAGAAGTCCCAGGGAGGGGAAGTTACCTGTTGCCTTGATCTGCTGGTTGCACTCTTGCAGTCTTGTGTTTGGTTAGCTTTCTTTGCCTCCAGGATAGTATTCCTTCAGGGAAGAAGGAAAAAAAAGAAAAGGGAGGCAAAAAACAATGGATTTGCAGCCCTCTGGCAGAAGCTGCCARATAGTCAGACCTAAGGATCTCCCTTTTGGCTGAGGTCCCACTCTTGTCTATTCTGTTGTTAATCATCCTTGAGACCATACATAATGATTATTCTCATAAGAATGATATAGCTAAGGAGAGCAAAATAGGTAAATAGAAAGGAAATTTACCCTTTATTTTTCCCTCACACTTGCKCTGATAGTTCTGATGTTGGACTTCAGTGTCCTTTTGAGAACAAGCAGTGGAGGATGGATAAAGCACAGATAGCACAAGTGGCTTCCTCCTGCTCACTACACAAGTTCTGCTTGTTCCTTCTCAGGCTGTTTAATTGAGTATCTTTAACTATTTCAGCATGCTCAGTGAACAGTTTTTCATAGGACCTCCAAATGATTGCCCTGTTTTACTATAGATAGAGAGCTTCAAATAACTTGCCCTTTCCAAACATGAAAAATTTCTGTATTTCATGCTCTCACTCTACTAAAATTACCGATCTTAACAGAAGAGGGGGAGGTGCACCTGCAATAAAAATAACTTCAGACTTTGTTGGAATTTAGCTGTCAAAAGAACRAGATTGATTCCAAAAGTGGAAAACAATTGAGGCAGAAGTCTCATTCTCATGAATTACTCCTGCCAGTCTGTATTCTGGTAACTTGTTATGTAAGGAAACTCATTGGAGCATTTAAATTGAAATATTAGTGTTTAGATGTATGAATTGCAGGAAGAATGATGCTTAAGTTTGGTTTAGTTTGAATATTTTTTTTGATAATCTTTTGTAACCTTTTTGCATCCTTGTGTTTTCTCATTTCTTACTCTTGGCAATGATAATTCAGGGCCCTTATTTTAGAGGAGCTGAGGAATGTATATGGGAGGATACTAGAGAAGCATATTTGAGAAGACCTTTGACTGTTTAGATGCCTCAAGCCTAAATACAGAATCATGTGTGGTGTAGTTGCAGTCACAGCATTATTTGTGACTGATATATGTGTGTGTATATATACACACACACACACACACGCATGCATAGAGGAGATGCAGACTTTTGGAATTTAATAGCATGAATTCCCAGACTAAGCTTGGAGAACAGAGCATTAACACTATTAATGGTGTAGAAAGGCTAGGTTTCTGCAAGTGGTGAAGTTGGATTTGCATTCCAGAAGATGCCTTTGTAGGTTTTCCAATACTCCTTTATTTACAGTCTATAGATATACAGAATATATRCAGTGTATTTCTTTTTTAAAAAAAATTCATGCCCCTGGAGGATGGTAGTGTTTCTGAAACAGCTGTGAATTTGCCTACTCCTTTCCCCAAAATAATGCTCTTCCTTCATAATATTGGTCAAGGAAAGCGGGCAACATTTAGTAATATTTTCTGGTGAACTCAGAATTCACCAGAAGAAATTTGTCTTGTGTACCTTCAGAGAACAGGTTTTGATCTGTCCCCTCTGCGAAGGACCATCCCACTTGATGCACAGTTTCATCTGTCCTTGATTCTTTTTTTCTTGAATTGGTAAAAGAGAGAAGTAACACTGCTTGAATATCTCAGATGTTCACAGTTCAGTGATTTATTAAATTGGTCAGTAAGGAGGGAATGTGTTGAGCCTCGTAATGATCTGCCCAGTCAGTGGGGCAGTCTCCTACAGCTTTTTGTGTGTGTGTGTTGGGGGGGCTTTTTTAAAACAATGTTTAGGATCATAGAAGTATAAYAATAAATACAGCTATTAGTGTTATGCCAACATTTCTAGCTAAAAAGCTTTTTGCAGCTGTGTGCTTTTTTTTAAATGTTAAGTTCCCCTTAACCTCACCAAAGAAGGTGAGGACACTGGTATAGGTCRATCTTACTAGCTTAAGTGTGCAGTTATGCACATGCTGTAAATACAAAATTGGTAGTTTAAAATGACTACATCCTTATTCTAACTTGAATGAACTGTGCCATCACRTACTGGAGGAACACGGTATTCATGATAAAGGAAGAAACAGTCTCATGCTCTYGACTGTCTAATTCTTAGTCATCTTCAGTAATAGCAGCTTAGTAGCTTTGGGGCAATGCTGGGTCGTAATTAAAGCATAAGGGAAGAATATGCAATATATACTCATTTTAATTTCTTAAAYTTTCTGTTCATGGTGTTTGCCTGAACAGCATTGCTGTCAGGAGGCACTTATTACMTGTGGAAAGGAGAACTGGGCATTAATTTTGACTTTTAAAACTCTAAATTTTGGTAATTCTTCTGGTTTGTTCTGGTTCAGTGCTCAGTGTTAACTAGGGGTTTCTAAATTCTGAGCATCTCTATGYRGGTRTGCCTTTCTGCAGTTAAAAAGAAGAAAGCAGTAGGTTGAATGTTGAGGTAYGGTCAGATTATTAATGAAAACACATYCACAAATATTGGGGTGGTTATGGCRAGGCTGTAGTTTGTTTTYTGCYRGGCAGAATCTGACTGAAATCGATAGTGGCAATGTCTTTAAAAGAGCATGTCAGGGTTGCCAGTGCTCTTTCAACCCTTAAGCAAGGTTAGGATGTCATACATCTGCATCAGGCTCCTTGYGCTAGTGCTGAAGATGCTTGTTAGTAGGGAGTAAAAAAATACCGGGCGAGACTGGCAAGTCGTGTYAGCCCTGCCTCAGAGCCTGCGTCTGTTTTTTTCTAATTTCTTTAGCCTGCAGGAAAAAAAGAACATCTGTTTTTAAAGCAGTAAGATGCATAGTCTATCGTGCGATTTCTGTAACACCATCCTTTAGYTTTTGCAGTATGTTGCTGCCAAAATTCTGTGTTCATTGCTCCTCTGAGGATTTTTTTTTTCCCTTTCATTCCTCATAAGCAAGCATTCAGCTTTTGCACTAGAAAATGAAACAGAGGTATAGAGTGGTAGTATAGTGGAAAAGGATAAAAAGACATAATTAAAGGGGAAAATCTTGGTTCTGACTGTGTTTGTGAACTGTAGTCATAGTGTACTATCCTGCTGAGGAAGCAAGTCACTGGATCCTGAGCTGTTTTCTTGCCCAGCAGTGAGTCTTTGATTATAGGGAAGTAACTTATCCTCATGTTTTTTGTATGGCTGGTTATGATACACAGTGATTTTTGGCACTGAGGCTATAAGATTCTTTAGTGCAAAGATTCAGGAGCCTGAAACGRAAGAGGGATGCTGTACAGTACGGATGCTTTGGGCTGAGCCCTGCTCTGAAGYGCTGCTGCTTGCTTAGGCACAGGGCATGCACCTGACGTTTAATCAGACTTCTAAATCACTGAGATACCGTACTTGGGTACGGGAAATGTTTGTTAGACTTATCTGTAAGGCAATAAAATAATATAAAGGTTCTTACAGTAAATTTTTAATTAGCTAAACCTATTTAAGCTGTTGGAGAGGTGGATAATTTTAGAAAGTGACTGAGCTTGAGAAATGGGAAGGGTTTTTATTTTTAATAAGTTCTTGGACATGCAAGGTGGCTCAGCTATATTTGCATTATAGTGCTATTAGAAATTTAATTGTATCATCCTGCTTCTGCAGTTTGATAGGCTGCATTTTACTTTGTGGTTTCCAAAGAGGCTGAGGAGAGGAGTGGTGAGCTGCTGCAACAGGAGCTCACCAAGAGACTTTTCTAAAGCTGAATGTTCCCCAAAGAGAAATCTTCTATGTGCTAGAACTGTGCATTCTCCTGTTGGTTAGTGCCAGCTGATTATGCTCTCACTGTTGCTAATTTAATGCTAAAACTGAGCAAATGTTGATGTCGACTGGTTCAGCACAGTCAAATGGAACAGATCTGATGYTACTTGTGGCCCATTAGCAATTACCCATATGTAATCTTCTCCTGCACCTCAGCTGTGTGAAGGYAACACCCAAGGAGTTGCATGCCTTGGCAGTTGTCCTGGGTTGGTTCAGCTGGTAYGCTAATGAGCACTCACCTGCAGGCTTTGTATTTTAATACTTCCTCTCTCTGGCATTTTATATCTCCTTTCTGTCTGCCTGATTAAGGCAGACCCAGAATCTTTCTTGCCTCTTTTCCTGTTGGGRTATTGATGGTGTAATCTACTACAAAGAGCTTCAGTATTGAGGTTGCTGCTTGCTTTTTACACTTGCATTTTGGAAATGGGGCCAAACTGAGGAATTCTGCTTGTCCTTTCTCTGTGGCATCCGGGCGAGCAGTCAGGTGATGCTTCCTGCAGTCCTAATGGAGGAAGCAGAACTGGCTGTGCTCCCAAGGACACAAGTGTGCGTGCAGTCCYGAATGCAAAGGCCACTGCTTTCCAGGGACAGCTGGAACTGGACCCTTAGTGCTATGCACTGGGGACAGCAGACTGACAGTCTGGGAAGAACCTGGCACTGCATGTGCAGAATCCTCTGGTTGGATCTGAACTCTTCTAGTTCCCCTGATTTTTCTTCACAGCTAAGATTTTCTTGGGTTTTGTAGCACCATTTCAAAGGCATGACACGGAATGAGTAGGCTTAGCTTTTGGCATCTTCTGGACTCTAATTTTTGCCATAAGGACTGTCTMCTTTCTGAATACAAAAAGGAGAAAACTAGTGTTTTTGTCTTGAGGCATTTTCCCCCGAAAGTGGGAAGTCTTCCACGTGGGAAGGAAAAACTTCTCTAACACTGTGAAATATTAGTTACCAGAAAGCCTGTAAACTACTTYTTGGTGGTAGTGGAACATCATGTCGGAACAGAATACAACTGGTACAGCCATGGGTGGTTGAAGGAGGATCATGAAAAGAAAAAGGGAGTGGAATTGGTTCTGTAGTTTCTCCTCAAATGATCAGGCCATTAGAAATATTAAAATCTATTGGCAAACCTGCCAGGTGGCCTTTTAAAGCATTATTCTTTTCAGAAAACAGGCTGCACATTAATGAGCATTCGTGAAAGAAAAATAAAGCTTGTTAATGTTTGTTTATAGAAATTTTTGGTAGTGTTGCTGTCCATAGAGACATAAGAGAGAGCTGTGAAGCAGCAAGCGAAAAAACAAGAGTATTTTTAAAATAGGTGCTGGTGACATCAAGTCAGTGAAATCTCTTGATAAAGAAATAAAGTAATAGCTTTTCTGCTTTCAGATGCAGCTGAAACCATGGGTGTCAGAAGATTAGGGACCTGATGTTTAACCTGACTCTAGCACAGGTGTGGATTAACACTGACATAAAACTCAACTCCCTGACTCTGGGCCTTGTGYGATTCTTGCATGTGTGTTAAGGCCCACTCCTACTGTAATGCTGCTCCTCTTCCACTTGTTGAGCTGTGTGATGCAGTATTAACCATGTTCTATTTAAAGCTCAGGGCAGCGTGGCTCTGTTTTTCCCTTAACTTGTTTCTCTGGGCTATGTGCGAAGCTCAATTCAGAATTCTTCAGGGCCTGGTAAAGGAGAGGGGCTGGCAAGAAATAATCTCAGTACTGTGGGACTAGGTTGTAGTTTGGTCTCTGTAACTGGTATTCCTAATACCTCTTTTGGTTAATTCCATTTTGTAGAAACCATGAAGAAAAAAATGGGAATCATTGCTGCAGTGCAGTTCACAAGAATGCTTTGGGCTGACCATCTAGAGTCTAGACACAACGTTTGAAGTGATGTTATAGACTTCAGATTTCTGCTAGGGACCTCATTATTTCTCCAAGAAAAAGCTTGTGAGGTGGGGGAAAAAGACAGTTTTAGGAAAGACTAAACATACACATGTTACTAGATTTTTTTCCAAACTGATCAAGAGCTGAAAATGTGAACTAGCTTCATTTATTATCTGGCATTTCATAGCCAATCTCTGATGTGGTGAGTGATTCTCATAKGACCTTGAAGAAAGCAGAGACTGAGGTTTGAGTTGTGTGTCCCTTCTCTGTGTGTCTTCCAGTGAATGATTTATAGAACATCAGTTATTCTGGATAGTTGATAGCTTATATATAGTTACCAATGGGAAATTGGAGGTCTCCTTTCAAAGCAGCATGCTGTACYGTAGAGTAAGAGCATGCACGTGGCACTTGGAATGAAATAATTAATACTCCATCAACTTGCACGTTGTCTGGTCTTCTGACAGCTTGTTTTGTACAGCTGTACTCCTTGTTAGAGGAGGAGAGGAAGAGAAGGGAGAGAGTGCTGCTTTCACCTGGAGAAGAAAATTGCTTTTTCCATGGCTGGGATCCCCAGATCTCAGGCTGAGCTACCCCTGCATCTTCCGGTAGGTGAGGCGAGGGCTGAGCATGTGAATGATGAAATAAATTGCTTCAACTCGCAAGTATCAGGTGTTTGCCTGGGAGATGGTCTGAGGCAGTTGTACAGAACAGTCGTGTCGAGGAAATCTGGTGCGGGTTTGGTGGTGTAAAGAAAGACTCAAAGGTGCTTTAGAGCTTAAGCTCTGAGAAGGGGAAGTCTCATCTGAAGGCGAAATTTCTGATAGTGTTCAGGTTGTCCGAGAGAACTTTTGTTTTTCAATCAGGAGTGTGTGTTTCTCTGAATTTTGAAGATGAGGAACACTAGGTTTTGATGAAAAGGATGAATTATTTTGTTTCTACATTACTGTAAACTGAGAAATGAGTGACTCACTTCAAAGACTTTGTTTAGCCTTATAAAAATGACTTTGAGGATTTGGGTGGTTTTTGAAAAGATGTAGTTCATATGAGAGTGCCTTACCCTTTTCTATTCATCTCTGCATTTCCATGGCTGAAGGCAGAGGCATTAGAAATGCTTTGCCTTGAGCTACAGGCATGGAAAAACACCACTGCTTTYCCTGCTTTTTGAGAACTAGATATCTTTCCAAACAACACAAACATGTAACTTGCAGGAGACTGGGCTGTTACCGGGCTTCGAAGGGGAACACTTGTGGATTTTATAGATAAGATGTTTTCTGCGTGCCACTTCTGCAGTGGTGGAGGCTGGCCCAGGGCTTGGGCAGTCGATGTCCCCGAGGACTAGGTCTTGAGTGGTTGTTGGGCGGTCATGAAGTGCATGTGGACAAAAGTTAATGTCCAAGTTATGAGTTTTAGATGTATTGTARTGATAGGTGTTTGTATGGCAGTAAAAAAGTGAAATAAAGAAACAGGCATGTTATTGGTTGCTTAATACCACAGATATTTGCTCATCTTGTCTCCAGGGAGTTGGGCTGAATTTAGGATATGTATCTGAATATTGTACTTAAGATAGTAGCAATTTGAGAACAAAGCAATGAGACAAAACATGGCATGCACTGTGCAATTACAGCTTTTGGAGCTATTTTGTCTCCTGACTGAAGATTTCRTGGGAAGCAGTGGAGAAAGGTAGCTCTGCAACTCTGATGTGTGATTTAATGGGAGTTATGAGTGGTACTGGCCTGTGTTGCTAAATAGCACTGTACCTGCTATAAGAAGAAGTTGTCTGCTTGATTGAAAGCTGCAAATTGTAGTTTGGAGGACAGATCTGGCTGTTGCTAAGCTACTAGCATTTTAATGACCCATTCCTTATTTACTTCACCAAAATCAGAGCAAGTGAGAGTGTTTTTAAAGAATCTGCATGTCAAAACCCACTATGGGATTTAGAATTCTGATGACCTTGCCTTAAAATAAGTCCTTCCCCCCCCCCCACTAGTTTAAGTCTGGGTGTGAGTGGTGGTCTTGATGCTTCTCTGAGAGCTTAGGAGTAGGGGAGGGTCTTTATTTCAAAGAAACTGTTATTTTGATGCAGTTCTTCACTGATTTTCRTCTTCACTGATGGCTCTTCTGCTGGTTTTAGGGAACATCCAGAACTTGAGTAAGCCCTGGAGAAAAACAAAACAAAACATGTACTTGTGTTGTTATGATTTAAATTGTTGTCCTGCTGATTAAGTGTTAAGAACCTGGATAACATGAGTTTTTTTTTTCTCCCTGAAGCAGACAGGAGAGGAGTGTAAATGGGCACTGTGTCGGAGATGGAGGTTCCTTTAAAATGGCTTTTTTTCTAGGAAGTAGCTGAGTACCAGCCCAGCTTTTGAAAAGAGTTGAGGAGCTTAAAGGGCAGAGAAGGCTGGTGCTCCTCACATTATACTATCCAACGCTTTAACATACCAGCCTAGGCTGTGACTATCAAACACGTTTGTCTCTTCAGTTCTGTAACTTGTAACAGTGGTTTGCTTTTGTTTTAAATAATAACACTAACTTGTTTTCTATYCTGGCAGCCTCCAAAGGTAAAATGCTTGACAAGAATCTGGCATCCGAACATTACAGAGACGGGCGAAATCTGCTTAAGGTAGCAACAGCTTTCTGTTTTTCACTTTGAGGTTTTTCTGTGTGTAATAAAACACTATGTAATTTTCATGTCAGTGTAATTTAGCATCTTGACAGATTCTGCGAATCGAGTGGGCCCGTGACCCTTGGGGACCCAGGAAATCCTCTGAAASCACTGTTCCTGCTTTGTATTAGACTGTAGAACTGTTCTTTAGGTTTGGACACAGCATTTAATTTTATCTAGGGTGAAAGCAAACTCCAATCCAGACCAAACTTAGTCTTTCTTTTTCCCCATAGGTGAATAATCCTCAGTGAAAGGGCTTAAAGCTTTTACTTGTTTAATGCCTAAATRTGTTAAGTACTTGGAAACCATTTGTATTTCCCAAAGGGAGAAAAAAAATGCCTTGAACTTTGACAGTAATGACTTTAAATTTGCYATTTGTTTATTTTCACACTTAATAGCTGCTATGAAACACTTAGTATCTGCTGTGACAGCATATGAAATGGATACTTTTACTTTAAAGATGGAGGGTGCTTAGTTAAAATATGAAGCCCAACAGCTCACTTCTGCTGAAGTAACAGATTTATGTTGCTGCACTTTGGCTTGATAGTAAATGTTTCCTCTTTAAAATCAGCTTTTGAAACTTTAACTTGAGCATTTCATCATGAGTACCTGATGGTGAAATTGGGCAGAAACTAAACWCAGAAGTGAAAAAGCGTAGCTGTCATTTTTTTCAAGTTAATGGGACATAAAGGGAAAACTAAATGAAGCATAAGCAGTGAAAAAGGCAAGCTGGAAAACTCTTCTGAAAATCCAGAACAGTTGCCACCACGTGTAGCCAATCAGTGTTTTCTTAAAAACAACTTTTCCTTGACTGTTTTCCTCTAGATGAAAAAAAATCATTTTAGTATTGTGCCCAGGGTCATGGCAAGAAAAATAGTTTTCATACCGAAGTCTGACACATGTTATTGGTTAGGTTAGCCTTATCAGCTGGTAACAGGTACAAAGCTGTTACCAGTGCTTTTGGTTTTAGTGATTTTGTCCATCCTTCTAAGCAGCTAATAATCAAAGTATAATGAAAACCAGACTAGGAAGACTGTAGTATTTACCTGATGTGCTATAGCTGTCAGACTGCAGCAGGAGTGAAGTCAGCAGGGGTTGGTGTCCCTAGACTTTAAYGTGACTTTGAGGATTTGAAGGTTTTAAGCTATGGAAAAGCTTACAAAACCCCAAACTTATAAAAGAATGTGGTTGACCACCATTATTGGGATTTGCATGCTAGTGAAATGGAAAGGCTGTTTTGGCAGATATGTATTGCTGCTCTTTTTTTGAAAAGGAAAAAAAAATTGCTGTCAATCCAGACCTGCACTGTTTCAGAGTTCCTTCCTCAAACTATTGTATGTTATGCAGTTGAACTTTTCATTTGACAATAGGGACACTGATTGAAGGATCACTTTTTTACAGTTTAAATGCCACCAAAGTCCTTGTGGCTTAATCAATGGAGAGAGCTTGGATGCTCTGAGTCAAAAAGCCTAAGTAAAGGACTGAATAAGGGAGCTGTTTGGAACCARCCAACAGGAAATACTAGACTCCAAAACGTAGGTAAAAGTTTAAGCTCTGACTATAGTGCTGCAACTTCAGAAGCTAAATAAAGCCTCCTCATGTTGCTGAGGATATTTGTCCTTTWAGTCTTAAAATGGTTTTAGTTTTGGTGGATGAACTTAGTGTTTGGACATCGTAATTCTGCTTTATGAAGTTGTTTCTTCAGAATTTGCTCTGAAACCTTAGCTTTATTTGAGTGTCAGATACTTTAACATTAAACCTTTAAAGCATCTAACAAGTTAGATGGAAAAACTAAAATAAGCTGGATTGCTTTGTGTCTATTATAATGGAGAATGCTGACTATATATAGTATCTGCAATCAACTTCTTGAGTAGTCTTTGTATAAAAATAGCTTCAAGTCTYTTTTTTAAAGCAGAAAAAGATCCTGATCAGTATTTCTTCCAACTTTCTTTTACTAAATATACCTTTATGGTATTGTATCAGTCTGCATAGATAATCATCCTAGAATTAAAACACAGCAAATGATTGAACTTGCATCTAATGTAATTGCTATGGCTAGGAGAAGTATTGTTTGTATTTCATGGGTTGCAATTATTCAGATTAGATCTGGACCATATTTGGGGGTATTGTTTCTATCACATGCACATTTGGGTGAAAAACATCAAGATATCTAGAACAGATGTTACATATTCCAGGTGACTGCTTTCTAAGTTTTTCTCCTCATTGATTTTGATTTCATTTGCATAAGCTGTTAGAATAGTGTTGTCAAGCTGCATTGGCAATGCCAGATCAGGAAGGTGGGGAGAGAGAGAAGAATGAACGGGGAGAGGAGTAGCTGGAAGAAGAGAAGAAGCTCTAGAAGGTGCCTCTGCCAGTGGAGGGGTATTCAGGTGGATTTACAGCCTCTTAACTCAAACTTACCTTCAGTGATGCTTCCTACTGGCAAAAGGAGGACAAAAGTGTTTTGTTGGAACTGACATTCCAACAAATGTTAYGTGATGTCTTATGATAAACATTCATCTGAGATTTTCAAAGCAGATTTTCTCTGTGACTGATCTCYCTCTTAGAGTAATTTGTTTAGTCGCTTAAGCTATAAAGCATGTCACCTTCAGTTTCAGAAAGCTTTAAACTTGTCAGAGYTGTGCAGTTCCCACTTCAGTAAAAGTTCTTGGAAAGTCTCTCTAGTATGCTATGTTTTTAAAGGAGAAAAGTTTTTGAAGTTTTCCTTATTCAGGAATTAAGTCACAGAATAACTGGAAGTGAATGACTGAACAGCTGGCTGGTCGTATCAGTGGCTGTTTTGGTTACTATACATCCAGAAATAGCACTTTCACCATCTCTTTGTAGGAAGTCAGATATAATGATTTGAAATCATTCTTGCAAAGTCTCTTTAGGGATATAAATGCCAGATGCGAAGATGTGGTGGTCGGTTCCAGTCAATTCCTCAACCAAGGATGCGTTTGGCTTGTGTCAGTTCCTTGCTCAAGACAAAGCAGATGGAAATGTTCTTTAAATGTCCTTCCTCATTTTTTTTTTAATCAGGTTACCTGCCCGATAAGCTCCTGTTTGTACCATACCATATCCTCCTGTTGGCCCTGTCATTTCTTCCACAGCAAAGCATTTACTCGCTAGCTTTAGCAATCCACAGTGTTGCAGAATTGGCTTACTCCTCCCTTTTATGGATGTGAAAATCATTCTAAGGCAACACAAGGAAAGTTTCTGAATGCTTATTTGATCTAAATACTAGATAAAGTTCCTGGCACACTTACCCGATACGGCAAAGTCTTGGCAATTTTAGAATACTCACTAGGAGTAAACAGGTTTTCCTACCCATCAGATATTTTGAAAACCCTTGTAGAACAGATGGCTTTCATGGCATATCTGGAAGCTCACCAAAGGAAGCCTCTTCAAGCATTAAGTGGAGGAGAAAAACTCTGGGTTTTGCCATTTGAGAACTTCCTCGTAGCTCAGCTCCTCTACTGCAGCATATCCACAGAGGACAGGCTTTGGAACAAATAGCAGGTGCTAATTCATCCTCTACCTAATTCATGATCTATTTTGCTTTTTTTCTGCTCATTTGSGGTGAAGCAGCTCTGCTGTTTGTTTTTACAGGGCTCTGAGAGCAGATCACTGCTGTTCAGATCTCCAGACAGTCTGGCTGGTATATCTGGGTCATTCCTGGGGAGAAGGCGAGATGCTGTTTCTCTAGGTGCCCTGTGYAGGGAAAAGGTGTTGATTAGGGGCGCAATGATCCTTCCTACCTGAAGGGAGAAAGAGGYTGCTGCCTGGAAATGAATTATATCAGTAAAGCAGTAATAGTAGAAAAAGGGATGCTTCTCCATCTTCATTACTTGGTTGCCGGAGCGCTCTGAAGGGTACGAGTGTCTTCTCTCGGATCCTCGCTGCCAATCTTTCCTAGCTGGAGATTTGCCTAGAGAGAGCTCRGAGCCTTTGGGAAGCTTGAAGGGTGTTAATGAGGCTTAGCTGGTAAGCTCAGACTCTTTGAGCTCAATCAGTGGATATTTGTGGGTTTTGTCTGTATTAACTTATTTCTGGCTCTTACACAGTCAACTGTATGAGCAGGCTAAGGGAAGTACTGTCAGCTAATGTAGCAACATCTTTTAAGGAGGAGATGTACTGAAATGAAGTTAAAGTTACAATCCGTTATTTGTTCAAAAACTCAAAATGCTGGTKCTTGCCTATTCTATGTTATTCTTACTCTTACTTTCATGCTATAAACAAACYGTAGCCACAATATGCTGTCTTCAGTGTTTTCAATTTTCTTGAAATTCGTTTAGGGCTGCACTAGCGGTAGGTGCGTGTTTTCTGTTTAAAGGCACAGAAGTGAGCAGCACGGTTCAGGTGGATTTATTGTGCCCAGTATTATTGCTAATGTGTTTTGGAGAAAGTACAGAACACTTTTACAGATTTACTTCCTACCCTTTGTGCAGAAAATGTGGGGTAATTCTAATCACCGTTTTTTCCTTGAATTAAAAGCCTTGCCTATCCAATAAATAACTGCTTGGACAGACTGTAAGGTTCAGTTGTAGTTTAAAACAGAATTAATATATTTCATCCTGAAAGTTGGCAAAAGCTAGTAATTTAAGGAAATTTTACATTAACCTTATTTCAGTGGTAGAAGCCACTTCTGGCGATACATTTCAGTGCTTTGCTATTTTGCTGCATGAGTTTTCTGTGTTAGATAATCTCTTAACTGAGGAAGGCAAGTTTGTGAAATGATTTTAAAGGGGTTTTCATACTGTTTTCATTCTGATTATTACTTTTTGCATAAATTCAAGTGAGACTTCTGCTTGTTTCTCAATTATGCTCTGGTCTCCAGTAAGTTTAGTTTTCGTAATACTGTTAATACTTCGATCTTTAAGGCCCAGGAATGACTAACAACCTATTTCCATTTGAAAAACAGGAAAAAATTTAAGGTGTATTCAGTTTAACTGTTTCACTGGACTTTGTATGCATCAGGGTATACAAAATCTCTGTACAGTGTGTGYGTATATAGAAAAGTCTACCTTAATTGTTTATACTTAAATTTAGGAGCGTGTATTTACAGCTTATAAGAAACTCTTTCCTCCTGCAAGCAGTCTATCTTACCCAGTGTATGCTCTTCATCTGTACTTTAATATTTGTACTGACTTCTTGATTTCCAGTTGGGGATATGCAGTGTTGAGCTAGTCTGTAAGGCTTAATATTTTGCATGCAAAAGTGGGTTTATTTTTTAATTGAAATACCCCAAAGGTGGTGGGATGCAGCATACTCTGCAAGGCCTGTCTCTTCATCAGAGGTGAATATGTCCTRTACTGGAGTGCATGTGTATCTGTGTGAAAAGCAAAGCTTGGTATTGAGGCTGTATCATGAGGATTTTGGCCACACTTGCTACACTGAATCTAAGTAATTTGGGTTTTTTTGACAAAACTGAGCTCAGATCCAGATTTGTAATGATGTAATGAGGAATATAGTTCTAGGATAACATACCARTTTTTCTGTGCATTTTTAATCTTTCAGTAGAAGATGTGGTGCAATTGGTCTGTAATTATTACATTGCAATAACTTTTTTTSTTTTCTGAGAAGATTTCTGACACAATTTAGAAGTTGCACTGTATAATATGTGTGTCTTTTTTCCAGTTTATTGAGAGAACATTCAATTGATGGCACTGGCTGGGCTCCAACTAGAACATTAAAGGTACCATTTCCTTTCAGATACGTACATCAAATGAGCTGTATCTTTTAAAATATTCTTAAGGACTTGCAAAGAGACAGATGAAGCCAACTGCATTAGAAACAATTGGGTTTTTGTCTTTCGAGAGTGTCTTTCATCCGGTGTTGGTGGCTGTATTTGTGACAAGTGCAATGCTAACTGATTATGAAACAGTTTGCTAGTTTTAGCGTAGCTGCAAGATACTGCTTTGACTGATCGGAGGTTGTGTAGAGTGCTGACACTGTATGTGGCCCTGGCAAGCTGCGGTCAGTGAGGGTGGTCTGCTTTACTGCTACACTTTTTGCCCAGATGACAGAACATGATGTGAGCAGGACAAACACTAATGCCTGACCCTTGTAACTCSTGTTGAATTGACGTTGCTGGCAAAAGGCTGTCTCTCCTTTCTGAGTAAAGGAGCTTAGAGAAGTAAAAGGGCAGGATGCTCTTGGGAGAAACACTGCACGGACCATAGAGCTAGCGTGCAGGTACGGCACTGTCTTGAAATCTTTCATGCACGGTGTTCAAAGTGGCGAGCAACTCGGCTGCATATAGGTGCTGCACAAGCAGGGCCCTCCTGGCTGGTTTAGCAAGCCCAATAGGGAGCCAAGAGTTGCTGCCCTTTAAGTTTGCTTTGAATGTCATTTGGTCCAAACCGCTAACACGTAAGTGGGAATTTGGCCCTTTTGAAGTCGATGCCAGGTCTGACACTGTAATTACAGAATAACTTTAGAAGTTAGTCCTTAAGACAGTTGGGCAACATTAACAAAATCAGAGTTGTAGTTCCTGYAGGAAATACTCCTAAGGAGATGGTCACAAAGGAGTATTTTAGTTCTGTGACTGCTCTTGGCTGCTTACAGCAAGTGGTCTGCTTTACTTAGATTATTACATTGCACTGGGTGAGAGTCTCTCTTTGCCTTTACCAGATCTCCTGCCTGAGTTTGTTCTTAAAGACTGTGAWCTAGGTGTATAAAAGTTATACGTGTCAGATGTTTGTTTCTTTTCAAAAGCAGATTGAGCACAAGTTTTTACCAGATATTTGAGTTCCTTTTTGGAAGCATGAATGAGATCTTTGACTTGTGGCTGGTTGTTTAACTGTGAAATTTCTTTATGATCTACCTTATTTTTCTGGGAAGTGAAGGGAGTGGATGACAAAAAATGGTGTTTTCTATTCGGTTAGTATTTGGTGTGGGATTTTTGGGGATGGGGGCCTGTTTCTCTTGGGATTTTTTTTTTGCCTGTTGTACTGTTCTGTTTTTCATKCTGGCTTAAATCAAGGCTCTGGCTTGGTAATTAAGCTAACTGGTTCTGTTTCTGTGTGTGTATTTTGTTCCCCAAAATGTTGTTGATATGTAAATGCTTAAGTTTCAACTTTTAGAAGACTAGKACACCAATTATCACAACTTGAAAGGAATGCACATATATTTGTATTTGCTATGCTAGTCCTGTTCAGGATGTCTTTCTCRTGGAGATTAAAATATTGCTGCATGTTAGCACTGTAAAGAAACTTTAGATGATGGTGCCTGTGTATTTTCTGTAGCATTTAATRGACACCCAGCTCAGATGTCTAAATGCCCAGATAGAGCTCTGTGCTGTGGTTAATCTGCTTTCAGTTTGCTGGGGTTGTGGCAAACCAAACTGAGTTGTCAGCTGTGATCGAAGGCATCTGAATTAACAAGCCTGTAGTGTTGGAGCTACTTAAAGGTACTGTGTATTCTGTAAATGGGCAATTTAGGAGACAATATCCCAAGTCCTTGACTTCTTGGGTTAAGTTTATTGTGCCTCTAAGGCATTTGAGTCTCCCGGGCTGTTCAGTTCACAAGACAGGAGAGATTGGGTGGAAAAAAATGTTGACTAAGATGTACTTAACTTCCTGTCCTCACTGGTGGAAGATGTGTAGTAATCTTCTGTTCCCTTTTAGTCTTGTATCAGACTGCTAATTGTGCGAAATTAGTTTCACAGAGCAAGCATCTTTGAATCTCACCTGCCAGGAGAATCAAATTACTGAATTTTTGGAATGAGTTTAGGGTGTTTTTACCTCTTATAGGTTAAAGCAAGACTAAGTGTTGAAATGAAACATTTAGTGAGAGACTAAAATAAGAGATACTAACTTGAAAAAAAAATGCCTTGGGTTTTGTTGGTCCCTGTGGGCAGAGAAGCAGTACAATTGCAAGATCATGTTTTATAACATTAAAAACTCTTTATAGAGTTGTACRTTACTCTTTGTTTTCAGAGTCCATTTTAAATACGCAGTTTCAGTGAGTTTCCTGACTTGTCGTGKTGTTGCTTTCGGGTTTGGCATGTCATAACCAAAAGGAAGGATGGGTTTTTTTGGTCCTAATTTGAAAGCTGACTCTTTGTAGGAACGTAGCAAATATAGTGATCCTCCAGTACAAAAGTAGCTTTAAAGTCAGGCAAAAATAGCTGTGGGGATGTTGAAAAGCTACAAGCACTATTCCCAGAACAATGTTTTTGCTTTGGATACAAAATGTAAGCAGATAGCAACTAGCAACTAAATCTCCTGCAGCAAGTCTGTTCTTTGTAGATCTGATCCCTCATGCAAGTATGCTCTTTCAAATAAGTATTAATAAAAGTTGGGAGGGTGGGTCTCTATCAGAGCTGGATTCCTGACAGCCTATTTCAGTTCTTCGGCCKAATGTCATCCGTAAAACTTCATGCATGCCTCTGTGTGGGTTTWGTTGAAGCTTGGTTAGTGTCCAAGTGCTTAAACTCCAGGCTGTGTACAGTTTTGAGCTGGAACATATGGAGYTGTGCTGGCTTATCTACAGTGAAGCTGCACAGTCAGGCTATTTTCAGCGTTCGTTAATCATATTCCGTAATTGGTATGTATTTACTGTGTGTCAAGCTGTAGGAGACTAGAGGCATGCAATACAAATTACACTCATCTGTTAACACTCCACTTTGCACCCACCAATCCACCTTTCCTGAATTTTGTGTCAAATGCTTAATGCTGTGGTTTGGAGGAGAAGGTCCTTTCCACAAGTTGGCAACAGTGCGGCCTTGCACGGTAGCACTGTGGCTGATGTCCAGTGATGGACTTATCAGTCAATGAGTGCAATATAAAACACTGACTTTAAATAAAAAGGTAGCCTGGTATTGTGGAGGAGCAATGCCAAATTTGTCCAGTAAAACTCTTAAATATCACTAGAATATTTCATTTGAGAATGGTGGTATGTATGTTGGATGTCCATGGCAAATTGGTAGTCCTTACCAGCATCACTATTCTGAGTGCAATAGCACTGTTCATATACATTTAAAAACCATACAAATCAGCTTTAGTGCAGGCTTTCTGCCATTGCATGTATTTGTGTGTTAAGCTTTCTAAAAGATTAAATACTTAAGTTTTAGAAGCAACAGCCAAGATCTTGTCTCATCTTTTGTATCCTTGCGGTGGCAGCAGAGATCTTAAATGAAAATCCTTCAAAATAAACTACTATGACACTTTAAACATTTGCTTTACTATAAAATGGATAGCAACTTGCAAAGGCATTTAAATTATGCCTTTTGAAAGAAAGTTTGAGCTTTTCTTAGGCGCTCTGAAAGTTCTCAGATAAAATGTGTTCAGACAGCGTAGAGAATTCTTTAAAAAATCATTCTTTTAGTGTTTTATTGCACTCAACGTCTCATCTGTGATTGAATTCTTTGTGTTACTAAATGCTGAGTATTGCCTCTTACAATTTACTCGCTCTTATCTGTTAGTGTTTTCCATGGACCACTGTGAAATGCAGTCTGTGAACTACTACTAGACACTGAAGAATACACTATCTCTGAATTACTTTAATAGTTTTTTCAACCTGCTTACACAGTAACTTGGGTTTTAACCCTGATAGGATTGATTAATATTTTAGAAGAATGTATACATATATATATATACACACATACTTTTTAATCACAGTAAATACAGTTGTGAATCTCTTCTTTATCCACAGAAACACTCCTGAATCCTAAATTCTTAGATAATCTCTGGCAGCAGGTGGCTCCACAAACTGTGCATTGTGTAAAAAGTGATGAAATACTTTAACTGATCTTTCAGTGTGATCTTGCACTTTACAGCTAGCTCCAAGCAAGCAACAAGAGCTCATTTACTCTTTGTTGTCCTTCCTTTTTTTCTACATCATCTTATTACATACTACTTTGCTCTCTAAATCAGAGCAGTCAAAGCTGAGGGCTGCTGCTATGTTAGGCATTTGCGCAGACTGCCTGAGTAGCTTGCTTTTCTCCTGCTTTTAGGTCTCAYGGTCAAAACTGAAGCCTTCCAGGTGAAGAGCAAATAGGTGGCTTTAGTTCCATGCTATTCTCAGATTTTTATTTCACTGAAGATACAGAATCAGAGAATCTTACCAGCCTTTTAAGTACCTATAAGAAATAAAAACACTGCTGCTGCTCTGATACCCTGTTTTTTTTTTTTTCCTCCCTCAGTAGTTCCAATTTGGAACTCAAAAGTGCTTCAGTAGCTCCCATTTCTCCTCAACATGTGCTTGGACCTTGCTCATGATGAGTATCATCTGCCTGTGTAAGATGGGTCTCCCCACTGTTCACCAGCTTTCTCTTAAATGCTTATTTTGACTTAGCTATAGCATTATTCCAGGTGRTTGATCTTTAAAAGGTAAAGAAGTGGATCTGTATTTTGTGATTGCCCAACTGGCTCCAGAAGTCAAGCTGTTTCTTCTGCAATTATCTCTAATGAACTACAGCTGGAAATTGGTCTCACTGATTAATGAACTGTAAAGGTAATCAAAGCATGTCTGTGCAGCTCTAGCCCTGAAGGGATGAATGTAGTAACATTAAAAACTGTTTTAAGAGAAAGTGTGGTGGAAGTTCATGGGGACTATTTTGTCATTTTTGTAAGCCTGTTCTGATGGGACCATAGTGGGTTCTATATGACTAGAGTAACTACTTCTCTCTAGGACTTCCTTTACTGGTTAGGTGTACRTGCATTTCAGTTCTTAAGGTGTTTGGAAGAGCTCATTTGTCATGTTCATCTTCCAGTGGGGGAGACTAGAGCAGGTATGGGCATCATGAGGAGTCTCGCTRCAGATGTGCAGGAAGGTCTTTATACACACCTATAGGAAACTAATGATATTTTTTCAGGAGTTCCTTTCCCAGGTAGGTATTCTAGGTAGTAGGTTAAGAAATATCCGCTTGCATTGCTAGATAATCTAATCTGAAAGGAATTAAGATTCATTTACTGTAAACTGATTGCTATCTGAAATTTATCCATAAGAAGCTTGCTTATTTAATTATCATTTAATTCTAAATGGGAAAATACASCCTGTGTTTTTTGCATCAGTTCTGCTGTTGTCTTCAGGTGGAAAAATTATATAATATGAAATCATGCAGCTGTCGAACTAATTACTTGGACAAGTAAATCTGTCTTGACTTCATTTTTTGTTTCYCTTCAATATTTAAGCAGAAACCTGAATTTCAAAAGCTTTAGTACCAGCAGAGTACTTTTCACTGTCTTAATGAAAATAGGTGGTCTGCTGTCAAAATTGTATTAGTGTAGAAGATTATTTTAAACAGGCAATAACTGTCATTGCCTGTGGAAGATGAGGAAGAGAGTAAAGCTGTATGTTTCCTGCAATTCTATTAATTTGTGCTGCTGACACTATTTCTATCTCAACCGGCAGCATGGGAACAGTGCTCGTTGCAACAGGAACGGGATCGATACTGGCTTGTATTCTGCTCTTGAGCTACCCAAATGCCATTTTGTAATGGGTCTTCCTACATACCCTGTATGTAGAGAAGTCAAAGCATGTAAAAGCTACCTTCCTAGGTGGACTATGGTTATCCCCCGTGCTGGCAAAATAAGGGGGAAGAAATGCTTCATCAAAAGCAAGAGGCTTCCCAGTTGTGACAAAGCRTGGAGGCTCTCGTGTGCTGCAGGAGAAAGAGCTGGAGAGTCRAGCAGAGCTTAGCAAGGAGATTCTTGATCTAACATGGATCTGGTATCTGGTTTCTGTGAATTTCTTGGTCATGGTCRTGAAGGTTACAAAACAAAGCACTTAAAATCATATGTGCAACCTTAGTGGGATGAACCCTGKCAAGGTCTCTACCCCCTTCAGTGCCTGGTACAGATCAGTACAGAGTACTGAGTGGTGAGGAGAAACAAATTAACTTGTGTGCAGGTAATCTTGTACTGCAGGTGACTTTACTACTGCATTAAGCAGATGATTGGGTTTTTTCAGGGCTTTTTTTCCRGGTGGTGTGCTTTCAAGTGCTGCCTTTGCCATGCAAAAGCTGAATCAAGTTGATATTGGTTTCAGGCCGTGTCTTCCACCAAACTGTCCAGAAACCAGCAGGGAGGACGAAGGGGAAATGAGCTATGCCTGTGTTAGCAGGGAACCTCGCAGYTGCAGTGGGTTTGAGGGTGAAGCCCATCTCATATATATGGTTTATTCCAGGTTATATTTAATCCGGAGTCCCTGTGTTTTGGAGCTTTCCAAAGGATATCTGTCCYACAGATTATGTTCTCGGCTTGGAGAAGCACCACGCTGTTTTATTTCTCTCTCGTGGGTGCTGGTAGTGCCTCCTTGCCCCCTGCACCATTGCTCTTATAAGACTTCTTCCAYGGGCCTTATTTCTACTTGTGCTGTTTGTAGGTGAGACTGGTGCCTCCCAGCAAGCCTGCTTCCCTGCTTCCCCTGTCACAGCAGTGCTCAGCACTGTACTGAGAAGGGGTGGACTTAATTCTGGGGCTGCAGCAGCTATGCTGGGCAGRTGCCCTGTATGAGATGGCATTGCAGCACTGGGGTTTCCTTTTCTCTGAGGAGCAAGACATGCAGGATAGCTTTCTGGGAGAGCTTGTTTCTGTAAGTGTGTGGGCTTCTGGGTGGGGCCCTGTTCAGAGGAGGACTGTGCCATGTGTGCCTCGCATTGCTCCTTGCCATTGGAGGTTCCTCAGCTTGTTGTCTTCAGTGATTAAGACTGTGTTTAAAGGTCCAACTCTGTGTGCTCATGTGATGAAGGCTCTTAGCACCATGTAGCGCACCTCCTGCTGCCAGCATCATCTTAGCTTTTTTTCTGCACTCCTCCACAAAATGAGTAATAAAACAAAACACATGCTAGGAAGGTAGACAGCCTTAGGGAAAGGCTGCTGCTCTGGCAGGCAGAAACACCTGCAGCTAAACAGAAGGACAGCAGTGCCAGTGCTCAGACTWTACTTTCTTTCCTGAAAGTGTGGTCGCAGTTGTGAGTTTGTACCAACCAAGAAACCAGTGCTCAGGAATTTCTGCTGAAATAAAGGCTTGTCTGCATCTGGCTCATTATGGGTAGCAAGTCTGCAGGCTGTGGACTCATGGTCCCCTTAGAGCTCATATGTTAATGTGGCACATTTCTTCAGCWCCTTCCCCTCTTCTTGGTTGTTGTCAGTGCAATGGGAGCAGGATCTACAGTGGTGCCATGTGTGGTGCTGCTGCCCAAGTCGTCARCCCCAAGCCTACTGAGTTGGAGGAAGAGACCTGTGGTGGGTTGCAGAAAGCTAGCAGGGCTCTGCTGTCCCGGCACACTGGGACTGAACTGAGGGMCTTGTACAGGCAGGTACTCTGACACAGTGAGTTTAATTGAAAAGTTTTCTCTTCTGGTTCACAGACCAGGTAGAATTGCTTTTAAAGGTGCCACAGCCCTGACGGAGACCATTCTACCTTTTGGTAGAATTAGGGTAGAAAGATAAATGCACCTTGCAGATCTTTCTACCCTAATTCTGCCAAAAGCTTTCCTTGCTCCTTACCTACACTGATGCCACATGCAGAGAAGTGGTGTGCTTGTGGAGGCAAAAGCGGGAACAGTGCAGGCAGTGCTGTTGCTAGCTGGGATGAGGAGCAGGCTGACAGGGTGCACTTGAATGTGTCCTCAGTTCTCTGTAAGGGGCAGGGATCAAAACCTCCCCAAGTGCAGCTGTCCAGAAGCCTGAGAGCATGGGCTACCTTCTTCGCTTAGTGTGATGTTGTTCTCTGATCTTCTTGTGCTTCGTGGCAATTGGGAGGTCAGTCGCAGCTTGATACTGCCACTGGGTGCTTCTCGCGGTGGAGAAGCTTGGACCCTCTTGCAGCATAGCACTGCAAGCAGTGTTGCTTCTTCGGGGCTCGTGCTGTACCTTGTTATTTTTGGGAGACAGCCGGGGGTATTAGCGTTGCAGAAGGTAGTTCTAGGGAAGCAGCTAGAAAAAGGAGATGAATAAAGGGAAATTCTGGTCTGATTTTAACCGTAAGTTTATTGCACATGCACCAGAACTGCTGCGTGAGCTGAGCCGATGTATGGAAAGCGGGGTCAGATGGGACTTTTGCTTCTAGATTGCACTGCTGCTCGGAAGGACAACACGCTCCTGCTGACTGTCCCAAYACCTGAAGCAGAGCAGTTTGCAGGAGGAAACTTGCTTTTGCCCTGCTGTGCAGGGCTGGACCATTGCCCCTGGCCCTGCAGGCAGCTGCGTGACTAATGGGGGCTGTGGAAGGTCTGTGCATGTGCAGCGAAAACCAAACTGCAAAGGAATTTTGGTTGTTACAGTCCAAGCTTTTTCTGAATGTCCTTCATGATTGCAGTTCAGATGGGTATTTGTGGCTACTACAAAAGGCACAGTTTTACCACAGTGACTCTGCTTCTTAATGGTTCAAATCTCCTTCTCTAAAGCCTGCAAAGGAGGTCAGCTTAAAAAAAAAAAAAAGTACAGTGCAGAACTTTTTCTTTTTTTTCCCCAATATCCTTGCTCTCAAAAGTGCTTAAAACATCCATTGTTACTGCTTCTACTGCTTGCTTCTGCATCTCAAAAAAAATTAACAAGCAGCAGACAAAAACCTTCAGACCTGGTATTTGGTAAAGGGAAGTTATAAGAAACTGAAAATGGTCTTCTATGCAGATCTAATGGTGTTATAATAAGCTTTAGAAAGTTTTTCTGCAGGAGTACCTTTTGTTGTATTTTGATTTTATAAATTTGCTTTATCAGTTTTGTAAGGATTGATTTTTTTTTTTTCTATTCTGTTCATGCCAAGACCAGTGAAAATACTTATACAAATCACTGTCCTGTAATAACCTCTTCTTCCTAGAAGATTTGCAAAATTTTCTCTTTGTAGTGGCTTCTGGCAAAGCTAAATCTTTGGTTTTAATACAATAACTGTTACTGCTAGCACCTTTTTAAAGAATGATTCGRTAGGGCAGTGCAGTATATCAGGAAGTCTGATTAACCATGCCTGTTTTCCCAAAACTGAGTCCTCAATATCCAATTTGTGTTGACTTTAATCTCTTCAGTTGACTAGTCTCTGGAGGGCTCGCTTTAGTGTTCATGATCTTTGTGGTGTAGTTCATTAATGAAGCTGTTGCAGAATTCTCCTGGGAACGGTTTGCATGAGATTATCTGCTTGCTCTGAAGTAACCTGGGGGCAAATGTCAAGGAGTCTGTAGCAGAAGAAAGATTTTTAGATGGGCGCTCCTGCGTACTTGGCACTTCATGACTGGCTTAGCTTGGGAGAGGAACAGACCAGAATTGTTTGTATTTTCTTCCTCCCAGTATATCTGAGCACAGAATGAATTGTTTTCAGGCTTCGTTTTTTTTGTGTATGTGTGTGTTTTGGTAACTGGACCGGTTCATGCCTTTTCCATTACCCCGAATCCTCTAAGTCACTGTCCTTATATTTGAGCGGGAAGCAGGAGCTCGAGGAGTCCAGGCACGTGAGCATTAAGATGGCCATCCTGCTTGTTTGAGGGCGACRTTCCCTGCATCACCTTATTCCAGGGGCAATGGTGTTTTACCTGCCATAGGATTTTGGCAAGATACTTTAGCAGTGTTACACGCATCATCTGAGAGGAGTAGGGCAAGGAGAGGAAAYATCTGTTAACAAAGAGCACTTTATTTGGAGAAGATCGGTTAGCAGGGAAGCAACCTACAAGATAAAGGTATTTCTTTGTTCTTTCACCCTGTCTTTTTTTTTTTTTAATGCTGGTTATCTCTATTTTGTTTTTCTATAGTAGTGGTTGCAAACAACCAAATTGATGAGGGGAGAGGAATGGAGATGTTTGCAGAGGCAYGTTGAGGAAGCAGAAGAAGGTCTGACAGGGCAAGCTGGAGCTTTTGGGTCTGGGTGGGATGAAGAACACTTCATTTTTTTTTTTTTTTTAAGCCATGATGAATAGAGAAAGAAGCTATGCCTCTTAGTAAGAGAAGACAGAAGAAGGTGGATGGGACTGGAAAACTGTGTCAGGCTGACCCATAGGTAGGTAGGAGAGAGCTGTCCTCAGGAGACACCTTGCTGTGCAGTGATCCCACTTGCTGAGTTTTCAGGTGCTGTCCTTTTCCAAATGGGGCTGTGCAAAGCAGGGCATTTGTGTTATTGTGATTGCTACTTCAGTTTTTCAAAAGTTGCCCGAGACATCTGTTTGTATAGATGACTGCTTCTCCTTTCATTGACCTGAACAGGTTAAATTGTTTGTGTTTTCARTGCGCTTTAGCAGCGAGCTTTAATTTAGTTACTCTGTTAAATCAGAAATGCCCCTTAAATCTCCAAAGAAATTTGTTTGATTGGAAGCTCATTAGCTGCTTTTGTCTGGCTTTCCTCCYCCTTAAATTAATGTATTAAATACGCTTTGACTGTAAGAGGAAAATCTTAATTTACAGTCTGCCTGTTTATTCTCTCATCAGAAGAAATGCTGAGCAGTTATATTCTCAGACACCCGAAAGTGTAGCTAAATGCTCGTCGGTGACGTGGTTTCAGTGGCATYGCTGTTGCAAAGCGGTTGTGAGAAAACTGCCACTTGCAGAGGCTTCGGTGCCTGAATTAGGACCTCCTGCAAATGYGATGCTTTGAGAGCCTCCAGCCTCAGGAGAGGCTTTTTCAAAGGCTGTGTTTTGTGTTTTGTTTCACTACTCTTGAACTTGAAACATTGCTGCAGTGGCAGATTTCTTTTTTTTTTTCCTCCTTTGGCATGCCCTAAATAAATCTGTGGGCAAGGGTTTRATGTAACTTTTCACTCCAGTTCAATAGAAAACCACCCAAGAATGAAAATGGGTGATTACAAAGGTTTATTTGTAACAGTTTGTTGATCTTCTGTCTTGCTTGTGTTGACTTCACCATGCTTGAGCTCAAAACGGCTTCAGTGCTGTGTAACGGAGCAGGTTTCCTTCTTTATATCCCGTTTCGCTTAAACTCTGTGGGTTTAACCAGGCGCTGCAGCACGCGAGGACTCCGGCTCTTTAGCCGGCGTGTGATACCTGGGAGCGGGGAGAAGCCCACCCGGGCACCGCTGGATCAGGACCTGGGTGAAGTGATTTGGGCCATTCTACCGCCTTTTCCGCGGGGTCCGTCCTGAGCTGGCTGTGCTGCCTGCCTTTCTTACCGGGAGTGGAACCAAGTAAAGCGGTGGATTTATATGTGTTTTAAGGCAACGTCTGCCCTGCTCCAGTGTTTGAAGATAATCTTTAAAAACTCTCATTTGTAAGGTTAACTTGTCTGCTTTAAAGTATTTAAGCCGGGATTTTGGTAGGCATAACCAAGGGTAATGCTTTATTGCATTAAGAGAAAACTGAAATTCGGTGTTTAACTAATAAATCTAACAGTAACTGTTCTTTGGCTTGCAAATCCTTTTAGTTAGGCAGGAAGACATTAAGCGTTGAGACAAGCGCTTATCTGCATGCAGCTCTGTTGAAGTCAGTGATASAAAATGATTGTTTTTGCAGTACAGCAGCCTAATGATCTTCAAATATTTTGAAGTGCTTGATTTGTCGTGGCTCATCTGTTCCATCCCACCTCCTTTTCTCAATCTCCCAAACTTAAATCCAGGCTATCCTCAAGGTCATTACAAAAAATGTTGTCCTGGAGTATTAATTTAGCATTGTTTTTTACGGAACCATGCAAGAGCAGAAAATGAATCCAGCAAGTCATAAAACCTGAATAGGTGGAAGCAGATCAGAAATGATACTAAGAATTTCATGCACAGATTATTTGTATAATACTAATAATCCTCCTGTACTTTTTGATCTCCAGAATGCCTATGAAAAAATAAGTGCTCTGAAAACCTACAACCTTAATTTTTTTTTGTTAGGTAGAGCACTGTACAAAGCCAGCTTGAACTATGTYGTGAGCCATGGGTCCCAAAGTCTTAAAACCATGGTTGAATAAGTGCAAATTTTRGTGGAATGATGTGGAAAAATGATTTGATTTGTTTTGAGATGCTCCATTTGCTTGTGTTGGAGCAGAATTTGCATTGTTTAGAGACACAGCCTGCAAGTGTCCTGTTGCAGAGGTTCAAGGAAATGTGAGGCTTTAGCACTGTTAAGCATAAAGGACGTTTGAAACACAGGGTGGGGTGAACTGTTTAGGATTTCAGAGTGCAATTGAGTTGCTCTTTTTGTCTGCTTTTAGCTGTGCTGCCTTGTAAAGTTGTAAGCAGTTTGCAGCCTCATGGGTGCTGTGTTAGCATTCAGGCAGGTTTCGGGAACGGACAGACCTTGGTTCACTAGCGGGAGCTCCTTGAGCTTATTTAGGATTTTCTAATGTTCTGGGCTGTARTTCTGCAGCATATTCCCCATCCAAAAAGTTAATTTATTCTGCTTCTTCAGGTGGAAGAGAGCAAATTATAATGCTTTAGTAAAGGCCCATTATCAAAGGCTCTGGGAAACACTTAGCAGGTTAAAATCTGATCCAAGATGTTCTTATCTCCAAGATGTTCGTTCCATCTCCCTGAAGGATGGTGCATCCTGGAGGGTGGCAGAGGAAGGAGGGTCGGATCTTCAGAGGTCAGAGCAGCTGATGGTTATTGTTTAGGAGATAGCGATGGTTCTGGCCATCTGGGGAGGTCTACTGCAGATTGTGCTGSCACGTACGTAGGAACACCAAGCTGGGCAAACCCCGTGAGCCGTTCCCCTAACACCCGAATGCAGGAGCATCAACTTCACGCCTGTTCCTGCGCTGTAGGAAGGCAATGCCTCACCTGTTGTACAAGTCACCATCTGAAATCCTCTTTTCATCGATGACCTGGACTTACTTTCTGTAGCGCTGTACAGATAGTTTAACCTGGGGATTGCATAGTGTAGGTTTTTTTAGTAACGTGTTTTGCTGATCTCTGCTGCGCCTGGTTTCTGTGACAGTAGTTGTAGCTGAACAGCAGAGAAGTGAAAAAGGGTGAAGTGATGACTTTCATCCATTRCTGGAAATAGTTCATTCTCTCACTCTTCCCAAGAACTGTCCTGGCCCAAAAAYGACACAAAGGGACTACCAACGGCGTCATCTGGGAAAAGGGGTGGTTGCTCAGCACTGTAATCTTGAAWTGTAGAGACAATTGTAATTCTAAGGTATTGTATGTTCTTTTTTTGCCATTTATGTCTCTATGCTCCCCCTGAAGATCAGGAGCAYGTCTGAAAGAGCTACGGTCTTTACCACGCGCAGTGATTTCTGAAGCTAGTGTTAGGAGAAAACTCAGTTTCGTTATTTTCCTTGCCATGGTTAGGAAGTTCCTACTTTGRAGCTTTGTTGTGAAAGGTACATCTTAGCTGTGAAAGAAGTCAKGTATGGTGTCTCTTCCACTAGTGGAAACCAGAAAGTGGTTTTTATTGGTAGGCAGTTGAGTGCTAGCGGGTTGTAAGGGCRGTGGTGGTGCAATGGTAATCTTGCAGAGTTGCCTCTGATGTGAGGTGCCTGCGCTTGTTACTGAAAAAAAGATCTTTAGTTAGAAAAACCTCACTTAGGAGGTRGTGGTTGGTGATCCTTTTAAGTGTCTTTTAACATTTGGACCTTGTGTTTTCTTAGTCTCTGAAGCCTGTAACTCAGGATGTGGACTCTTAGGTCAGTGCTAGGGGAGCTCCTCTGGAGGTGCCCACCCCAAAACAAGTTGCATTTGATGACAGCAGTTAAGGGAATACTTGGAGAAAATTTTCTCTTGAAGCTTTCTGTTGGCAGGAATTGCAAGCCATCTCTGTTCAAATATGTAARGCTTAAAGGCAAGTAAATAATTTGAGACATACACTCTTATATGTATGGTATCGCTCTATTCAGATTACACTTAGATCTGTTTTCTCTGGTGTTTGACACAAGTTTCAGATATTTCCCTGGCACAGTTTYAAATTTTTAAGAGCTAAGGGCCACAGTTTTAAATTGGTAGCAAATACTAAATGCCCTTTACTTGGGCAGAGAAGCAATGGTTCCTATGTGCACACAAGGAATCTGAGCTTGTATGTGAATATTCAGAATTTGGGTTTTGGTGGTTTCTAAATATCAGGTATCTATGAAATGGGAAGCTTTTTCAATATCTCAATCTGACCTTGTAAAGCATAACCCTCAAACTAGACTTGATTTTTCCAGTAAATTCTTGGTTTAATAGAAATGTAAGGGATGTCAAGTTGTTGACCCTGAAATGCATGCCTAGCTGATTGTGCTTTTCCTTTGCAGGATGTTGTCTGGGGATTAAACTCTTTATTTACTGTAAGTAAGAGAATATTTTTGCATATCCACTTTCCTTTTCCCTGCCTGGTTTGGTGTCAGCCTCACCTAATGTGAACCCAGCCTGTTGCCTCCTGCAGTTAAGGCCGTTCCTTCCCTTGGCTTCTGTGGGTRTCGCGTGAGTCCCTGGGTCAAATCACTTTGTGGTTTTGTTTGAATAACCRCAAGACTTGTACAAGATCTGTAATGCCTTTCATAGACTGTTTTTATTTTTGGTTACACTTCTATTATGGAATATTTTCATAATAAGCTCCTCAATCTTCACACATACGAATTTCTTTCAGCTGATTTCCAGGAACTAAAAATTTACTTACGGAAGCAGCTTAAAAACACAGGAGATGGCAGGAAGCTGTGTGCAACGGTGGCTTTTGCCCTAGAAGCGGAGAGAGGCCAAGGCTTTAYTAAAAGCTGCCTCTTTTTAGGGAGTCCGGGATTTTGGCCCCCTTCCAGCACTGTTGCTGCGAAAGCTCAGGAGAAGGCAAGGGAAGGCCTTGTCTAGCTTCGTTGCCAGGGTTTGACCTGTTCCTGACTCCGGTGGGAACTACCCAAGCTGCTGCAGTGTGTACGGGAGAGGCTTTGAATAATTTTGGCTGAGGAGGTGGCACTGGGGGCTCCAGTGTTAGCCCCAGCCTGCTTCCACCAGCTCCTGCAGAAATGGGAGCGGAGCAGCAGCTGTCCTGCTGGCACCGAGACTCCCGGGGCTGCTCTAAAATCTTGAGTGTAGACTGAGCCAGTGACCGGCTGCAAGCTCCCAGCTTTCCTGACATCAAAAGGCTGGATTTGTCTTGACAACTTCTTTAGTAAATTGATTTAGGAGGACTGGCGAGCATTTGCCTTTTCAACAGAGAGTAGTTGCACTTCACAGCAAAGTCTGTTGTTGCATGTTAAATAACTGTCAGCAAATGGGATCCACTGGTGATACAAAGAGGTCCCTTCAGTGGCAAACCACACGTAAAAAATCTCTTGGACAAAAACAGCCGCCAGGAACGACGGTCACGCATCGGAGACCGCAGGGATTTGCTGTGRCTTGTAGGAGCTGTGCTTCCTGGCTCGTCTCTGGGGTGCCCCCCGCACCCAGCTGCCTCAAAGTACCGAGGCTTTGAAAAGCTGCCAAGACTCTTTCCAGAGAGAAATGTCTATATACTGATCATGCAGATTCATCCTGAGGGGTTCTTTAAGAAAGCGAGTGAGGATGGGGTGGATTTGTTTCTAACCCTAGACCCCCCCTTTTTTTTTCTTCCAAAGTTAACCTTTACTGAGGTTGAACTGGCAACTCAGAGTTATTTTGACTATTTCTGCTCTCTGCCCTCAACCTGCGCTTATGACTTGGGCTCTTTGTACTCCCTTTCCTTCACTCTAGGCCCTGTTTTTCCCATTTTGCTAAAACTTTCTTGTCTGTCAGGCTCCAGATTATGTAGTTTCCCAACAGAGGATATAAGTGCCTTTGCTCTCTGGAGGTGACATTAAGGAAATTCTTCTTCCCTTGTCACCAGGCAGTTTGTAGGTCTGAACTTTTTTTTTAACAGTGTGCATCAAAGAAAATCAGGATTTTTGCCTCCAGAAAATTTGAATGTTCCCTCAAAATTTGATTTGAAAATATCTCAATTTTCAAATATAAATGCACCACTGCCACAGAGGAGTGTCACAGGGCTGTGCATGGGGCATGTCAGCAGATGAGTTTGTCCTTTAGTTGACTTATGAGTCCGTTTACAACTACCACCCTTATTCCTGCCAAAGGTAAATGCATATATCTGTGAAGGTAGTAAGTAAATGGAGCTACACGTGCTGGTTTTCTTTGCTTTGTTTCCTTGTRTTATTCATAAATGCTTTGGGTTTTCTGTGTAATGAAGTGAGCAGTAGGGGGGAAAAAAATCTATAATTTTCTCTGATTCTCTTCCAGGATCTTTTGAATTTTGATGATCCTTTGAATATTGAGGCTGCAGAGCATCATTTGCGTGACAAGGTGAGTCAGTGGTTTATTTAAAGCATCCTGTTCCTAAACAAATACATACTGTGCTCTGTGGTTCTAAGTYGATCCTTTTAGAGCATTCGAGCTGCTATTTTAGGCAGGAGAGTGACTTAGTATATCAGCAACCAGTTATTGAAAAAAAATAACTGGTTGCTGATATATTATTGCTTTATCYGGAAAGATAAACCTAACACAAGTGTTATGTCCCATACACTAGAATTGTTGATCATGATATTACCGTATTCACAGAACAACTGGTCTTTTGCTGCTTCTCTGAGTTTTTTCTTAACACTGTATATCTTGTAAGAAGGAAACGATAGGGGATTGTTTTGGTGCGGCTGCATGGAATAGCCTTTACCTTAAAGGCCTGCAAAAAGATCTTGTCCTTCTCCTTCTCTTCCAGAATGCTGTTTGTTTTTCTTCACAAGTCTTATGTGGTGCATGCTTTTATTAAGCAGGAAGAAATTTGGGCACATTTGAAATCCAGGAGTGAAAGTTTTCCATTCTTTCTGTTATTGCTTATTGATCCTGTTTGTTCCGTGTGCATTACGGATGAGACAGAACCAACTATGGAAATCACTAGTGGCCTAAATAATAAAGAAATTTGGAAGTGTGTCTGTTGGCTGAGGTTGAATGTGGATGTAGAGGCTGACAGTAGTATCTTCTTCTTAAAGAACGAAACACTAAGAAATCGCTGTCCTACATCTCTCAGCTTCATTCCAAAATCTGTGGAATCCTAACAAAAGAACGTTAACTGCTTTGAAAAAAACATCCTCCTCAAAAAGAGGTGAATATTCAAAATGCACGCTGCTACACTGTAGTGTGGAAGCTTTTTTGTATAGCAACAGATGTGGAAAGAAGTTTTAAAGGGAAATTAGGAATATTTTTTGTCTTACGTTAGAAATATTCTATGCAGAAATTAATATTCTAAAATTTATTAAACTCTAAATAGACTGAGCATCTCTGAAGTTTTTGTACCCTGTTAACTTTGTTTTTTGGAAGTTATCTGTGTTCAGTGAGTTTGGTGGTATTTCACTGAAAGTGTCATGCATTGCTGAATTTTTACCAGGTAGTGCAAAACTACCTAATTTCCCCCGGTAAGTATTATCAAAAGAAAGCAGATAATGCTGGCGATCTAGGGAGAATAAATTGTGCAAAGGAGAAGAATGGCTGCTTTTACAATTAGCCTTAAAGGGTATGAATGTAGTTTGTGTTAGTTTTTGTCTCTTTAGGGTACAGATGTTGTATATAGTATATAAGCAATTTTTTAGGAAGCGAATATGCTGTAGTCCTGTCCTACCTCTTAAGAAAATACTTACAATGAACATTATGATTGAGATGTGATGCACATTAAGATGGGAGTTCTTATGAATTTCTCCTTGGATATTTTTACCTGTGGAATGCAAATGTATAAATAGTATGTATAATATACATGTGTGCACACACATTCCCCTCCCTGCAACCTATATACAGGTGGATAATGCAAGTATACCTGCATAGGAATAGTTCTGTGTACAAATGTCTGTGAATAAYGGATAGTTTAAGAAAAAGCCTTTGCTCATTGACAGCGTGGGAGTACGTGGCTTGTGGCAGCCAAGGARAAGGTACATCGAGGGTGCTTTTGTGGCTCTCATGGGGAGAGATTTCAGTGATGCTGTTGCAAAGCCGGAGATCCTTTGCTGACGTCCYAGCAAAATGTGGCTGCCAGGGAGGTTAACAGGTAATCTGAAACTTGCCTCTGGCTGCTAAAATTGCAAAACTGAAGTTTGTACAGTTCGTTTGGCTGGATTAAGATACCAAAACACTGACGGTCGCGTCATAGCTATTACATCCTTACTAGGATGCTAGGAGAACRGTTCTGCAGTGAATGTTTGCATCGCCTCTTAGGCTGTGAGGGAYAACTATGATCTTTCTGCATGAGGAGCCACTTAAAATTTTTATGCTTCGAACTGTGGTTTATATGTGAGCATGTAGCTGTGGCTTTCAGGAAAGCACTCCTGTTTTGAGGTTTAAAAATAATCCAAAATTCAATAGCTCAAGTTGTTCAGTTAACGTTGCTATAAAAGTTGTGTCTTATTTGAGATCTGAATTAGTGCAGCTTCAGCTTCCAACCCTTGGGGGCCTCTTTTAGCTAGAAGAAGGATCTGTCCTGGCTGTCACCTGTGTGTTCAGCCAGTTTTTTAAACTCGCGTCTTCTTGCCATCATGTTGACTGAGGCTTTCAGCATTTAAGAAAGCATTTAGGAAAACCTGCCATTCCCATTCACTCTTTTGTTTCCTCTGCCTTTGTTTACCTTGGAATTGCTTCTGATACAATCCTGTAAATTTGGTAGTATGAGTTTTCTTGTTGATTCTGAAGAACAGCTTACTAGCTAACTAGCCAGGACTGCTTTTGATTTACCAGAGAYGTCTGTCTGTCAGTAATTAGGTACGCAGCCAGAGCTTTTGATAGGCAATAGGATCTATTTCATGGATTTCTAAACAGCAGAAGTAAATACATAAATTTTGATGACTTTGTATTTAAAAATTATGTGCTAAAAATGCAGAATTTGTTGTGTAAAACAAAACTGGTTCTATTGATTTTCTTTGTGGTAGCCAGAAAGACTAAATATTGRAAGAACAGTAATATGCCTTGATAATACAAAAMYRGRTCAGCTTAGTASTTCAGCCTTCTGTATTTCTTAGCCWGAGACACTTTGGATATTGTACCTRCTATTTGTCAGTTAAAATCTAGAAAATACTTTCCACMTATATACAGATCATGACTGTTTGGAGATGTTACATCAATACTTTYGGTTGGCTGGTTTCCTTAAAAACTACCCTAGCCCTTATTTCCTGTTAAGACATCTTAAAACTGCGTGTGCACTACACAAGAAGATTCATTGCACTGTTCATRTGGCTTAAATAGGAAAAGTTGTTCTAAAATACTCCGTTGCTTTCTTCCAAATCTCACCCTACTGTAGCATGAATGCTAGGGCTGTGTCATTTTAACTATATTCTCCTGTTGTACCTGGTGTAGTTTAAAAAGCTAAGGCGATTTTTGTCATCCTGCAGATTAGCAAACACTCATTTACTTGTTCATCCATGTGTCAGTTTTGAGTAGTTTTATAGAAGAAGCTGAGCAGCAGAATTGGCCTGCTTTTTAAACTTTCCATCTTCCCATTGAAACTCATCCGTCAGCATTCAGCGCATGGAAATGTTTCCTGCTGTGTCATTCTTAAGGGGTAAAATAGCTCTCTGCAAGACTTTACCTCCACCACCACCCCRTTGTGAAAACTGAACATGTCGTCTTTCATGTGACTTCTACAAACAGTTCTGCAATGCCAAAGCTAAGAAATCTGGCTGGAGTAAGTTTGCTTTTGTCGAGGTTCTATCTTAAATAAGAATTTTTCTGCTTAATTGAAATGACTCCTGATTTTATCTRCATCTTCCTTGGAAAGTAGTGTCATATGTTTCTGATTATAGAATACAGGAATTGCTGAACAACAGGAGCATCATGTCCCTGTCTGCTGTCTCCAGAGAGCTGGCAAGCAYGTCCAGAGAAGATCATTAATGGCACGCTTCTGGGGCCTTTGCTTCCCCAGCCAGAGCAGTGGCAGTCGCTCTTGGAGGAGGCTGTTATCAGACTCAGTGCGGTCGTGGCTGGAAGCGTCCATCTGATCCTGGATGGAGAGGGATCAGCGTGCTGCTTCCAACATGCACTCCAGAGGCCTGTGATGCTGATCACTGCCTGCTTTGCTTTTATTTCCCAGTTGTCTGGCAGGTTTTCAAAAATAATGAAGAACAAGACCCCTTTGCAAGACCCTCCCTTTTTAAAAATTTTTCTAGTCGTCTTTTGGTACTGTCAGTGAAGGGAGTTCTGATTGTTTTCCTGTCTTTCCCACAGCTAGACCAACAGCACAGCTTGTAGCTGTTATTTTGATACTGTAATGGTGAATTATTTTGCACTGGTTTGCGTGTGGGAGTTTGATTCTGGTTCAGGTCTTAGAGTTTTTAACGAGCGCTGTAGCATTTCCGCTGTTGATTGTCACTGACTGTATTTCTAGTTCCATCTGTTCTCACATTGCTTTATACACTGTTACAATTTTGTTAGTAGACATTATACTGTTTTTATGCTAAGGAGGGTTRTACATTTGTAGGAATGCCAAGGGGAAAACTAGGGAGGGAGGTTGAATATGTATATAACACAGTTAAACATGACTTTGGACAATTCATGAAATTCTTACAGCTGTCTTTATTCTTTAATATATTAGCCTTACAGTTGCAATGCTTTTTCAGTCCAGCCCCATCATGTTGTTCTGGTTTTTGTTCATAATTATACTAGCACATTAGGTAAAAGTCCTTTTGACAGCGAGACTGGATCACTCGCCTGTGCCACCAAGATGCTTGGTGGCAAACCATGAGTGGGGCGTTCTCATSTCTTATGCTGAGAAGGGATCTTGAAAACCAGGTTATCTTCCAGGAGAGACCCAGTTTTCATCAGCTGCAGGTGAGCTATCAGAAGAGAGAATCTCTCCAGAGATTTGCAAAGTCTCCTTGTTTCATTTATTGCATCCCCCCACCCTGGCCTCTTTCSTGCTTTAGCTCCTCTAGTAGACACCAAGGACAGTATTGCCAGCCTCATTTCACCACAGCTCATGGTGTGTTTTCACGAGCTGCACCCTCAGATAAATCACACAGTCAGAAATCGATTAAGGGATATGTGAGGCAGAGAGCTATCAGGGAAGAGGGATGCTAAGGCAGATYTTCCCTCATGTTACTTGCATGCTGCTGTGACAACTGTTGAATCTTTTTTCTTTTGTTAAAAAAAAATTTTCCTTTTGTGTTTTTTTTTTTAATTCAAGACTTCCATTGGTAGTAAAGAAAATGTGCGAGTCTGTCTTCAGTATTTCTGTGGAGATGGATTTGTAGTGTTTATGGCTTTATGGAGTCTGAAGCTGCCTGTTAAGTTTCCCCCTAAGATTTTAATTGCCCTACATAGCCTCAGTTCCTTAGGAAACTAAGCTTAAAAAAAGGGCATCTTCCCAATTGCTCACAGTCTTTGGAGGTTGTTCTAATGAGTCTTCTGGGATGAACATTTTCCATGAATTACTTGAACTGTTTTCTTGTCTTTACAAGTGAGAGCCTAATCTATTTCTAATTAGAAATTCCATTGATAATTGGAAACATTTGTAGACTTCAGATTTCCCTGAAGAGTTTTTGTATCCTTTCATAACTAWATGCAGTATTTTGAGTCCTTCAATAGCAAACCTTTTAGGATTATATAGAACAATCTTAACTTCTTAAACCCTTCCTTGGGCAACTGGACTAGAGCCAGCAGCACCTAACAACGTGCCACTACACGAGCCAGATTCTGGAGAGGGCATCACTGATATCTTCTGAAATTAAGTGAGCTGCTGAAAGAGAAAGTTGCCAGCAAGTGGCCTGCCTGAAAATAGCTGTCATAGATGAAAAAAACAAAGATAGAAAGGGCACTGGGATAGCTTTAGGCATCCTCTTGAGAATGCAGTAAGTTGAATTTTCCCCCAAATTGTTCTTCTGTCTCAAAAGCTGTCATTGTCCAGCATAAGCTCCTTAGTTTTGGAGCTGCCAAGAATCAGCAGCAGCTTGAAATGGTAAAATTTCCCCGTTACCAAAAAGGATCTTCTCCTTGCTGGGTTTTTTGACATCAGAAACTTCCAAGACCAGTTTGTGAAGTACATTTGCAAAATAATAATGGTTTCTTCTGTCTTACCTTTTTTTTTTTAATCAAATGCTGTAAACCGATATGACACATAAATCAGGAGTCTTGTGTTTTTCCTTTTGTGCTTATGCTGATAGCAGACAAAATGCTAAATAAAGGAAGCTGGCGAGTTTGGGATCTTCTGTGTCTGCTGAAGTTCAGAGTAATTTTGTCCTCAGATTGACAGCGCCTTTAGACAATTAAAAAGTTAAAATGTGCATCATTTTAAATTTGATCTCCTCTTAAGTAATGCTACAGCCAGCTGTGCTTTCATCTTGGCTTTTTATCCCTGTGCTTATACATAAGGGCTCAATAGCATTTAGATTTAAGTCTACCTGGAAAACCCATTTTCTGATGTAATTGAAGAAATGCATTTGAAACGAAATAGTATTTTGAAATTTGTATTTTTCTTGATTTCACTGACCACTCTGAAGTTAGTTTTCTTATGAATTTAACTTCATGTAACAGAAGTTTGGTCTATTTGAAACCATTTGATGCATCTGAATGAAAAGCTCAATGATAACAGGTGGTGGGTGTTTTGGAACCTTTAAGCAAACAATCAGAACCACAAAAAACTAGCATTAGGACTTGGAAAAATTATCTATATTTTTTCTGCAGATCATCTGCTTTAAATGAAATCATTTAATTGTTCATACAGTAACCTCTCTTTTTCTCTCTCATACCTACTTTTTTATCATTTTAGTATGGCAAGCAGTTGTGAGACTCTTCACATATTCTTTGTACTCAGTATGAGTTTTGTACTGTTAAAATTATGTATATTTAGAGATTAGTGTTTCCATGTTTAAAGTATCTTTGTAGAATCCTCCCCCCCCCCCAAAAAAAAAAAAAAAAGATGGATTTTTGCTCCTTTGGAGGAGATTTTTGAATGGAAACCCAACCTGCTAACAGTTTTGAGACCCAGCAAGGAAATTTGTCTGTATGGAGATCTCAGGATATGGAGATCTTTGCTTTGAAAGTTGAACTAGAATGGAGATTGCTTTCTTCTACATTGAGCATCATAACTCTATAAAGGCTCTAATATTTGGAGGCAAATACAGCTTAGCTTGCTTGATTTCCTGTGGTAAGTCTTCCTGCTCAGCAGAGATCAGCTGTCTTCCCTTACTGCTTCTGCAGAACAACCCAAAACTTCACAGTAGCATAAAGGGTATCTGGAAGCAGCTGATGGCCAACACAGGCTCCTTTACAGTTTATCATCTTTGCTCTTCCCCCTAATAAGAGCCAGCAGTGCTTTCAGCTGGTGTCATCAGGTGGAGGGTGACTGCTGAAGGATGAAGGCCTGATCAGGTTTTAGGTTACAGCTTAGTGTGGCATGACCTCTAGTAGCAGTGAGATACACTTTTAAATGTGTTTTAAACAGCTGACTAAATTTACAACCCTCATTTAGGGTTTATGTGTTGATTTGACAGAAAGGAGGAACTGAAGCTTGATGTGGCTTTGTGTTGCATAGTGTTCCTGACATCTTACCTGAAGGGCGTCCCCCCCTTTTGTACTTTCTGTCGTTCTTGTCCAAACCCAAGAGCGGAGGTACCGTGACCACAGTAGGGAACGCACAGTTCAGCGCGTTGCCTTTCCTTCCCTGCATTAACCTGGGCATCTGGGTTGATTTTTGCCTCTTTGTAAATGGAGACCAAATGACTGGTGAGAAGGGTTCTTCCACCACTGAGTTAACTGGGTTTGTGTGGCTGGCAACTAAAGCGTTCGTGTGGTGGTCCTTCCACTCGCTATTACTTAATTATCAGTTAAATTTCTTGAGATAAATCTGTCTGAGAAGGAGAAATATCATCCTCTGGACTATAGTGACTGTTGGCAACTTTGGGGGGTCAAAAACGATTTGTTTGCGCAGTTTATTCATTGGAACTATGCAAGGATTTGGTAAAAGATTTTGAGATAAAAACACTTTAAAAAAATAGTCCACAGATGCTACATCTATTCACTGTACATTTCAGAATAGAAATTATAAATATGTAGCTAAAAAACACACTAGAAATAGCTCTAAACAAGATATTTATTTTTGAGCTAATTAAGAATTATGTGGAATAGCTGTGTTCCTCTGATGGGCAAAGTTCCTTGAAGAAACTGAAAACAGCTGAAATGTTTTTTTTTTCTATTTTGAAGTATAACTAAGAGCATGAAAGTATGTTAAAAGTTAAATGCCAGCAACGTATTACATGAGTTTATATTCTGTTTCTGTGTGAATGTTTGGGGTTTCTCTGTGGCTTGGTTTGCGTTTGGACAGTGCACTCTAAAAGGCTTCTTCTGGCAAACATTGTTTTTGTTTTTCCTAGCACCTTTCCCCTAAGGTATATTTTAAAAAGTGACRTAGCTCATTTCATTCACTAGTGCATTATTTTTAGTCCAATTCTCTGTGCCAGGCTTGTTGCCCTTGCCAACCATTTGCCATCTCAGCCATACACTGTAAGACAAACGAGTACTTTAATCCTTTGATAACCTTCTCCAGTGTCCATATCCTATCCCTCTGCATCCTGTCTGKCCACCTACACGTGGCCATGGTGGAGGAAGAAGTGGAGCATGCAGAAGTGACTGATACTGTCATGTTAGCAGCAGAGTAGAGGGAGGAAAACCTTTGTTTTGGCCACTTCAGTAGATACTGTATTGGAGTCTGCCCGGTTCCTCTTTGCAATGCTTCCCCCAGGTTTTGGGCTACCTGAGGCAGAGGAGATGCTCCCCTGAGTGCTGCCTTTTGTAGAGCTGGTAGTACTCTTCCCTCCACAGCAGAGACAGCAGGCCTTTCCATGGGGGAAATGGTAGATCTAACTAGACCTTATGGTCCTCCTTTCTGTTTGCAGAAGGCTCTGCAGTCTCTTCTGCCAGATTACATCAGAGAGTCCTCTCACTGAATTGTCTTTCACACATCTTTTCAGAGGCTTGACAGTGCGAGGTTTCTCTTTGGCCCTTCTGTTGTTACRGGTGAAGAACAACCTTCCTAACTACAACCTTCTGGCTACAAAGGCCTTCTTCTGACCTTCATTTCTGCTCAGAAATTGGAGCCTTGAGCCCTTCTGGTATCTTGGCCTTACCTCTTCAACGTGAACCTTTCTTGTCTTCTGTCTGATTGAATGCCAGGCCCTGTCTTGACAATCCACAGTGAAAATTCCCAAATGTTAGAAGCTCTGATGTTTTAGCTAAATAATTTTTGAGAAACTAAAAAGTGGGCACATTCTTTTATCATKTTGAGTATTTGTTCCCTAAATCCTGACTGGTAACATAGTGCTATAACAAAGCTGAAAATGTTTAAACTTGTGCTTTTCTACTAAGTTAGGCTAATGGAGAATGTAGACAGTCAAAGCATTTTTTTTTGCAATCTCTTTGAAGTATTAGTAAAGCACCTTTATTAGATTACTGACAGGGCGGGAGGATCCAATCAGAGTGTGATGCTTACAGCTAGATTGGAAAATGCTAATAGGTTATACAGGATATCTAGGTGCAAAACACTGGATGCCTTCAGTTCCTCTTTCAAGTAAAAAGCAATTGAAACATGCTGAACTCCTCAGGAGTGATCTTTAATTTTGCATTGCTTATGTCGCTGCTGTTCTGCAAAATACCACCGGCTYGCTGCCCTGCCTCTATTTCAGCATGATGTGAAAATAAATTACCTACTCCTGCAAGACCAAGGGAGGTAATGAAGCTTGAATGCAGATTAGCTGCCATTCATTCCTGTTTACAGCACGCAAGAACAAAGGCGCAGCGCAGYGTGGAGAGGGGTAGCGAACTGTTAGTGACATGTTGGGTTAACATAGCCTAATGTAGTTATGCATAAATGAATGGAGATAAAACAAAATGCAGGTTTACTGTTACTGGAAGGATGTAAGATAATATCTAGCTCCAAGGTGATGGAAGTAGCCTGGTATTTTGCTAATTGTGCAGAGTTACGAGATCTGGCATGCTGCGTTATCAGCCTGTTTCCTGCTCTGTGGTTGCCAGTAACCTTAAATTTATGACTGACAGCTCTGTGCTGCTTGCTTGAACTTCTGCCTTGGTCCTATTTATTTTATAATTTGTGRAGATGTAGCAGCTTGCTTTTCTAAAGTGACTAGAGGAGCTCCAGGTGCAGACGCACCTGTTGTGCAGAAGCAGAGCAGAATTCTGGTGGGAATGCATCAAAATTAATGCAAGCAGCCTCCTCCACTTCCCTTAAGGTACCTACAGGTGCTGGTTGTTTCTTGATTAAAGGTAGTGATTCCTCATTTGCATGCTTGCACATCCAGAGTGTGAGCCTATGCCAGCACTTTTGGGTATAGCAGTTGATGGCTTAAGTGACACAGCATGAGGGGATGACATCTCTGAGAGTATCTTGCTTGTTCATAACTACAAAACCAAGTCTGCATACAAGTCAGTCAAGTGAGGACAGCACACTGAATACTTGTCAAAATAGTCTGCAGTATCGTTTGGTGATCTGTTGAACGTGGCATAAAAGATCAGCAATAAACAGAAATGCTTCTAGGATCTCTCATCAAGATGCTGGTGCTAACTTTAAATATGACTTTGTTTAGCCTCACAATCATTTCAGTTAAAGAAAAAAAAAGAGAGAGAGAGGAGAAGATTGATTTCAGCGGCCAAATGAAGTGTTGGCAGGGAGCGATTCTTTTCAATGGATTCCAGCCCTGTGCTGGCAGAATTAGGAGGAAACTATCTGAAAACTTCAGCTGGTCATAGTGTACTGGCTGCTTTGTCAGCAGTGTTGCATATTCAATAAAATCTATAAAGGCTAAATTTTTTTTCCTGGGATCTAGGAAGATTTTTATTTCAGTAATAAAACATCTGCATGTCACTTGCAAATTACTTTCCATGTTACTTATTTTTAATCAGTCAAATGTATAAGCAAGCTATTACTTTGGGAACCCATGGATGCCTTTTGAGTGTGTAGCCTCAGTTGTTGTACACATAAGGTCYTGTGGCAGCAAATCTTGCCCTGCTGCTTAGCTCTGGAAAAAATCAGGCTTTCTCTCTAATCAGTGATTCCTCAGAATTTCCTCATCTGAGGAGACCGTAAGGATTCTAGGTATTATAAAAGTTGTTTTCCTCTATTTAGAGAGTACCTCTCTGCTTTAGGACTTTAGGAATGTATTAACAGACTGGATGGGCTTTCTTGTTTTACTGCTGTGAAGCACTGAGCTAAGAGCATTGGGATATCAGCCTATCCAAAAAGCAAGTCCTTTATAACTTGCAAAGTACTTATACTGCTTGTCGCGGAAAAACAGCGTCTGCTTTTGATTCTGTACAGTATTATTGAGCATATCAACCCATGAACTGAAATGCGTCCTGAAAAAAATGTAAGAATTACATTCAGTAGTTGGAAGAGGCAGTTAACCAGGTTTGGGCATATTTTGAATATTCTGTGCATTTTGTGTGTGTTGCTGCTGCCTCAAAATTAACAGACGGCTGCCTGCGAGGCAGCAGCAAAGCTTACTCAGGTCGATGAGCCTGAAAGACTTAACAGCAAAGATGATCCATCTGGTTTAAGACTCTTGGTTTATCATAAATGAAAACTAACRTTTCACCACTTAAATTTTCGGGAGAATATAAGCCAAATATGTAACTCTGCTGAAGTCAAAAGATTTGGAACTTCAGATTTTTGGCATTTGGGTTTTTTTTTTTCAATTGACTGCAGTCAAGCCAAGCTTTTCATGTTGTCTTGATTTTTCTTTAAGCAGTAATAATTCTAAGTAACTTCACTTTTCATGCCTTTTGGTAACAAAGTGAGGAAATGGTTTTAAAGAATTTTTTTATTATTATTTGTTTTTTTTTTTACTTGCAGCATAGTGAAGCTGGTTAGTGTTGGTTTACAGCAGAATTTTTAGATGTTTGGCATTGTGTGAATAGAATAAGATCTGACACCTACAATTTTAGTTTGACTATCCYGCGCACAGCTTTGAGCATAGTTTCTTGGAGACAGAACTTGAAGATGTACAAATTGCTGGAGCCCTGAAGCAGATGAGGACGCGTTAGCCTGGTGGGAGGACACAGCTGCCTCCTCTCCCAGCCTCTGCAGYGAGGGCTGGAGATGCTCAGGCAGTCTTGGTTCCTGCTAAGTCACAGTTCACATCGAAACATCACACCTTCCTCTTATTTATCGCATTTCATCAGTGGAGGCAAAGYGCTTTGCTGCTTTACACATGAGGACACAGTGATGCAGAGAAGGAAACGATTGACCTGTGAAGGGCAATAAAATAGGGTCTGGGCATTTGCTTGGCTTCTCTGTCATGTATTAATACCTTGGCATTTAAATCACATTCTGTTTCTTCTCCTTTCCTTAATTTTGACTTGAACAGCTTCTCAGCRTTGTTCTAAGGTTTCTGTACAGGCAGCCTTTGTAGCCTGTTCTATGTCTGCTCTGACAAGTTCACCTTTTTCAAGGAGTAAAGCCTGGTTTTCTTGCCCATCTTGCTTGTAGATGCCATAAATTCATTTATATATATAAAACCCCCAAACTAAAAAGCTTAAAGAAGAAACGATCAGTTTTGTAGACTAAATTTGAYGTCTATGTTTTTAAACTGCCTACAAAATAAATCTCTTTTCTGGTTTTCAGAACTAAGATTGGGCTGTGGTTTAAATCATTGTGGTGTCACTGACTGCATTCACAGCTGAGAAGCTCATCCTAATGTGTCTCTTCCCCTTCTCCAGTAACTCACTTGTGTCTGTAGCACTGATGAAGAGGCTTCACCTGGGTTTTTCCAAGTGTTCTCCTTCTGCTCCTGAAAGAAGTGTTACCATTAATGGCTTGGCAGTGGCTCCAGACCACTTGCCCATCCTTAGCTAGTGTAATTATAGTACTGTACAAGTGCTCCCAGCTCTAAGTCCCTCCCTGAAAGGAAAGTCTGTCCCATGCATGTGGTTAAAGTTGGCGTCTTTCTGAAAACAAAAATAAAGACTGCCATCAGCAGGGTAATGTCCTGTACAAGGCAGTGTSGTGCAAAAAAAGACTAATAAAGGTGGAAAGGAAAAGAAAATTCTTGCCTTTAATCATTGGAAGCAATCAGTTTCACAAGATTAATGTAAATTATTTTAATTGGGGAAAGATACAGCATTGCAGGGCACTTTCAGGTTTCAAGTAATTTTTTGATTAAATTTCCCTAGGTTGTAAAACTGTAACTGGGGAGGAGGAGGAAGGGAATTCATCCATATCTTACAGGCTAAACAATCTAGTCTTGAACATATTGGAATCTGAGATAATAGTAATTAGGTGCAGAACAAAGGCATTTCTGTGCAGCTGGGAGTAAAGGAATTATCAAGTTGACAAGCCCAACACTTCCCTCCTCTGCTCCCAAGAGTAGAAATCACACTTTTAACAAAATGTTCCTGTGTTTGGTGCATCACTCTGGTATGGAGAGATGTGTCAACCTAAGTGCCACTACTGTTTTTGAAGGATTTCTGGTTTTGATCTCTTGCCTTCTCTGGCAAAAGCTGGGTGTTGTTTCGGGGGCTGCCACTCCAGCATTTCTGCAACAGCAGCAAAATAACTTGCAGAATTACAAARTGAGAGATAATGATGAAAAGGAGTAAGACAGTTCTGGAAAACTTTGCTGGGCAGCTTGCAGGTGAAATGAAAACGAGCTTGTGTTTTTAGTGTAACTGTAAATGATATAAACATTATAATGRTATCAACTGTCTTGATGTAAACCTTTTTATTGTTCTTGAGCCCAGCATAGCCAGTTAAACAGTGTTTCTGAAACATTTAAGGAGAGCTGTTTAGTTCTGTGACTGTAGGTTGTCCAGCCATTCGTCCTTTAAGCATGTGCTTCGCAGACTCAGAGTCACTGGGGTTGGCTGGGACCTTGGCAATTGCCTGTCCAACCTCCCTGCTCAAAGCAGGGTCAGCTAGAGCAGGCTGCTCAAATCAGTGTCCAGGCAGGTTTTGAACATCTGCAAGGATGGAGACTCTACAGTCTCTCTGGGCAACATGTTCCAGTGTCAGTCACCCATACAGTAAGTTGTTATGCTGAAATGAAATTTCCTGTATTTCAATTCATGCTCATTGTATACTGACAGGATGAGAGACACCACTGAAGGAGCTTGGCTCTGTTTTCTTTACATCCTTCCTTCAGATCCTTATACCCTTTGATAAAATCCCCCTTGAGCTTTTTTTTTTTATTTTTTTTTCCCTCCAAGCTGAACAGTCCCAGTTTTCTCAGCCTTTCCTCATATGGGAGATGCTCCAGTCTCTTCATCTTTGTGGCCCTTCACTAGACTCTCTCCAGTAGCTCCATGTCTCTCTTGTACTGTGTCTAGCACTGGACACAGTATTCCAGGTGTGGCCTCATGAGGGCTGAGTCAAGAGGAAGACTAGCCTATGGTCAAATTGTTGTCCACCAGAACTCCTAGGTGGTCTTCTGCAGAGCTGCTTTCCAGCAGGTCAGTCTCCAAGCTGTACTGGTGCATGGAGTTATTCCTCCCGAGGTGCAGGACTTTGCTCTGCCTGTTCTGGAACTTCATGAGGTTCATCTCAGCCCATTTCTCCAGCCTGTTGAGGTCCCTCTGAACAGCAGCACAGCCCTCTGTGGTATCAGCCGCTCCTCCCTGTTTTGTGTCACCTGCAAATTTGCTGTGGATATGCTGTCTTCCAGCATCCCGATCATTAATGAAGGTGTTGAACAGGGTTGGCCCCAGTTTTGACTCCTGGCATAGATAACTAGTGATGTCGTGCCACTGATCACAACCCTTTGAGCCTGGCAGTTCAGCCCATTTTCAGTTCACCTCATCATCCATTTATCTAGGCCATACTTCTTAAGTTTGTCCATGAGCTTCACTTCAGTGAACCCTTAGCAATTATTTTGCTTTTCAGTCCTGTCCCCCCCCCTCCACCCGAGGAATAAAAGCTTATGCAAGGGTGCTGTACATCTGACACCCCCCCCCCCCGAATCCCTGTAGCTTTTAAACATAAGGTCTGTTTCTGCCAAATTTAACAGAGGAGCAAAGTCCCAGAAAATTCTCAGCAGCAGTGAAGATGGGACAATGTGATAAAGTGCCACCAGAAAATGCTGCTGTGGGAGCTCAGCAGGAGCCCAGCCTGGGTGACCGGCCATCCAGCCCACAAGGTCATGCACAGCTTGTAGCCAGCTGCAGTGCTGCTTTGCCTTGCTGCTTGCAAGGGGGCTCAGGTGCAACCCAGGAGGGCTGAAGCCACTGCTGGGGAGGCAGGAGGTCCTAAAGCATATCTGAGAGGCTGTGCTGTGGTGGGGGAAGAGTAGTAATTATAGTCTGCAAATCTGTAGGCAGTCAGTTTTTGCTGTCTTCTCTGCTCAGTGAATGCATCTTGTAAAGCGCTTTCTTAATTTTGCTAGATATTCCCTAGCTATAGGGATAAAAACACGTGGGTTACGAATAGGCTCTTGCACATTGACTAAACGAGACTCCGTTCTGGTAAAGAGAAGTATCCACAAGCTATTAAAACACCGAGGGGAGTCCTGCTACTTCATACCGATTGCAAGAGCTGCGTATTTTTACTTGCGTTTGTCTTTTTTCCTCTTCAGTGTTTAGCCATGTTTGAATTCATGAGTAATCAGACTGCTGTATGTGTTAATTTTAAGGAGTTTTTTGCACAACTCTTATTCTTTAATTTTCAGTGCTGCCTGCTGTAATGCCACGAGTACAAAGATGTGTGCTGTAAAGATTGCTTAATAGGTAATTGAGGTCAAGGCTCTGAAGCTACTGTTTCATCATCTTGCATTATTAATTCTCAAGGTTTACAGAAAACAGCACTTAATCATTGTAAAATTATGTATCTGATAATATTTGCTTCTCTACCTACAGGTATTCTGTTAACATTTTCTTAATGGCTGAACATCTCATTCTTTATCTCTTTTATCATTTTTAGGTGCTTTTAGTTCATCTAAAAGCTAGATTTCTCCTCCTCTGCTTTCACTCTTTGACATGATCTTGCAATTATTTTAATGTTAAGTACGTGATGTCACACCTATTCCTTGGTAAATTAAAAAAGATCACAAGAGTGGTGTGGGACCTAGGGTTATGGAAGATTTTGAGATGATACAGGTACTTCTGTATACAAACAGCAAGAGGATGCTGTTACTTAATCATGTTAGTGTAAGAAATGTTTTCTCAAGTGTGGTGATCTCCATACCCCAAGACTGCTTTAGCTTTTATCAGGTTTCCTGATGCTTCCTCTCCTGTTGAGGTATGTCAGGAGACATCAGGACAGCTCTCCAGACAGTTCTTCCTATGGGATAATCCAATTAATCTTTGCAAAAGAAAGAAATAAGGACATAAACAGGCTACACCTTGACTTCTTTACTGCAATTCTCTCCCCTCTTACACACCAAGAGGAAACAAAATGGTTATTTGTTGTACTGGGGATCTGAGCAGGTTGTCCCAAAGTTTATAATATTGGTAAGTCTCACTTAAAAGTTTGAGTGATTACTCTGCTAGGTAACTGGAAAGCGTGGAATTGCTGGAGCCCGTTTATGCGTTTAAGGTATGAATAGTCTCACTTTTAGTGCTTCAGATTTGAGTGCTGAGCTCACTTTTCAGTGGTGCCCTTTGTGCAACACRCAGCAGATCTCAAGCTGAGCCAACCATCTCCACTCCCTTGTCCTAGTTGGTGGATGTTGTTTTTTTTTTTTTCTCCCTGCTCTTCCAAAGACACAGGAAGAGTTATCRAGATCTGTGCCTCCAGCAACTCTCCAGGCTCTACTGCTTGATTTGTGAATCTGAGTCCAGGTATTTGGACCACAAATTGATTTGTTTTTATCTTCGTCTTGTTCATGCTGGACTTCTGTCCACAGCTTGCTTGATGCCATGGGCTTGTAGCTYGAGGAAGGGTAGGCAACAGAAAGGCTGTTTAGTGCTTGTCAAGACAGGGCTTGGTTAGAGCTGACAAGGGGAAACATACTGCGCTTCTTATGTTTGCTTCAAGCTGCTATTGTCAGCCTGACACTTTCTTATCGTTTTCCAGAATATTTGAGTCAATGTATTGCTTAAATTAGCACAGTCTCATCCTTGCTATGCTACTTTGCCTAGTTGCGTGTCAGCTTCTCTTGGACTATGGGCCATCTTTGTCCATTGGCTAGTGTTAGGTTTTGCACTTAACCTCGTCCCCTTGTTTAAGTTGATAGTTTAGCATCAGTCCTTGACAYGCTGAAAACTCTGTTGTGAACAGGAATTAGCTGGTTTTGAAGATTTTCTTCAAGAATGCTGCTTTTTATTTTTAACAGTACGGAACAGTGATGTGATAGAAGCGTGAGGATTTTTTTAACCTTCTTCAGGTAAAATAAGCAGCTCACATTTATTCTTGGATACAGTATCTATTTCCTGATTTCTTCTATAAGAGGTTGTGCAACACTCAAGAAATGCTCTAATTAAACGCACCCACAAAGCCTATATATATAGTATGAAGTATATATTCACCTTTGATCAGAGAAACCTGTCATGTTTCATGTAAGTAAACTTTCTCCTGTATTTTTTAATGGAATCCAGAGTACTTGTAACAATTCCAGAACTTGCAATTTTGCTTTCTCTGCATATGCAGCCACTGTCTTGATGTCAGAAGCCCAGCGGCTGAAAGCCTGGATTTGATTTCATACTGCTGATGGTGATGTTTACCTACAGTCGTGACACCTGAAAGCATCAGCTGGGCAATAACAGACAGTGAATGTGGGTTTTCTGTGTTTTTGCAGATATTTTTAAAGGTTTTGTGTTGAGATTTTCCTCAATAGTATTAGCTAATATAGTGCAAGTTTTTTATGACTGGTTTTGGTGAACACCAGCATCTCAGCGTTAGCAGTGTGTTAGGTAAAAAGAATTTAGAGATTTAGAAGTCTAGAGAGGAATGAGAAGTAGAGTGTCCAGGCATTTTCATATTTCTGAAATTATCTTTGAGCTGTTTCAGACCATCCATCTCTGGCTGTCAAGAACAGCTATGAGCTTTGCAGTTATGGTTTGTGAAGCCGGTAAGCAGCAGAACAAGCTTCTCAAGAACTTGATCTGTCGTGCTGGAGACTGACCTTTGCTTCTCAAGCTTTTACCACGCTGAAGAAGAATTTAGCTTTAAAAGGCTTTCAAACTCAATGTATTTTTTGGGAAGATGTTTAATTTCTCTTGTGGGGCTTTTATTGCCTGTTGATTACAGCTTAACTGTCTTATTAGGGACAACAGTACCATCCCAATCAAAAAAAAACCTCCATCTTCTCATAAGAATTCACCCTGTGAGTCATTGTGTTTATTTATCTGCATATTTATTGCAGTAAACCCTTTACTTTCTCTGCACAGCTAACCACCCTGTTTGGTGTGTGGTGTTCTCACAGAAATTGTGGCAACCATGTATTTTGTTTTCCTGMTGTATTCATGTATGTAGAAAACTGCTTTGGGGATTTTTTCGACTGGCTTCCCATTTTGTCATGTGTACATGTTACAGCCTTTGAAGCTTTCTCCCAGGAAGCAAAAAGCACATTAAGCAGCATGTGCAAATGAACAACAGCACATCTGCTAATTGTGCTAACAGATGGAAATAGGAAAAAATTACTTTTCTAATGCTAAAAGTATTTATAGAAGCCATTATCCATCTTTCATAACACTTTGATTATGGATGGAGGATCTTTCTAGTTCAGTAAAATTGATTAAGCTTTTGCAGATGGTTTAACTTGTTGAGGCAGTGGTAGAAACGTGAAAGAAATGTGGATGCTTCAGTGCTTTTGTTTTACATGCTTTAGGCAAATAAGTGGCTTAAAAGGGAAGCTTTCATTTTGCATTCTTTAGAAAATTGCATTGCTTAAAAATGTAAACGTACAGCAGGTTGTTGAAGGCAAACAAGAAGTCTCTGTGGTCTCTGAGAGCGAGTTCCCCGTGCATCTCACCTGCCCCCAGGATTTGTTTGCAGAGCAGCGGCTGAAGGTTTGACTTGCAGAAACTCTCTCACCAGGCCCAGGCAGCTCAGATTTCCTCTGCTGTTGTAATTTATCCATTAAGATCTGAGATCCCAAAGGCATTTCCTCTCTTGGGAATGAGTGGCATCCTCCTGGGAGGAAGTGTTTGTTGCGCAGGCCGAGAAATCGGGATGACTTGGATAGTTTTCTTTAAGGGCTCTCAGTGTAGCCCTTTCCAAGAGCTTGCCAGAGGGTCTGGCACCAGCCGCGGAGCTCACCCTGGTTGCGTTGGACGAGTGGGGTGTCGGCTGCCGACATGGGGCACTAGTCGGCGTGGCGGTCTCCGTGCTCTCGGCATCACGGGCGTCTCCACTCACTGCCTCTCGGAAGTGACTCAGCGCACGCCCGGGAGATTTTCCTCATTTTCGGCTACTTGGGCATAAACATTAAGTGGTAGTGAGCAAACAGGCCACGGTCGGGGCAAAACCCAAGTCGTGCGGTGCTGCAGCTCGATGAGCAGAGGACTTGCAGAAGTCTTTGCTCTTGAGGGACCACGAGAACTGTTTTGGGATCCTAGCTGGGTTTGGACCTTAACCTGTGGGGTCTGAGCAGAGGCAGTGGGTGAGCCCTTGCCCTGTAGCAACCCGTTATCAGCAACGGAAATAGCTGTAGCAGAGGAACGTGCCTYCGGCCAAGCTGCTCCGTGAGCCAAAGGGCAGATTTGATGGGAATGTCAGGACCTACGTCACATTTGATCCAGGGAACCAGTTTCCCCGGGCAGTTGCTTTGCCCTCGTCAGCTGGGCTCGTTCCATTACCTTGGCACAGATGGGTTTCAAACGTGGTGATCCCTGGCTGCCCCAGCAGCTTTCACACCCGGCCTCCGAATCCATAGCCTTTTCCTCTTGTGATAACCTTCCCGGAGTGCCTCTCTTCCTTTATCTTTATGCTTCACTGAGGAACCACAAAAAGTTTGTAGAAACATGAGGGAAATAATTTCTTCTTAAGGTCTTGAGCATCTTGAACATACACGTGTGCGCTGCTTCATGCTCAGAGCGCTGATGCTTCCCTCCATCTCTGCAACGCGTCTCCCACCTCTCCTCTGAGTGATGTCAAACTGGAGAACTAGCAGGCAGGTCACTGACACTGTTCACGTAACTTCCACATGCTCTATGTACTGACGTTTTTAAGGAAAAAAAAAGTAAACTAAACATGTCTCTTCTTCTCCACAATACCCAGCTTTTTTCCTGAATAGTCAAAGTAAAAATAGAGCAGTATTTTTTTATTTTTTCTCTGCAGGAATAATACAGCAGACATCCTTAGGACTTAGATACAGAAGAGATCTAATAAAGCCTTTTCTCATCGCTTTGCAAAATGAGAATTGCCTGACGTTGAGGAGCAGCTTTGTGATTCTGCAGTGGAGAGTGTGGGCTGCTCAGAGCGATGCAGTTTCCTACCGCAGCTGCTAGGCAGAGAAGTTCGAAGGCGATGCCTACGTGTGGGTCTTTCACCCCCTGCTCTCTCGCAGAGTCTGTCATCTTATAGCTAAAATGTAATTACAGCGCTTGGCAAATTCTTAAATGAAATGATGTAGAAGCTGAGCTAAGGAGACGATAGCAAGGCAGCAATCAGAATTGGAGAGACACCTCGCATTTGCAATTTTCATGTTACTCGGAAGTTTCGTTCAGCTCCTTTTCAAATGGGCGTGAGCGTGGAGGGGCTGGTGGGCGTAACTCCTCGTTATTGCAAGGCAGAGGAGAAAGGAAAGGTCGTTTTTAAAGATACTTTGCAGAGCTAATAGGCAAATCTAGCTGATTATTATGTCCTCCTCCTGAAAAAACTGACTGGAACTGAGTAATGTCATCTAATCATTGCTTGGTTACTGGTGCTCAGAAGAGCCTTTTATTCAACTAAACTGCRTTTTCAGTAAAACAGCTGGTAAGGTGCTGATAGAAATTGTTTGGAATTTAACCGTGGTGATAAAATATGGATTAAAAYTGTGTTCTTTTTTAATTTAAATGTTCCCTTTAATACAAAGAAGGGGGGAAGGGCAGGACAATTGACCGGTTTTGTCATCGATTTATTTATTTTTTGTCTCGGCTTGAATTGTGCAGAATTGCAAATGTCAAAAATACGAATGTGGATCAGAAGGAGCACGTGAAAGTATCTAGGTTCTTGTAGTGGTGACTGAGGAGGAGCTGTGGTAAGCTGTGCATTTTCCTGCAGAAATTGGAAGATGTGGCCTTCAGACCCCAAAGAGGAYGCCCTAGTCAGTAGTAGCTGTTTGCTTATTTTGCAGCAACAAACCATCCAACGTACTTCTGCAAATGTAGGAATTGATGGCAGAAACTGAAGTCAGTATTATGAGGAGTAACAAGAAGATAAAGTTTGCCAAATACTGCAGTAYGTAAAACGATGCCAGCAGTGGGTATATGAAGGATAATGAACTAAACCTGCTTTTTAAAATTTATTTTATAGGTTCTTAGGTATGTGTCCGTAAAAATATTCTCGAGATAAAATTTGCATTACAACTTTTTCAGAAAGCACTGGTCTTCACTATAAGTACTGTGACAACTACCAGAGATGCACTGCGTTTGCTTTGGTTACTTGCGCAGAAATATTTTCTCAGATTAAAAGCTTATCATATGCGAGCAGTTAATCAGTAGAATCGCTGTGGTATAAAATGTTGAAGAGCTCGAGAGTCAACCTCTCTTAGAGATGCCAGTTCAGGTCAAACATCTGTTTTCCAAAAGATTCCTAATTCTTAAATGCCTGCTTCAATGTGCTCCCCTCCCTCCCATACTTGTCTATATTTCTCTGCAGGAATTTCTCAAAGATACATAATTTGTGCTGAACTTCCATTCTGGCTAGGTACAGAGGTTATTTGCTCGGGGTAAAATACATTGTAGTAGTAAAATTTTACAGCCTGCCGTATTTTAGGTTAAATTTTTAAAGCTCATTTCAGTGCTGTATGTCTTTAAGATGATAAGTTCATCAATTGAGACTTAAGTGAGTTGTTTTAACAATACATCAGTCTGTTTTTTTTTTTTATGTAGAAGTTGATGAGTTTTCTAGAAGAAGAACGAGTTAAGTTTTGCTTTTCAATGTTTGCTTAACATGTACTCGTAGCACATGGGATGGTGGGTAGTGCCCACACACTAGCGTCCGGTTGGAACTGGGAATGGACCTGCTCTGCTCTCCTGCAGGATGTGCTTTATGTTTTGTTTTATATATGTTCTTAACTGGTTTCCTGTTTCCAGCTGGTCGTCATACACTCGTCACAAGTTCGACCCAGCTTGTTGCACCGTATTACTCGATACGTGTGCTTTCTGTGCTGGGCCATGGGATGGCTGTTGTGTTAAAGGTAGCGCTGTCTGAGCGTCAGCTTCCTAATTTAGGTCTCTAGAAACTTCCTAATTTAGGTCTCTGGATCACGTCACTCCATTTTGTGCGGAGGAGACCTTAGCTCCCAGCGTAGACATGAGGCACAGACATCTCAGGATGGGTCTTGTACCTCCCAACCACCAGCTCATCTCTGGGGAACCCCGAGGCATTTGTGTTACTCTCTTGCTCCGGGTATCTTCCACTTTGAAATTTGTGAAGCGGTGGTTGATGAAGGGCAAATAAAGGTATTTTGTGATTAAACTTCCTCCTTGAAAACCTCATCTAGGCACACACTTGACCCCCTGTCAGGGCTTAATGAGTTGTTTCTGATGATGAAGTTTTATGTGTTATAGCATCTGTCCTTCTATAGTAAAACGTCAAGGTAACGATCAGCCTCGAGTCTCCCTCTTCATCAGTCTTTGGCCTGACAACTCTAGTGACAGAAGAAGTAACTTCAGCATAGAGATGTCCAGCAGGGCCTGTAGCCGAGCCAGCTGTGGGACGTGATCCCTGTCCAGAGGGACACGACTGCGGCCCCACCAGACACAGCGGCCGTCAGCGTTGGCTAGATGAGAGTTCTGGCTTTTGCTGGCTTATACTGCAGGAGCTTAAAGGGTCTTTGACGTGAACCGCCCTCTCCTTTGCCAGCTGCTTTGGTAGTGGGGGCTCTTCAGCAACAAGGTCCCTGACTCTTCTCCCTCTCAGCACCAAGACCACCTGGATGTAACATATTATTTCTCATCGGTGCCTTTCTCTGTGACACAGGATAGTCCAGGCCCAGAGCTCTAATGCAGGCTTAAAGCTGGGGACTTTTCCTCGGGGTCATCCACGTAAAGAATCAAAGCGAAAGAAGTTTCATTCAAGTAGGTCGGCCTGCGTAAAAAAAAAGAAATCTCCTGACTTTGCAAAAGCTGCCTCCTAGCCCATTTTTCTAGTCCTGCGCTTCGGATCCCTCCTCGAAGGGGAGCTCGGGGAGGGTAAGATGCGTCGCAGGGCGGGTGCGTGCCGCGCGGCGAGGGCCGTCTGCCCGGCGCTTCCGCGTGCGAGGTGAGCAGCCCGTCTCCATCTCGCCCCGCTTAGCCTTCACGGCAGGGTTTTGTTGTGCCTGTTTTGCAACGCAGTGTAACGTACCGCTCTGATTAGGTTTTTTTGCTTCTGATCAGTGAGGACCGCGGATGAACAGATGCGCGTCCAGAGAAGCGTACGCTGTTAATCAGGAACTGTTAAGCCATATGGCATGCGAAGAGGGAATATTGCAGCTATGGAATGAGAACCTCCTGCTCAGCAGCCACGCTTGCGTGAACCAAGCTGTGTGTTAACATATTCTCGCCAGTGCTGTCAGTTCCTTCATCGGGAGAGTAAGCATAAGTGACAGGATGGATTTTTGGAGCGGTCTTTCTCCGTTGAGGTCCTGCTTCTGTGAAGTCGGTTCAGAGAGCCTGTCTTTCCGTCTGAAAAGTCRGTGAAAGTAAGGGTGAAAATGCTTCCGAGCCGCCTGTGCGGCGCTGCCGTTCGATGGCGATAGTCTGCTCTACAGGGCAGAGTGACTCCGCTGCGGGTCCAGTAGTGCATTTTTTTAATTCTCGTTACCAATTCCTCTTAGTGGCCCCTCTCGTAGGGAAACCCAAGAGCAGGCAATGATGTGCTGTCAAGGCCTCTGTTAATTTGTTCAGCTTCCATCAGGATTATGGCTAAGAATGTTAGTGACCCAAAATGATTGGGGGGGGGAACRTTTTACTGTAAAAAAAGGAACAGTAAAAAAGCTGCTAGAAATTTTCCTATTTTTGGTCAATTTTTTTTTTTAAAAAAAGGTAGTATTGCTAAGCTGGGCCTCCAGGTAGCTGGCTGCCTTTTATTTAGCTCTGCAATGCTTGTRCATTATGTAGTGCAGTGTGTATATAGTGCAGTGTTCTTACTAACTTGCTCTGATTTTTACTTACCTGAGAGCAGCCTGAAAATGAATTTTCGTGCTGTGAGAAAACAGTCAGTGATATTGAAAATATTCATAATAACCATTAATTGAAGGGCTTCTGGCATCATTTGTTATTAAAAGTAACTTTTAATTTGTATCAGGGTAGTCCATAACACGTCAGAACCGAATATGAATTCAAAAGGTCACTTTTTTGTTTGCTATTTTAACAGATACAAGCTATCTACAGCTTCCTCTTACCAGAAACAACCCGTGATCTGGGAACCTCTCAAATAGACGTGTTGTTTAGAAGTAGTTAATTCAAAACCACTTCAACATGATACTCGGGTATCAAAACCATTCTCAAAAAAATAAAGCTGCCTGGTATATGCCTGATGCTGAGAAGTCCAGCATTTTACAATGTTTTTTTGTAATGAATGCTTATAATTTATACCATCTGGTGTTATTCCTTCCAAAGCACAGATTTGTAGTTCTCTTGAGGAAAAAAAACATTGGTGGTGGTGGTGTTTTTGCTAAAGCGTGTTCGTATTTTTGTTTCCCCTGGTCTAATGTTTTGGGCCTTAAACTGTGTTTCGAAGCTCTTTCGAGACATCCAGGGCAGTGAGCAAATAACTCATGGGCATCTCTTGGAGGCACTTTGGAAAACAAAGTCATGGACAACATTTYTAATCAAACATAATTCTTAAAATTTGAGCCTTTGAATTTGGACTTCAAAATTCACTGGGAGGAAAACCAAGCCGTTGTAAGCGGAGCCGACGGGGGCGCGTGCTGGAAGCGCGCTCTCGGGGCTAAGGAAATATTGACGCCTCCCGACACTGGTGGGCGAGGRGAAGTTCAGACTCAATAGCACGGGGACGACGTGCCAGCCGGGACAAGTATCCGCCGAGGGGGACGCCAGGATCTCTCCCTGGCTCGGCATCTCTGTGCTTTCACGATAAAATACCAGAGCGCTGCACTCTCCCGTTAACACGGAGGTTACGTACTGCTTCCTGCGTGGTTTTCGTGGAGGGTTGTAGGTGTGAGCGTATTCCCACCGACCCGCTCGGGTGATGGAGTGTTAATTCTCCAGGCTACAATAAATCACAACAGGGCAGTAACTGATGTAGCTTAATTATACGCTAGCCGCGATCCCGCGCGATTGCCAGAGGTGGCAGGCGGAATAACTGTTTGGGACGGAGCCGCGTCAGGGCRCGCGGCTCTTCCAGCAGTTCCTTCCGTACGGTCCTACCGGGAAGCAGAGGCTCCCTCCCCCGGGGCCAGGACGGGGGCTCCGGGACAGTCGCCCACCTTTCCCTGGAGAACCCCAGGCGGAAATTGCACCGTGCTGGTGCCAACGCGTGGGCGTTTAGCGTCACCGTGATCCTCTCTCAGYGCCTCGGTGGCGTGCTGGTTGTAAGTCTGACTGTGCTTCCCTCTAGGAGGACTTTCGGAATAAAGTTGAAGATTACATTAAGCGCTACGCGAGATGATGAAGGGCGATGGATGGCAGGACCGTGGCTTTCGCACTGTCGAGTGGTCTTTAACTTCAGCAGCAGCAGCAAAACCAGCCCGGATTGTACTAGTCCTGTGTCCATGTTGTACCGAAGAAGAAAACTAACTTCATAACTTGTCCATGTCAAAAGGAGAGTTTGGCGTAAACGCGGCGAGAAATTGTGTATGTTGGTTGAAAAAGTTGTTTGCTTACTTTTAAAATGTTTACTCTTCCGAACTGTACTGTATATCCTGTTGATGAGATATGCTTGAGAAGTTAAGAGAAATCACTATTGAAATTGTATTTACACTTTTTTTTTTTAATTCTTCTTGCCTAGTTTGGAAAAAAAAA
>NW_028185594.1:0-1280 GCF_003343005.1 Rhea americana | reverse complement strand
GTGTGTGTGTGTGTGTGTGGAGGGGGTGTCTGAGTGTCGAGGGGTGCAAGTGTCTGTGTGTATGCATGTGTATTTAGGGGGGGTGATGTGAGAGTGTAGGTGTGTGTGTGTGTACAAATGTGTACGGGGGGGTGAGTGCCTTTCTGTCTTGGCGTGTGTGTGTGTGTACACACGCTGGGGGCTGTTAGTGCTTGAGTGTGGGGGTGTGTGTTCACGTGAAAGTGTGTGTATGTGTGTGAGCATGTGCACACGCATGCACTTTTGGGGGTTGTTAGTGCACGTGTGTGCATGTATGTGTGTTGGGGGATTGCATTCGTATGTGTGGGGGGTGTGTTGTCAGTGCTTGTGTGTGTGTATGCTTGTGCGCGTGGTGGGGGTCTTAGTGCTTGTGTGTGTTTGGGCGGTGTTGTGAGTGCCTTTGTGTTGTGGAGTGCAGGTGTGTGTGTGTGCACGCTGGAGGGGGGTGTCAGTGCGTGTGTGGGGGGGTGCATTTACCTGAGTGTGTGTATATGCGTGCCCATGTGCATGCAAGTGCATGCACTTTGGGGGGTTCTTTGTGTGGGTGTGTGTGTTGGAGGGGTTGCCTTCACACATGTGTGTGGGGGTGTTATGAGTGCCTTTGTGTCTTGGGGTTCAGGGGGTGTGTGTGTGCGCGCGCACGCTGGGGGATGTCAGTGCATCTGTGTGTGGAGGGGGTACAGTTGCATGCGTGTACATGCATGTCCGCATGCATGCACTTTTGGGGGTTGTTAGTGTGTGTGTGCGTGCATGTGTGTTGGAATTGTCATATGTGCGTGGGGGTGTTGTGAGTGTGCGTGCATATGTGTGTGTGTACACATGTGCACATGGGGGGTATTAGTTCTGTGTGGGGGTGGGTGGGTACATTCACACTTGTGTGTGTATGTGTATATGCAGGGGGGTGTCAGTGCTTGGGGGGGTACATTTGGGGGGGCGTGCGTGTGTGCATGCGTGTGTGTGTGTGTTGGGATTGCATTCATATGTGTGGGTGTTTGGGGGGGTGAATTAACTGTGGAGGGGGTGTTGTGAGTGCACATGCATGTGTGTGTGTGTATATGCACATGCACATGGGGGGATCTTAGTGTTGTGTGTGTGCATGCACACACCTGCACTTTTGGAGATTGTGTGTGTGTGTGCAGGTGTGCATGAGAGTGTATTCACACATGTGTCTGTTTATATATGAGCGGGGGAGTCAGTGTGTGTGTGTGTTGGTGAATTCACGTGTGTGTAAGGGGGAGTGTTGTGAGTGCCTTTGTGTCTTG
>NW_028185593.1:0-1735 GCF_003343005.1 Rhea americana | reverse complement strand
GGATTTTCTTTGATGAATTATACTAAGATTGTCACCTATTAGACAGCAATTTCCCCCATCCCCCCAAAAAATCTTTTGCAGTTTCAGCAAAGAAGTTTCTGCAGAGAGAGAGAGAGAGACCGAAAATATAACAGGCATGAAGATTAAATGACTGTGCCTTTGCCAGAAGTGATCACTGTATCAAGACTAAAGAAATACAGCTCACACCTAGGTGGGAAAAGCTGTGCTGTGTTCAGCACTGCAGCCGCACCTGCTCCATGAATAAGCAGAGCATTCACATTTCCAAAGCTGTCAAATGCTAGCAAGTACCAGAGGTCTCACTGCATGTGCTAAACATATTTTAGTGCTAAATGCATATTARATTACCCTACTTGTCATGCATCTTCTAATGAAGAATTAGCATTAGTGTCAAGTCTCACTAAAGCTATACAAAAATTATTCTGGGAATATCTACATTACAAGCTCAATTTCTGTATGTTGCTATACTGAATAACAGAAGGGGGGACATTTTATTTCAATAATCCTTACGCTACTATTTAAGACAATCATTACAGTGCCTTGGTTGGTCTACGTATCAGAAAGAATACTAGGGAGAAAGACAGAAGACYTAAAATAATGAAATCTTGGCATCACAATTAAGTACATATTTCTCACTAATACTTTTTGTTAATTACTCTGGATAGTATTTTTGACCCTAGGCAATACTTCATACGCATCAGCTTCCTTCTGAGCGCAAGTTAACATATCCCTAAAAGGAGTCTATTAGCTTTTGTTAAGCAAGGCAGGGAGAACGAGCAAAAGCGGTGCTTAKGCAGCAAAATTAGAGCATGACCCTCTGCCAAGCCATCACTCAYGGCGTGCGAAACACAGACATAGAAACTTACAGCTTTAACTTTCAAGTAAGCCTCACCTTCTGATCTGACCCCAAATTAATGCTCACCTTTCTCGTCTTCAGAGCTGTAGCTATACGCAGCAGTAGCAGCAGTACTTTGCCATCCAGAAAAATAACCTGAAGGATGGACCTTCTGGAAGGAGTTAATAGCTGAYACAAAGCCATTCTCTGTCTGTCACACCACTGTCCCCATCGCTCCTCACCGCCTGCAGACACATCTTTTGGCTCACGTCATCCCTCTGCCACCCTTCKCCTTTGGCAGGACCCAAGCGGACACGTGGGATTGGGCGCGCAGAGTGAAGAGCTGCTGCAGTTCCTGCTGAGGCTGTCCAGACATGTAGCTGCTCAGTATTACTTCGAAAACTGAACTCCTGTTGACCAATGCAGCCTGCCCAAAATTTGGATACAGTCAAAGTTAGATGTTACTTTTAGAAAACGACTTCTCCCTTTTTGGGAGGGGCTTTGGTTATTTCTGCAATTGATCCTTTGTGCTGTTTATATAAGCTCACACCCTTTTTGCTGGTGAATCCTTCCATTCATAACCATTTGTGATYTGGCATAGCAGGATGATTCACTGTCTCCCTCTCTATATTAGAAGTGTTTGTACTTGACTAACGTGTAAAACTTTTTCTTAACAGCTTGCTCCTCACTGTTTGATCTGTGTGGCCCCAAACTCTGCTCAATAACCACTAATGTATAAAATTGCTTTTCCTTTTTATTACCCACACCCAATTGTGCTTGCTTGAAGAAAGCATTCACCCTCCAACAGACCAGTGACAGATGGGGAGCTCAACTAAGTTATGGCTAATATAAAGCCATTCTCTATTATCATCAATTGATTAG
>NW_028185592.1:0-1677 GCF_003343005.1 Rhea americana | reverse complement strand
TGGGGGGTATGAACTTGCAGAGGGCAGCCTTCTTCCTAGGCAGGACTCCTTAGCGTTTTGTATAGCAGTGCCACCAGGCTAGCTCTTCTGACTCATGGCTGTGCATGGGGATCCCCATGAGTGACGGCCTGTGGGTTCTGTGGGAAGGTAACCGTGCTCTGGAAACATGGTCTCCAGGAAGCAAATTATCCCGGGGCAGGTGTCCCAGACTGGTGCCAGTCTCTGAGGAGTTGGGTCACCCCAGGGGCTGTGGGGCCCACATGGGTGCTGAGGGAAGGCAGCACAGGGCTGGTAAAACCCCGAGCAGCCGTTGGGCTCCCTTTCCCCCAGCTGGCTGTGCTCGCGTGCCACGTGGACACCACTCCAGCCTGGGATAGCTCAGTGGGGCTGGGGAGTCATGGGAACTCATGCGCCCTCTCCCCATGTGGGGCTGCAAAAGGGTTGCTCTACAGCAAACTGTGTCCTGCCTCCTGCATCCTTCCCCACAGGTCCAGAGCCCACTGGGAACTCCTAGTCTTAGCGACGCAAGATGGGACACAAGGCACTCGCACAGCCAGGGGGCAGAGCAAGGAGAGCTGGCCTTCAGGCTCAGCCAGAAGCTACCAACCCATCAGGGAGCTCAGGGTGTCCTGTCCCTGTCTGGATGCTCTGCGGATGCAGCTCACCCAGGACGTGGAGGCTGCTAGCTGAGGCAAGGGCTGGGGAATGGAGCCTGGGGCATGCCTAGCTGGACAAGGCTCCTGCAGGGAACAGGGGAGCTCTAGCCTGAGGACAGTGACCCCCAGCACCTGGGAGGGCAGGAGGGAGGCTCAGTGCGCGTGAAGCCGCCCGCTTCAGAGAGGGACCGAGCACATGCCCCAGGCATTGCTCCCTGCATGCATGTCAAGGGTGGAGAAGGGCTCCCAGCACGTCCCTGTGGGTCGTCAGCGGTTTGGGCTGTGGATGTGTGGGGACATGACAGCTCAGCTGGGTCCTCACACTTCCCCTGGGGCCAGCTCTACGGTGACAGCCCAGGTCCAGTGAGACTTGGCCCCACAGTGACAGCCTGGGGCCAACCGGATCTGACTCCATGGTGACATATGCGGCTGTCAGAGCCTGGCAACAGTCAGACCTCACGATGACAGCCTGGGGCTGCTGGGGCCTGGCYCCTCTCCTGCCTGCAGGCTCCGTTGTTCCCCAGAGATGCCTGAGCAGAGAGATACTTCCAGCTTCTGCTTGTGGCCCTTGGCCTCCACTGGGAGAGCCGCAAGAGGCACCAGGTCCCGGCTGGGCCAGGAAGGGCTGAGGGCCTGTGCATCTGCCCGAAGGCTGGGCTGCAAAAGGCTGTGGGCAGCAAGCTAGCATGGGTGCATGGGCAAGGGAAGGGCTGGCTAGGTAGAAACCCCTTCACAGGCATTGCTGCAGGGACACAGCCTCATGCCAGTGGTGACAGGGGGATGCTCTGTCCCATGTCTGGGAGGGCACAGTAGCAGGTCTCGTGGGAGGGATAGACACCTGCCACTCACAAACAGTAACCAGGATGGGGGACCAGGAGCACACTGGTGAGGGCTACCCACTCACAGGCAGCTGCTGTGGGGGACAGGAGCAGGGAGCTGGGTCATCACAGGCACAGGCCATCTGGCACAAGCCCCATACTGGCTGTGCATGCAGAGCCAGAGGAGAGAGGTGTCAGCTCCC
>NW_028185591.1:0-1643 GCF_003343005.1 Rhea americana | reverse complement strand
GGCCTCGCCACCTGCATTGGTGGGACTTGGTCAGAGGGGTGCAGAGCTGCACCGAGGCCGAGACACCTGCATTGGTGGGACTCCTTCAGTGGGGTGCACAGCTGTACTGAGGCTGCACCACCTGCTTTGGTGGTTCTCGGTCAGTGGAGTGCACAGCTACAGCGAAACTGAGCCACCTGCATTGGTGGGACTCGGTCAGTGGGGTGCACAGCTGTACCGAGTCCTCACCACCTGAATTGGTGGAACTCGGTCAGGGGGTTGAACAGCTGCAGCGAGGCTGAGCCACCTGTATTCGTGGGACTAGGTCAGTGCAGTGCACAGCTGTAGCGAGTACTTGCCACCTGCATTGGTGGGACTCGGTCAGTGGGGTGAACAACTGTACAGAGGCTACTCCACCTGCATTGGTGGGACTCGGACAGAGCGGTGCACAGCTGCACCAGGGTCTCTCCACCTGCATAGGAGGGACTCTGTCAGAGGGGTGCAGAGCTGCACCGAGGCCGAGCTACCTTCATTGGTGGAACTCAGTCAGTGGGGTTCACAGCTGTGCTGAGACTGCTCCACCTGCATCGGTGGGACTCGGTCAGAGGGGTACAGAGCTGCACCGAGGCCTCGCCACCTGCATTGTTGGGACTCGGTCAGTGGGGTGCAGAGCTGTACTGAGGCTTCGCCGCCTGCACTGTGGGGACTTGGTCAGCGGGGTGCACAGCTTTAGCGAGGCCGAGCTACCTTCATTGGTGGGACTTGGTCAGTGGGGTTAACAGCTGTACAGAGGCTATTCCACCTGCATTGGTGGGACTCGGACAGAGCGGTGCAGAGCTGCACTGAGGCCTCTCCACCTGCATTTGTGTGACTCGGTCAGTGTGGTGCACAGCTGTACGGAGGCCTCACAACCTGCATTCTTGGGACGCGGTCAGTGGGGTGCACAGCTGTACTGAGACTGCGCCACATGCATTGGAGGACTCAGTCAGTGGGTTGCACAGCTGCAACGAGGCTGAGCCACCTGCACTGGTGGGACTCGGTCAGTGAAGTGCACAGCTGCACCGAGGGCTCGCCACCTGCATTGGTGGGACTCGGTCAGTGGGGTGCACAGCTGTACAAAGGCTGCGCCACCTGCATTGGTGGGACTCGGTCAGCGGGGTGCACAGCTTTAGAGAGGCCTTGCCATCTGCGTTGGTGGGACTCGGTCAGTGGGGTGCACAGCTGTACTGTGGTTGTGCCACCTKCATTGGTGGGACTCGGTCAGTGGGATGCACAGCTGTGCTGAGGCTTCACCACATGCATTCGTGGGACTCGGTCAGTGGGATACACAGCTGTGCTGAGGCTGCTCCACCTGCATTGCTGGCACTCGGTCAGAGGGGTGCAGAGCTGCACAGAGGCCTCGCCACCTGCATTGGTGGGACTCGATCAGTGGGGTGCACAGCTGTACCGAGTCCTCGCCACCTGCATTGGTGGGACTCGGTCAGGGGGTTGCACAGCTGCAGCGAGGCTGAGCCACCTGCATTGGTGGGACGCGGTCAGTGGGTTGCACAGATGCAGCGAGGCCTCGCCACCTGCGTTGTTGGGACTCGGTCAGTGAAGTGCACAGCTGCACCGGGGCCTCGCCACCTGCATTGGTGGGACTCGGTCAGAGGGGTGCAGAGCTG
>NW_028185590.1:0-1739 GCF_003343005.1 Rhea americana | reverse complement strand
AAAAAAAAAAAAAAAAAAAAACAGAGAGCATGTATAACATAAGAGACAGTACTTGGCTAGAGCAGAAAGAATCAGTATGTCCTAGCACCTTTTAGGCACATTTGATTAAGAGACTTCTCTTCCTATCTTTTCCCACTGTACTTCACGAAAATTTTTTTCAGCTAGCCTCTATAAGTATAGGATGGGGCTATAAAGAAAGATCTTAAAATGCCCTTCCATACAGAACAGATCTTGTGGAGAACAGCGCTAAAACATGTTTTGAGAAATCGGGATTTGGTTTTTCAGAAAAAGGAATCTGAACTCAAGCTTCTCACTAGAGAAAACAGCTTCCTCTCCTGTCAAGGCATGCTTTATCAGTCCTGAAATCATTAACAACTCAGTTGTGACTTCATTTTGAAGAAGAAACAGTGTTTCTGACTTCTTTGACCTTCCAAACTTGTATTACAGCAGATTTAATAAAGCAGTAAAACTGCAGTAATAGATAAACTTATTATTACTCATAAATAATATATTCAGCTACAGATGCTCAAAAATTTCTGAGATCCTGCAGGTATAACTGCTTTCCTTGAGAACCAACATTCAGGAATTTTTAGTGACATCTGACCAATGACAAATTTCATAAAGGACTCTACTGAAACAGTGCATTCACATCAAACAGGAGATGCAATCAAAATATTCAGTTTTATTCCTGATAACCTCATCTAAAATAAGTGACACCTGGAATAGCAGCCTTTAAGAGCACTTGAAAAAAATTAATTTTGGAAAAAAGATAAAAATAAAGGGAAAAAGGTTAATTGTTGCTCTCGGTGCTCAGAGATTACCAAGCTTCGAAAAGAACAGCAATAAAGAACAACTGACATAAATATTAATTACTTAGTTACTTATCTGATTTGGGTCCAGACAGTCAGTGCACATACAGAACCTTTTTGGGGAAAAAGAACTGTTGAAAAAGTCTGATCCTTGGAACAAAAAAAACTTATTTTCTCTCAAGTACGCTGTTAAAATAAATACAGGCTTTCACTCTAATGGTTCAGCAGAGGGTTTTGTGTTTTTTTTTTTTTTAATATAGTGTGACAAATCAAAATCCAGCTATTAACTAAATTCAATTACCATAGCTAAGTGATTCTGTATAGCAACATATCCTGTAATATTTAGAATACAAGCAGTACTATAAAACAACTAAAACACCCCAAGCTTTTTTAAATGCATTATACACCAGCGATGCCAAACATGGAAAAAAAAGTCACATCTAAAACTATGCTGTATGCTAATTTAAATGGTCATTAAAAAGTACACTAAGTTTACATTTTTAACCTCTTACTTTCCTGAAGTCTCTGTATCCCATAGAGTATTTGCAAAGGCATAAAACACCAGAAGTAGTTCTAAATGCATTAGCCAACACAGCCAATTTGGCAGTATTTGGTTTTGTTTCCCAAGTGGCTACTTGAAAGGCTTTTAACTAAATGTTTGATAGAACACACACACACACACACACACACTACATGAGTACAGAGATATAATTCATGTTTCCTTTGTTCCAATATTCTGTATTTTCACTACATGAAAAGTTGTAAAGGACCCTTTTAATATCTATCTTGGTCGACACTTATCATTGAAGAAAAACTAGATACAAATCATTTAGGAAGTTCTGTATGCTTAGCAACTATCCAGTGTTAATAACAGTATATATAGCCATTAAACGTCATACAAAAAATTAACCTGACAGATGAAACAAATAA
>NW_028185589.1:0-1632 GCF_003343005.1 Rhea americana | reverse complement strand
TCTTCAGGAGGGACCACCAGGGAAGATGAGGAGGGGGATGCCCTATGTGTGAAGGGATGTAGGGAGCTCTTCCATGGGATGGACCAAGGGAAGCAGCTCTGCAGGGCAGAGGAGCTCAGGAAAACCAGCAGATCATTAGGGACACATCCGTCAAGAACAGGAATGCTCCTTAAAGAAGAGTTTGTAAAATTGGTGGACATCTCTGGACCCCAGCTGGCAAAACAGGGAGCTCACACGTGAGCTCCAGGGGTATAAGGCAGCATATGGAAAGGGGAAGAAGGTAGAGGCTTCAAAGGAGGAATTTAGAAACATTGTCCAGAAAAGTCGGGATGACACTAAGGAAGCCAAAGCTCCTCTGGGATAGAGACATCCACAGGGGACGTGAAGGACAGGAAGAAGAGCTGCTACTGCTGCAATCATAGCAGAAAGATAAAAAAGGAAATGTTGGCCCACTGCCGAATGGGTCAGAGATTTCCAGTAAAAGCAGATGTAGATTGGTCTAGGGAAGTCAGGTCCTTCCTGGCTTCAGCCTTCACCAACAAGACCTTCTGAGCTGTTGTGCCCAGAGTCAGGACTCCTGAGGAGAAAACCAACCCACAGGGCCTAAGACTCTAGAACTCAGCCTACAGAGATCTGTGGCATTGGATGGTTGGCATGGAGAGAGTCGACTGCGAGGACAGCAAGGCTGCTCTCTATCGTCTTGTAAAGGTTGTGGAGATCAGGGGAGGTCCCAATGAGCAGAGAAAAGAGTGTGCTGTGCCCATCTTCAAAAAAAAGGCCACAAGGACAAACCAGGGAGCTGGAGGCCTTTCAACCTCACTCTGGGGAAGAGTGTGTCATAGAGCCAGCCTCTCCAGTCACACTTCTGGGCAGGAGGAGAAGGTGCCTGGGAAGAGTCTGCATGGATTTACTGAATGTAAATCATTCCCGATCAACCTGATTGCCTTCTGTGATAAAAGACTTGTACATGTGGAGAACAGGAGAGTAGTGGATATCCAGTAGACATTCAGATGGGCAAAAGGCTGGTTGGATGATCGAGCTCAGAGCATTTTCAGGAATAAGTCATGCTTTACCAGGATGACAGTTAAAGGTGGGGTATACAGGGGTATACCCTGCATCCTGTCCAGTTTGAAAGCCTCATCAGTTGGGCAGAACAACATATGCATCAGGACAGGCAGAGACCTCACTGGCAGAGGACTGATCCTGAGGAGAAGGGCGTGGACATTAAAAAGGATGCCATGTGAGCCTGTGGTGTATACTCACCACCAATGAGGCCAGATGCACACAGGACTGCATTAGGAAGAGCATGGCCACCCAGAGAASGGCAGGTCTTATCCCCCTTGACTCAGCATTGGTGTGGCGACATCTGGAACAGTGTGTCCCAGTGAGGGCTACCCAGGGCTGGAGGAATGGGGAGCAAATGGAAAGGGTCCAGAGGAGGTCTTTCCAGATAGGACAGGGGTCCTCAAGCACATGGTCTTTATGGAGAGGCTGAGGGACCTGGGATGCTTTAGCTTACTGAAATAGAGGCTACAGTCAGTAAAGTACTGCACTGCCCTTAGTATAGCTCGCCTGACTGGAATGTCATCATAGACAGCTACGTGCTTTTTAGGAGAGACAGGCCAGGAAGGC
>NW_028185588.1:0-1705 GCF_003343005.1 Rhea americana | reverse complement strand
CAAGATGGGAAGAGTGTGAAAGATACTGGCACTATCAGAAATGTGCCCAGGACAGAGAAGAGATTTGATTCCCACCTCTTTGTTTTGGCAAAGGAAGGATACACATCTGGGAAATACTATTGGGAAGTGGATGTTGGAAAGAGGAGAAACTGGGATGTGGGCATTGCCCGGGAGCCCGTGACTCGTGAGGGGACACTGACTCTGTCCCCAGAGAATGGCTTCTGGGTCATAGGGTTAGCAGTTGGGCGAGACTACTGGGCCCGCACAGAGCCTTGGACTCGTTTGGCTGTGAGTGGGAAACCCAGAAAGATTGGGATCTTCCTGGATGTCTCAGTCAAGAAGCTGTCGTTCTTTAATGTCAAAAATGAAACACATTTGCACACTTTCACTCTTGGYGGTGCTAGCAGCCAGGAAGAGAAGTTCTTTCCCTTCTTCTCTACAGGGTCTACTGCTACAAAGCCTGACACTGAGCTCCTGAAAATAGTCCAGGAGGCTGCTGCTGATGAATAGTACACTCTTCATCAAGGAGGGTATAATGTGCAGCCACAGTGACCAGGCTGTGCACTGTCAGACAGCCCCCTAATTTGTGTATCTTCTGTCGTTTAGTGTATGACAGCAAGTGAGCATAGAGAAGACCATCAGCTATAGCAAAAAGCAATGCAAGGGAGCAAATTTTATCCTCACAGAAGGAAGCATGCTCTAGAAATGCTGTGAGTGCATTGGCATTGCTAAGCATATTGCCTCATCTTCTTGCCTTTACACTTATTTCACAACAGGAAGAAATGAGAGGGACTCCAACTCCCAAGCTATGAGCATGACTTTGGGAATACTTGCTAATTTGTGAGCCAGGATAATTCCTGACCATTTGCAAGACAAAATAATAAAAGCAAAAAGAATGTAAGCAAAGACTGAAATATGAGTAACTATTCAAGTTTCCATCTAAACTGAAAAACGTCACAAGGATTGTGTTATGAATCCTTCATGACTTAAAGAAGAGAAAAATCACGTACTGTAAAAGTGTATCCRTATGAAGAAGGTTCTGCTATTCTTCAGAATTACTACAGAATCAGGGTCCACATTACAAGACACCTTCTTGTGAAAAAGTAACTGTGCTGTAAGATATGTTGCCTTTCTATTTAACAGTTGGTCTCTGCTCAGCTTTACCTCTATCTGATTTTTAAGTGTTCTGCAATCTAGAACAACATTTCAAACCTGTGCTACAAGTCCAAGGCAACTATTTGCTGCTTTCTTTCTGGTAAAACTTCAGTGAGAAAGTATTTTTATAGATGCTTTCCACCAGGAAAAAATGAAATATTCTCATTTTCCTGCCCCCTCTCTGTGCTTTCCTAAGGATCACTTGGCAAAACATGCACGGCTGTTACTAACCTTGAATTGATTAATTGCTGCTGAAAAATACGATAACATTATTCTTTTTCAGTATTTCTACTGTAGAGTTTTATTGTTCTTATGAAAAAGTTCTGTAACCATAGTGATGAATGCTTCCAGTTAAATCTCTTTTCCTTATTTCACAAAACCTGGTACAATCATGTAATAATTATATTATTGTATAATATTCTATATAGTAATATATTTTTGTAGAAATGTTTTAGTGTCCATATAAAATACAAATATACCGTCTGCACTATATTGTCTCCATTGGCTTAAATTTTGGCCTTTACTATCTTTCCACTTAACTTTAAATTCA
>NW_028185587.1:0-1701 GCF_003343005.1 Rhea americana | reverse complement strand
ATGCACCCCAGGAGACCATTGGCCTTCCTGGTCACAAGGGCACATTGCTGGCTCATGGTCAACTTGTCATCCACCAGCACTCCCAGGTCCTTCTCTGCAGAGCTGCTCTCCAGAAGGTTGGCCCCCAGCTTGTACTGGTGCCTGGGGTTATTTCTACCTGGGTACAGGACTCTGCATTTGCCCTTGTTGAACCTCAGGAGGTTCCTCTCTGCCCAGCTCTCCAGCCTGGCCAGGTCTCTCTGAATGGCAGCACAGCCCTCAGGTGTGTCACCCACTCCTCCCTGCTTGGTATCATCAGCAAACTTGCTGAGGAGGCACTCTGTCCCCTCATCCAGGTCATTGATGAAGAAGTTGAACAGGATGGGACCCAGTCCCGAGCCCTGGGGCACTCCACTAGCCACAGGCCTCCAGCTAGACTCCACACCACTGATGACAACCCTCTGAGCTCTGCCTTTCAGCCAGTTCTCAATCCACCTCACTGTCCACTTGTCTAACCCGCACTTCCTGAGCTTATCTAGGAGGATGTTATGGGAGACAGTGTCAAAAGCCTTGCTGAAGTCACAGTACACAATGTCCACTGCTCTCCCCTCCTCTACCCAACCAGTCACTCCATCATAGAAGGCTATCAGATTGGTTAAGCAGGATTTCCCCATGGTGAATCCATGCTGGCTACTCCTGATCACCTTCTTTTCCTCCATATGTCTGGAGATGACATCCAGAAGGAGTTGTTCCATCCCCTTTCCAGGAATGGAGGTGAGGCTGACCGGCCTGTAGTTGCCTGGGTCCTCCTTCTTGCCCTTTTTGAAGACTGGAGTGACATTGGCTTTCTTCCAGTCCTCAGGCACCTCTCCAGCTCTCCAGGACCTTTCAAAGATGATGGAGAGTGGCCTGGCAACAACATCCGCCAGCTCCCTCAGTCCCCGTGGGTGCATCCCATCCGGCCCATGGATTTGTGGGTATCTAGCCTGCCCAGAAGGTCTCTAATCCTGTCCTTCTCAACCAAAGGAAAGTCTTCCCTTCTCCAGACTTTCCTCCTCACATCCAGGCTCCGGGATTCCTGGGGGCTGCCCTTAGCAGTGAAGATTGAAGCAAAGAAGGCATTCAGTAATTCTGCCTTCTCTGTATCCCTTGTCACCAGAGCCCCCGCCCCATTCAGTAGCGGGTCCACATTTTCCCTCCTCTTGCTGCTGATGTATTTGAAGAAGCCCTTCTTGTTGTCCTTGACATCCCTTTCCAGTCTCAATTCCAACAGGGCCTTAGCCTTCCTTGCCACATCTCTGCATACTCTGGCTGCTTTCCTATAATTCTCCCAAGTAGCCTGTGCCCTCTTCCACTTTCTGTGTACTTTCTTCTTCTGTCTGAGTTTGGCCAGGAGCTCCTTGCTCACCCATGCAGGTCTCCTGCCCCTTTTGCTGCACTTCTTACTCACAGGGATGCACCGCTCTTGAGCTTGGAGGAAGTGATGCTTGAATACTAGCCAGCTCTCCTGGACCCCTCTTCCTTCTAGGGCCTTAACCCATGAGACTCCTCCCAGTAGGTCTCCGAAGAGCCCAAAGTCCGCTCTCCTGAAGTCCAGGGTTGCAATCCTGCTTGTTGCCTTACTTCTTTCCTGCAGGATCCTGAACTCCACCACCTCATGGTCACTGCAGCCAAGGTTGCCCCCAACCTTCACAATATTGTTCCTATGACCCATTCATATAC
>NW_028185586.1:0-1728 GCF_003343005.1 Rhea americana | reverse complement strand
CTCTCGTGGCCGGCTCTTTCCTGGCCCCCGAGAAGCTGGTGGAGAGCACCAAGGAGCTGGTGGAGATCGCCGTGCCCGAGAACCTGGTGGGCGCCATCCTGGGCAAGGGGGGCAAGACGCTGGTGGAGTACCAGGAGCTCACGGGCGCCCGCATCCAGATCTCCAAGAAGGGCGAGTTCATCCCCGGCACCCGCAACCGCAAAGTGACCATCACGGGCCCGCCGGCCGCCACGCAGGCCGCCCAGTATCTCATCAGCCAGCGGGTCACCTACGAGCAGGGCGTGCGGGCCACCAACCCCCCCAAAGTGGGCTAAGGCCGGCCGCGACGGCGCCCGGGGTGCCGGCGGGCGCTGGGGCGGGGGGCTGGCGGGTGCTGGGGTGACGCAGGCGCCTGGGGGGGGGATGCGATGGGTGCCGGGGTGGTGTGGCCCCATCACCTGGGGCGTCCCGTGGGCAGGGTGGCGTTGCCGAAGGACCTTTGGGTGCTAATGGGCATGGCTCCGGCGCCTGGGGTGGCCAACGGGCATGGTGGCACCACCAAAGGACCCTCGGGTGTCTGAATTCATGGCTGTGGTGCTCCAGGGTGGCCAATGGGTGCTGGAGTGGCACTGCCTGGGCACCTAAGGTGGCCAAGGGGCATGGCCCCTCACCCAAGGTGGCCAACAGGCATGGTGGCACCACCGAAGRGCCCTTGGGTGCTAATAGGCATGGCTCCGGCGCCTGGGGTGGCCAAGGGACCCTGAGGTGGTCTTGCTCCAGCATCCAGGGTGGCTGAGGGGCATGGCCCTCCCACCCAAGGTGTCCCATGGGCATGGTGGCACCACCAAAGGACCCTTGGGTGTCTGAAGGCATGGCTCTGGCATGTCAGGGTAGCTGATGGGTGCTGGGGTGGCCTTGCTCCAGCACCCAAAGAGGCCAAGGGGCATGGCCCTATCACCGGGGGTGTCCCAAGGACACAGTGGCACCTCCAAAGGACCTTTGGGTGTCTGGAGGCATGGCTCTGGCACTCCAGGGTGGCTGATAGGTGCTGGGGTGGCCATTGCCTGGGCACCCAAGGAGGCTGAGGGGCAAGGCCCCATCACCCAGGGTGGCCAACAGGCATGGTGACACCACCGAATGACCCTCGGGCGTCCGAAAGCACAGCTCCAGTGCCCGGGGTGGCCGATGGGTGCTGGGGTGGCCTTGCTCCAGCACCCAAGGTGGCCGAGGGGGCATGGCCCCGTCACCCAGGGTGTCCCATGGGCACGGTGGCACCTCCAAAGGACCTTTGGGTGTCTAAGGGCACGGCTCCGGCGCCTGAGGTGGCCGATGGGTGCTGGGGTGGCATTGCTGAGGACCTGGGGTAGATGATGGGTGCCGGGGGGGGGGGTCGCACCCCACTTGGGGTGCCAAGTGGCACAGGGAGACCCTCCCCCAGCCTCACCCCTCCTCATCTATCCATTTTGCCCAATTTGGAGGTTTTTAATAGGAAAAAAATCCAAGGAAGATGACTTTTTCTGTGCCCCCCCCAGTTTCCTCCCGGGGCCCCTAAAATGGGGGTCCCCCCACCTTAGGGCCCCCCAACCCTCCTATAATGGTAGCCCCCCGCATACACCCCAGAGACCCCCTATCATGGGGTCTGCCCATGACCCCTGATATTGGGGATCCCCCCAGGCTCTAAACAGGGGTCCCTGACCTCAAGGCCCCCCAGTATGGGGGCTCCCCCCAGGCCCCTAATGGGGGTGTCCC
>NW_028185585.1:0-1715 GCF_003343005.1 Rhea americana | reverse complement strand
GTCCGCGCCGCCCAGGCCCGCGGGGCACCAGAAGGACACGGTGCTGCCGGGGTGGGCGCGCACGCAGCTCGGCGAGCGGTCGCGGGGACACGGGGCCTCCGCCTGCTGCTGGGCGTCCGAGCGGGACCGCGAGCTGCGGGAGCCGCCGTGGGCACGGGGCAGGCGCCGGGGCATGGCCACGGGGGGACACGGGGACAGGGCCACTGGGGACACGGCCTTGGGGAGACACACCACGGGCACGGGGGGCTTGGGGACACAGGCGGTCATGGTCATGGGGACACACCATAGGTGCAGAGGGACATGGCCATGGGGACACGCCATGGGCATGGGGGGCTTGGGGACACAGGGCTCATGGTCATGGGGACACACCATAGGTGCAGGGGGACATGGTCATGGGGACATACCATGGGGGCAGAGGAACATGGCCATGGGGACATACCATGGGTGCAGGGGGACAAGGCCACAGGGACACCCCATGGGCATGGGGGGACATGGCCATGGGGATACCCCATTGGCACAGGGGGACATGGCCATGGGGACATACCATGGGCACAGGGGGTCTTGGGGACACCATGGGACATGGCCACAGGAACACACCATGGGTGCAGGGGGACATGGCCACGGGGACACACCATGTGCACAAGGCATCACGGGGACAGACGGAGACACAGCCACGCCACGGGACAGGGGGGTCATGGGGACACAGCCACGTGGAGACACGGTGGCCCATGGGGGCTCATGGCTGGGACAAGGAGACCCACACAAGTGGCAGGAGGCCCATGGGGGGTGCTCGGAGACACCCAGGTGGGGCGTGGGGCCCCTGGCTCACCGGTATTTCTGCACCTCGATGCCGTGGAGGTGGCTGAGCATCAGCTGGTTGCTGTCCTGCAGCGTGCGGTGCTCCTCGCTCAGCTCCTCATACTGCTCCCGCAGGCGGCTCAGCTCCGCTGCCGCGCCACCGCCACCGTCAGCGCCGCCGCGCCACCCCATTGCCCACCACCCACCATGCCATGACCACCACACCACCATGTCACAGCATCACCTCACCGTGCCACGGCCACCATCCTGCCATGCCACAGCATCATCCCCACATGCCACAGCCACCATCCCATTACATCACCTCACTGAGCCATGGTGACCATCCTGCCATGCCACAGCACTACCCCACCGTGCCATGGCCACAGGCCCATGGTGCTTTGGCATCACCTGCCATGCCACAGCATCACCCACCACACCATGGCCACCACTCACCATGCTATAACATCACTCACCATACCATGGCCACCACCCACCATGCCATGAGTGCTACCCACCATGCCATAGGATCACCCAGCATGTTATGGCCACCATCTGCCGTGCCATGGCCACCACCCGCTATGCCACAGCCACCAGCCACCATGCCACAGCATCTTCCACCATGCCATGGAAACCACCTGCCATGTATCACCCCACCGTGCCACAGCCACCACCCAGGGGCATGGAGCGTGGCTGCAGCGTGGCTCCACACGTCTCCCATCTCCCCAGGGGCCCCGTCACCCCACGGCACCCCGGTACCTTGGAGCTCGGCCACCTCGCTGGCGGCACCCTGCTGCCGCTCGGCCTTCATGCGGATCTCGGCGCGCAAGGTGGTGGCCTCCAGCTCGTACTCGGCGCGCATCTCCTGCCCGCGCCGCAGCTCGGCCCGCAGCTGCCCCAGCTGCTCCTGCAGCGTGGCC
>NW_028185584.1:0-1696 GCF_003343005.1 Rhea americana | reverse complement strand
TGGCTGTGGGGTGGGTGGGGGGTTGATCCTCGTCCTCCCTCCCCGCGGAGAGGCTGCGGGGGGGGCTCCAGCTCCATTACCGCAGCCCTGGAGCCTCCCGCAGGGCACCAGGCGGGGAGGGGGGGAGGACAGAGCTGGCTCCGAGGGCGCCTTCCCTCATGCTGCAAAATGGCGGCCGCTTCTCTGTTCCTGTCAGCGCCAACAAAAATGGCGGGAAGCGCTGACGGGGGCAACGGCCGCGCCGCGCGTGCAGGGGGGCGGGGCCAACGGTCGCCGCGAGCGCGCGGGCGGGGAAGGGCCAATGGGCGGCGGCATGCGTCCGGAGGGGGCGGGGCCAAGGGCCGCTTTCGCGCCTCTCCGCACCGCCTCTCCCCGCCCTCAGCCAATCGGAGCGCTCGCAGCCCGGAGTCTGCCTAGCGACAGTGGACGTGCTGGGCGCCTACGCGGCGCTGCCTCAGCGCGTGGCACGCGCAAGAAGGGGCGAGGCCAACGGCCGCTTTCGCGCCTCTCGCCGCCCTCAGCCAATCAGGGCGCTCGCAGCCCGGAGTCTGCCTAGCAACAGCGGCCGAGGAGGCGCTCCCTCAGCGCGTGGCACGCGCAAGAAGGGGCGAGGCCAACGGCCGCTTTCGCGCCTCTCGCCGCCCTCAGCCAATCAGAGCGCTCGCAGCCCGGAGTCTGCCTAGCAACAGCGGCCGAGGAGGCGCTTGCGCGACGCTCCCTCAGGCGCTGGCGCCTCCCGCTCCCCACACCGAAGAGCGAGGCCGGCGGTGCCCGGCGGGGACCCGGGGGCTCCCGCCCGGCCTGAGGAGGGGAGACCAGGCAAGAGCGGCCCCTCAACGCTGGTAAGCGGCTGCGGCCGCGGGAGCGGGTTGTAAAACCCGGTTTTGCCTCCCAGGGCGGCACTGGCGCTGAGGCGTGAGGAGCCATGAGGCGGCGCAGAGAGGTAACAGTGCGGCCGGTTCCTCCCCTCAGCCCTCGGGCGAGGTTGGGGCGTCCCTGGGTCGGCTCCGGGGCACCAGCGCTGACGGCGGTGCTGTGTTCGGCCCCTCTGCAGGGGAGCCGGCAGCGGCGGCGGGTCGCGGCAGAGCGGCTCCGGCCCCGTGGCGCGGCCCTGCCTGGACCCCCTGGGCAAGATGGTGGCGGAGCTCCGTGAGGCCCTGAGGCGGGTTGGCTGCGCCTCCCCCACCCCTGCCGACCCACAGAGCGGCCTTGGCCCCTCGGCGCTGCACTGTGGGGCCGCCCACCTGCCCCACGAGCCGCGGGACGCGCTGCGCGAGGTAAAGATGAGCAGCTGTGCTGGGGTGGGGGGTGCTGAGCAGGCCAGCGTGCCCTGGGGCTGAGCCAGACCGGGATTCCCAGCGTGCCCTGGGACAGGGCCTTTAGACTCCCAGCGTGCCCTGGGGCTGAGCTAGACTGGGGTTCCCGGTGTGTCCTGGGGCAGGGCCCTCGGACTCCCAGTATGCCCTGGGGCAGGGCCTTTAGACTCCCAGGGTGCCCTGGGGSAGGCCATTTGGGACTCCCAGTGTGCTCTGGGGCTGATCCAGTCTGGGACTCCCAGCGTGCCCTGGGGCAGGGCCCTCGGACTCCCAGCGTGCCCTGGGACTGAGCCAGACTGGGACTCCCAGGGTGCCCTGGGGCAGGCCCCTTGGACTCCCAGCGTGCCCTGGGGCTGATCCAGGTTGGGACTCCCAGCATG
>NW_028185583.1:2313157-2407096 GCF_003343005.1 Rhea americana | reverse complement strand
ACACAGTGTTGCCACGCTGAGGCACAGAAGTACTTTTGTGTGTCTCCTCCAGGCTGAGCAGCATATGACTTGGGCTGTGTCGTAGCAGAAGTACCGGGCATGACTGGCAAAAGGCACCCTTCCATTGGATCAGCAGAAAAACAGATCTGAAGCAAAACTGAGACTGAACTTAGGATGTGGCTCAAACCCCTCAGTCGTGCTGTGGTGTTGGGAGCAGGAGGAACACTTTGTACCCACAGAAAGTCCTGGGGGTAGGTGACTCCAAAATGTCCAAGAACTTTGGGAACTGCAGCCTTTGCTCTCGTGCCTTCTGAGGTATCCGGCCAGGGCTGTGGGGAAGGAGGGAGCAACAGTACAGTAGCATGGGCCGATGTGTCCAGGTTTCCCTCAGTGCTGCCCTGGAACGCTGAGCAGAACTTCCACTACTCCTCTCTGCTCCCTGAAGCCTCATTCCTCACTGTGTATTTGCCTCCATCCTGTGAGGATGCCACTATGAAGACTTCCACGAAGAGACTCACACTGAGCTCTCTCCAGATCCAGTGCCTCCTTACGAAGAGAGCCTTTGCAGTCCAGCAGCATCAAATAAACTTCCTGTGGAAGCACCTTAGCTGAAGCTTGAATCCCTCYAGGCACAGACATGGAACTGCTCTGGCCTTTGCAGTTAGCCAAGATTCCACATGAGGCAAAACCAATCAATTAATGAAAAAGAATATCGGAGTAACAGGGAATGAGTCTCTTCACCTCATTCTAGGATCCTCTATCTTCAATTCATAGCAAACACATGCTCACAATATATAATCAAATTGGAGCCAGACTGGTAACATGCATGTTCAGATTAACAGAATGTGTCAGAGAAGGATTCAGCTTAAGGCTAGCTGAGAGTCTGTCCATCTGCAATCCCTCAGCTACAAAGAAAAGTAAATCATGCTATATATTCAGCACAGAAGGGCTTTTAGCTCCTATCTGTTCCATTTTTGTCTTGTTCATGCACTTACTCTTAACTGAGTTTCTCACAAGCTAATTTTTTCAAGCTGTATGCATTAACRTTGCATTGTTCTGCAGTGCTCTGGAATGTCTGCAGCTCTGGAGAAAGCAAATATAGCTACAACTTCTAAAAATTTCCATTGACTGCCCCCAAAAGCTCAACCATATGCTGTGGTTAAAGGCTGCCTTTTATCACAGTCGAATGACAACAACGAGAGAAGACTCAATCATCTGGATGAGGAAGACTCCAGCACCATGGCACTGTTGCACATTCACACCATGGCTGAAGGCTACTTGCCAGGATCTGCAAGGTCTCAAAGTTCTATAATAATGGCTTGACTCATCTTCCTATTTGCAAGTTTAAAACAACAAACTCAGTGACCTATCAGGTGCAGTGTATAAATTACGTGGGAAAAGTTTAATAAAATCAAATGTACAAAGAAAAATCCAGTTTGTATTTCAAAACAATGTTATACCCACTTGCCCTTAATCACCAGAGCAGAATAATATTATTCAGATGTGTCTGTGCCAGTGGTTCAAGTTCTAAGGAGGGTTTGCACATGCTTAGACTGTAACATATCCTAATTCTTTCTTATAGAACAGCATTTTCACTATGAGGAAAAAAATCCGAAAATCAGGGAAGTGAAGCACTGGTATCACCATCTCTAGACATTTTAAGAGGTTAGTCAGCCATAAGTCAGGAATGGTGAAGGATCCTAGCTGGAGCAAGTAATGGATTAGATGTCTTTTCTGGGTCCTTCCCTGTTCCGATGCCTTCAGGCTCTATTAAAGTAAATTCTCTTCATCATTTCTAAGTTCCGTATGAAATCAGATGTCTGCTTCTTTGAAAACCTGATATGAATTTTCATGTACAGTCAAAGATAACCGGCCTTGTACTTCATCACACAAGATGTTTATATGCATTCTTATTTTTGTTTGAGTTTGATTACTAGAGCTTATTAAACATTAATGTCCACCAACATACATGTAGTTTTATGAGCTATGAAATCACCACGATGTGAAAGGCAATCATACTTCACCTTTTCAAGAAGAAAATACTAACAACCATGGATGAAATGAATGATACATCTATAAACTCTTGCTTACACCTAATAAGAAACCGTGGAACCACGTAGATCCTCTCTTATTGGAACCACGCAGATCCCCTCTTATTAAAGAAACGTTCAAAAGCTTAGGGAGCAATCTCCACGTCTGACTTCTCTGTAAGAGCTGCCAGAGTCCCAGTACTGACTTTGGTCCATTACTCTGTAGACCAAGATGGATATGCATCTTACACACATGCAAGTTTCTTATTCAAAATRTATTTAAAGGAAAATAACACATATTGTTTACACAAAATGGTACTGTTAAATATCCACTCAACTTGTGCAGTGCATGTCTCCAGTAACAATACAACAAATGAATATTAATACAATTTTCTGTCTCTCTTCTTTTACCTTGAGTTAAAAAAAAAGGAAAGTGCAAAGCTTTCTGCAACCGTAATAGGAGCTCTGAAACTAAAAACTTAAATAAAAGTTTATGCTTGTACACAGGATGAGCATCTGGCACCTATTCTTTGCTGTGCTGAAAACTGACTTGGGACTATTCATTGGTTTCTACTGACCAGTGATAAAATAAATAACCAGATTACACCCTTAGTCCAGGACATGATCACTTTCTCTATCGAGGAGAGGAGTAACATTTCAGTAAAAACATTTCACTGAACTGAGATGCTCATTTGTAGCAAATATTCTAACTGGTAATTTAGAGTCCTGCCTTCACCGAGGGGGAAGAACAGGGAAAAAAAATAAAAACAAACTAAAAACCACAAGACATCAGGTCAGAATATCTTTATGATCAACACAAAAAAGAAGTGCCCCAAAAGAAAATGTTTGTCTTAATTTAAGCTTACAAAGATTTTACTTGGCTCTCTAAGCCAGCAAAGACTCCAAATACAGACAACAAATTATTTTGCCAGTACAAATTCCACAGCAGAATAAAAAACATCTTTCTCATTTGCTGAAGGTGTGAAAGAATCAAACTTGTTTGACTCTATCAGTAGTTCTACCTCTTACTATTCACACAAATTTAATCCTGTCTAGTAGCACTCACCATCAGAAAATAAAGTATGAAGGCAGAACAGCTTTCCGGACTTTAATACTCAGAATTTCAAACAAGTCAAGCCATTAAGGTCTATTCTCCAGCCCTTTCCATACTCATTTGTTCTTGCAAAGTCAGAAAGTTATTTTTGCTCTGACTACTATCTTACAGCTCCTCAGACAGTCTTACCTGTCAGACAAACGACTACTTCTAAGCAGAAAAGTATGCATGGGGAATCTTTTCCAACCACGTCAGCCCCACTCACAGTGATTCGGAATCTGTTTTGTTTTGTTTTGTCCAGTTTCTAACCAAGAGAACTGAGCACATGTTTTTCAGCTCTTTGATAAGAGTGCTAATGAACAGAATTCCTTTAAGAGCTGCTTAAGTCTCCATGCACAGAGACGGGAGCCATTCCCCCACCCCGACACACAAAACAGAGTGCCCTAAAGAGAGAGGAATATACAAAGGACTGCAATCACAGATGAAAACATGCCCATAGCCCATCCAGAAGTAAGTTTCTTACAAACCTGCTTTCTCCACTCCCTTCTTTCCCAGTCTTCTTTTATTTCTCATTTGGTTTAATTCACTTTTATGCCCTAAAAAAAGGAGGAATACAGAAAGGGCAACAGTAATTCTATAGACTGACCCACAGCCACAGAGGTCAGAACATAAATACACAGAGTCGTATTCTAGCCCCAGTTTGACATATACAGGCATCACTCAGCAACTGCCTGCTGTGAGAAGGATAAATATGTGATCACTAAGCATCTAAACTCAAGTTAGCACAGCAGCAACTCGCAATTAACTCTCTTGGGTGCCCTAAGGAAGATCAAACACCACGGAGGTCCTCGTTCACCCAGACTTAGCCCTCCCTTTTTTCATGCTAGGGAGCAAGAGGGAATCTTGGCCACATTTCCCTCTACTGAGGAGTGAGAGGCAGCAAGAGATTTCACGGGCTGCCTTCAGCAGCTYTCCGGGCAGAAGAATTAGCCATTCAATCAGCACCTGATGAACTTGGTCCAGTCACCTCCAGTGAGTCACCTGGACTCTTTTCAGTGGTGCCAAGCAAGAGGACAACAGGCACAACTACAGGAAGCTCCACCTAAATATGAGGAAAATTTCTGTACTGTGAGGGTGACAGAGCACTGGAACAGGTTGCCCAGAGAGGCTGCAGAGTCTCCTTCTCTGGAGATATTCAAAACCCACCTGGATGCAATCCTGTCCAACGTACTCTAAGTGACCCTCCCTGAGCAGAGGGGTTGGACTAGATGCTCTCCAGAGGTCCTTTCCAACCATAACCATTCTATGGTTCTGTCATGTTTTTCTATTTTTCAATTCGAGTATAGTATCTCTCTGGGAACATTAAAAAACAAAAATACCCCCCTGCACCCTCCCCCAAGATTTAGGAAAATAGAAAAAGTAGAAAATAGTAATAAAAAAATAGAAAATCTACTCAGAGTGTTTTATTATTACAAAAGTAGTAACTAACACACCAACATCTAGAATTGTATGTTAATGTATGTTAATTGTATGCTAGATTCTCTATGAACCAGAAACCGAATAGATCCTACTTTATTTTCCCTAAAAGGCATGACCTGATGTAAACTATACCATGGAGAAAGAACTGCTGTTTGATACTGCATTTTACGTTTTGCAGGTCCACCTGGAAGTCAGAAGGCTCATTTTATAATCTATGATTCTTTATAAGTTTATTTGTACCTTATTTGAAATATAATATCTAACAGATTTTATAAACAACAGTCAAGTATATTACAAACACAGTATCTAAGAACTCTAGAGGAACTTCTATTTCTTTAGCTAATTTATCACCTCAAAAATAAGGCTGCTTTTAGACCTGTAAAGGAATACTTGTATTTTAGCACCAGTCTGGACCCATTCCAAGCTCCCTAATGCAACTAATTACACAGTTGTAAAAGATGTATCAAAAATGTCATTTCTGGGTTATGGACAGGGAGGGGAAGGGTTGGACAGGTACAATTCAGACTGCTCACTTGAGATTTAAAAACTCTTATAGCAAGATTAATGATGTCCTTCAGATATTTTAAATGTATGTAGATATTGCTGCAATGTGAACAGGATGGGCTGCATTTCCTTCTATAGACTTCAGAGTTGCATCCTGTAACTTGACGAGTAGCTTTGTCCCATTTTATTATCAGATTTAGCTGAGACTGACTATTAAAAGCATTTATGTCAACTGTATTAATTGCCAATAAATAGGGAAAATATAAATTGCTAGCTTTGTAAGAAGAYACAAAATTCTAGAAATATGCTTTTTTAAGCATGACTATACCCATTTTTGAAAAGCAGGAAACACTTGCTTATGTACATCTTTTTCATTAAAATGACAATCTTTGTTGCCTTGACACCAGTTTCAGTATACACATCTCCTGGACTTCCCAGATGAGAACAATCATAGAATCATAGAATCAGTAAGGTTGGAAGGGACCTCTGGAGATCATCTAGTCCAACCCCCCTGCTCAGCAGGGTCATCTAGAGCATGTTAGACAGGGTTGCATCCAGGCGGGCCTTGAAGATCTCCAGAGAAGGAGACTCCACAACCTCTCTGGGCAACCTGTGCCAGGGCTCTGTCACTCTCACAGGGAAGAAATTCCCCCTTACGGTCAGGTGGAACTTCCTGTGCTTCAGTTTCTGCCCATTGCCTCTTGTCCTGTCACATGGGACAATTGAAAAGAGTTTGTCCACAATACAAAAAGACCTTCTTTATATTAGGCACCTTACCCTTATACTTAGCAATGTAGATCTGTAAATATTTCTGCTACTTCTCCTTGCTATGAATGTTAGTGTAGAAACAGTCAGACCATCAGCATACTCAAAGGATCAACTATTGCTCGCAGTTTTATCCACTGGGTTTCAGAAATCTTCCCCTAGTAAAGTCTATCTTCACTATGTAAGCAGTGTAGAGTGGAGCTGTTCATTTCACTTGCTATAGAATTACGTATTTATTAGCGAGTTCAGGGTTGGCAGGAGCCAGTGGCTTAAGAACCCTGGAGAATGATGCTCTTTGAGTACAGGCAGAAGAAGGCCTGCAGCTGGCCAAAGGGAACTGCGCTCCCAGGTTCCTCCAGCCTTTGGCTTTGCAGCAGAGACAGACAATAAGGCTGCCACCACCATCTGCATGTTCACAGGTGCACTGAAAACTGGAACGCAGGTCAGCATACTTCAGATATTATTTGCTTCTTTTTTGCCTGAGCCACCTGCACGCTTGAGAGTGTTTGTAATAATAAACCAGTAATACACACATTCAGTGTTGTATTCAAGCACATTACTGATGTGCTAAAGCACATTAATCTCACCACAAACCAAGTTTTAGAGTAAGGAAGAAAGAATACACTCCCACTTTCTTTAATTATCAACATATCTGGACAAATTGGACATCGCACCTGAACAAGCTACCCTCACGCAGAAGGCTGAATTTCATTGCTGTTGAACCTTAGGAAATTCAGAATGATCTCTGTACACCTTGTGCTTTCAATACTAAACCATTCCTTTTAAAGTTTTATGTCCTTTTTTAGCAACTCATAAATTACCATAATACAACCCAACAATATGAATGACTCCCACTGGTGTATAGCCAAGCAACATGGTTTTAATGAAAAAAAGCATACAAAAAAAAAGCATACAAAAGAATGAGTCCAAATCCTTAAAGCGTGAGTTCTAACAAGAGATTTGTGTTTTCTTCATTGTTGCAAGCACCTCAACAAACCATGAAACCTAGCTATAAGAGCACATACTGTAATGAAAAAGCCCTGCTTATAGAAAGCTTTAAATACACATTAGTCAGTGAGATGCATTTTTATTTGAGATCCAGGGTATAGTTTACCTGGGGCAAAGCAATAGAAGATACCCTGGATGCTGCTTTTCTCACTGCCATGAAAAGGATGAGGAATAGAGCAACCTGCAGGGTCAGGGTGAGAACATTTTATACAAAGTTTCAGTGAACTCCTAGGGAAAAAAAAAAGGCACTAATTCAACAGCAATGTTAACTGGGACTAGCGATGACAGAGCCAAAAGCAGTCCAAAAATCATTAAAAAATGCTCACCTACGCCATGTGCCTGCTAAAAACCCTCCTGCTGTAACCCCTCCCTGCTAAAAATATGTATTTTGTCCTTAATTCAATACAGGCTGGTGCTGGAAACAAAGGAGGGTCCAAGCTGAATTCCATAAGGCTCGCTCAAGCTCACCATTTTGTGTTTTGTTCTGTGCCTTTTCTAACGCATCACCAGTGGGAGTACGCCTCCTAAATGTGGGGATATACCTCCTGAATGTGGGGATGTACCTCGTGAATGTGGGGAAGTACCTCCTAAGACACCAGCAGCTTGCACTCAAGCGCTTCAGACACCTGGCAGGCAGTAAACACAGTCAGCCTCCGCCCTGGGAAAGGGAACACCACCCATCGCCCGCTCTACCTGCGCGGACCGACACTGCGCTGGCTCCCGAGCGGCGGCGCGGACCGCCACGGCTCAGTGTGCGGCAGTGACGCGACACACCCTCCGCCTCCCTCAGAGCGCCCTCGCTGCCAACGGCTGCCGCGCGCGAGGCGCCGCCGCGGTACCCAGCAGCCAACGGCAGGCCAGCTCGGCGCCCAGCCAGCCAATAGGAGCAGAGAGCGATGGCGGCAGCGCGGGGCGGGGCGGGGCGGGGCCGGGCCGCTGCTGGCCGGTGAAGAGAGTGCAAGATGGCAGCGGGGGCTCTGGTGGGGGTGGTGGGTGATCTGTCTGCCTTTGCCACTGACTACTGCGCGGCCTACGAAGCCGCTAAGAAAGTACTTGGACGAGTGAGTTCACCTCCAAACGGTACTGAACAATAAAGTTACTAGAAGAGTTCGTGCTCCTGCTGCAAACAGAGTTGAGGGTTCCTGCTAAGGGATGTGATGCCGCCCCACATGAGATAAACTCTGAGAACCTGAGACAGTATCTTTGGCCATAAGAAGGCAGTATGCACCAGCCACAGTAGATAGTTAGGTACTGACAGATACAGATATAACTAATAGATAGCAGACAGTCTGTCTACTTTTTAAATTACGGTTTAACCATAGACCATGCTTTCACAAAACTTGGAAAACTGTATTTGTGGCCAGAAGAAGATGACTAAGAGTATGCTTTCATTAACCTGTTGTGGCTCAGCTCTTTGAAAGTTGTCTGTCCTTCAGGAGGACAATGTAATCTTGCTCCTTGTGATTCTTGTTACGTAGAATGAAGCCTCTTAATCCACTTTTGCAGCTCCAGATAATCTCACTCCAGGTTTGTAAAAGGTGGTGTGGAGCTCCCTTTCCCTTCTTGTGTGCCCCACGTAGTGGAACAGTTGCAAACAGCTAAATCATCATTGGCACCTCAGGTTAACAACCAATTAAAGAAAGAAAACACTATTTAAATTCAAAAGAATATCTCCATGAAGATTAAGCTCCCAAACAAAGTAGTGCTTTTAGTTATAAACTAACCACATAACTTCTGAAGTAAAGCTCTGCTCTGAAGAACAGAGCAGAGGTGGCTTTATACCTGTATCTTTAAAATAGCCTTTAGATGTCCTGATAGGACCACCCCACACATTTCAGAGACTACCACATCAACACAATCTCTTAGCTTTCAACTTAAAGTAAGGAATAGCATTAAGAAGAATCTTCATCTTTTTTATATACTAATGTCAATGCAATACATTAAAATACATTTTTAGTATCTACTCAAATATCCTGAATGCCCACAAGGGTTTCTACCCTCTTAAGTTTGACTTCTACCTAAGGCCATTAGGAGATATTTTCCATTGTATTTCAAGTTCCTGGAAAAGGGAAGAGCAAATTGTCAAAACAATCAAGGAACTTTTGGCAAGTCATGCAATAGTGCTGAACAAAGCAGCATCTTTATATTGAACCATTAAATTTTTGGTAAATTGGTATAGTACTAAAATTTAATATCAAATATTTCATTTTGATTAAAACAGCTGTTGATAATTTTCGCCCCAGTTTCCCTCACTAAGTGCTGCGACTTAAGGGAGATGAACTATTTTCAGACAGCTGTCTGGAATTCAGACAGCTGCCAGTCCCTATTCTCATACCTTTCCTGAAAGGTACTCATGCAAGATGGCCAGCTCTGACTTGTGGTTAGCCCAACAAGATAACAACACGAGAACTTACACAGCTAGGAGAAGGAGAGTAATGTATACACAGACAGTTAGGCTTGGCTTTCAACTAGCAAGACAAGAGAGTGAAAAACAGCAGAACTGGGAAGCATTGTAGATAACAAAAACGGGGGAGGGTGTACTGCCTTAATACAACTGCTATCCAAAGTAGAAGTTGCTGGAGAAACCTCTTCACAAATTTGAGATGAAGGTATGAAGTCAGCAAAACAGCAAAAAGTAAACAGGGCCAGGGTACCCACTTGGGAAGGGGAGACAGATAATTCACTGCGGGACTGAGCAGGACAGTTGTTGCTCTGTGCGTGCATGCATCTGACTTACTTCTGTGGGCAGGGGCACCTGAGGTGCTTTCCCTAACACTGACTCAGGGACAGATTGGACAACCTAACAATTTCCTACAAAGGGTTGCAAAAGCATCTGCTGAATCAAGAAGCTTGCTGCAAGGGTGAAGCAGCATTGACTTCAGTTATCTTAATTTACTAATCACAGGACTGCAGCAATCCAGAAGCTGTCTAGCTTTGAAGAGGGCATGAAGTCTGTCTTCTAGAAAGTCTGGTAATTGGCAAGGGTGATGCTCACAGCTGTCCAATCCTAATGCAAGGCTTCCACATGTCTGACAGTCTWGGGGCCCTTAATCTACCTGCTGGTTGAATCAAGGCCATAAAAGCAAATAGATAGTACTACATCCTTTTAGCAGTGAGCTTAAAGGGGAGAACTAAGAAAGAAGGCTTTTCTTTAAAACCACACCCTGTTCACTAGAGGAAGCGTTTAACACACAGGTCCCCCTAAATCTACTTTGCCATTTCTTCTTCCTTAGGGTCTTTCAATACTCCATCATCTGGTTCTGCTGCTCATGCCAGTCAGATTATAGCTTTTGATTAAATGCAAGTTGTTTTCAAGAACAAAGATCAACAGGACAGTGCCTGTAGTATTTAAAGTAACCAGAACTTCTGACCTGAAACTACTTAGTTGCAACCATTTTGAGAGATTTCCATGGCTATATTCCATCCTGCACAATGTGTTTCTTCAGCTTTGATTTAGCTTGCTGAACAACAGATTTTCCATGATGTGATATTATGAAAACAAGGAACTTTCCAAGAGAAGGAAAGAATTTTGTTCTAGGTCATAGCTAATAAAACGGTAGCAAACATTGTAATGCAAACACTCTGCACTTACCAGAACACTTTTAACAAACAATACCCAACAAGCTATGGGAAAGAAAGATTCAGCTCTGGTCCAGCATTACAGGTGTCTTCACATACAACTGCCAGCTTCATTGAACTTTTCAAAGCTCATGTCAAAATGAGCTTTAACTCTTAAAAAAAAAATCACCTTGAGCTTGATTTTTGCAGGGTAATCAAGGCGTTCTCAGAGTTGGTTTCAATTAGATCCTAGTGCTCTCCTTAACTTCTCTGAGAATTACTTAGCTGCTATCACCTAGCCTCAGCCTTCCCATCCCACCCACAGGCAGCTGTGGTCTTGTCTTGTGCCCATCTGTGAGTAAACTTAACTCTTTCCAGTTCTCAGAGCAGAGATGGCAACTGAGGCTAACAGCCAGCTTCTAGGGACAGGAACATTCTTTTTGTTAGGTCTGTAAAATGCCTTCCTAACATTCCTAACAAAGTCCTTACGAAACAAACCATAGTCAGGAGCAGAACTGTTCCTTCAGACTCCCTTTCCCTCCAGGCACAGTACTGAGTCTACCCCAGAATGGGAAAGCATGTGTGGCTTAGTAAGGCTTCCTCAGGAAACTAGTCTACTGCAATGTGATCATGCTGCATGTGATCTCAGAGTCCTCCTTTTTTCTCCTAGTAGCTTTTCCACCCTGTTGTGACCTCTCTGTCAAATCTGTTGAAATCAGATAATTTAGCTAATTAAATTAGCTAATAAAAAGATGAAGTTTCTGAGAGTTTCATAGAAATAGATCTTTTGTAAAGGAGAGGGACTGTAATAGCAACCTCACCAAGGGAAACACGGAAGTATGAGGTTATCTGTTGTTAGACACTAAAAAATACCCATATGGAAGAAAGACTTGATAAATATTCCGAGTACATTATCGCAGTGAGTGCTGTGCTGCACAGCAGAAGAAGCAAGAAGATACGAAGGTACAGCTGTTCATTCATTCTGTTACCCACAAAACTACTATAGAACAATGAAATCATTTCAGATTTATTTGCTTATTATTGCCTTCTACACAGACATTTAGAGCAAATGCAGACTTTGATTCAAAGCCACCAAGATGGATGCTTTCTTGAACTCCATCTCTAAAGAATATTTTAACTGACCTGCTTGAGTTTGTACGTGCCTTTGTTTTTCTGTGCCTTTTTCTTTTTTCTTTTTTCTTTTTTTTTCTTTCTTTTTTTTTCCTTATCTGGTCTTCTGTAGGGATGAAGATAATAAATGATGCCCCAGTAAGTCTTGTGCAGCACCATTCTGCTATGTCCACCTTTCCAGTCCTCTGTCAATTTCACTTGAACACCAGCCTGATACAATTAATCTGTTGAAATTAGGTATCTTCACTGAAGAGAGAACAAAAATGTGTGTGTTTGTCTGATGTTGATTAATTTGCGCAGCACTGCCAAATGCAGGCAATAGGCTTGTGCTTGTATAATCCAAAGGGACCTCACCTCTCCAGAAGAAAGTTAGCAGACTATTATCTACTTCCCTGCATTAGGCAATTAGGTTTTCATTTCAACCAACTAAATTGTGCACTGCCTACGGCCAGAACCTGGTCTGAATTAGCTTGCAATTCAGCAGAAGTCATTAACCTCCTACCTTTTCATTGGTGTTCACTGGGGTGATTCTTAAACAAAAACTGTATGTTCACTTTTCTCATAAAAGGCCACGCTTATGTAGATTATACTGCACTGTTTGATTGCTCCTGCATTGCAATAAAAACTTTGTGCAAATTGGAGCTAGGGAGGAGGAGATTAAATTCCTGAGTGCTTTGCAAACATTAAGGAAACAAATAGACTTGCAGAATCAAGTACGCTCTCCATTACAGACTGCAAAAAAAGTTTACCTAAAAACCTCCAGCAAAAATGTACATCTTCTCTGTTCTTGGTTTCAGTGTTCCCAGTTAGGCGGTGTTCCTTGGAACATTACTTTTCCAGCTAGCATCTCTCAGGGCATCAAGTTCTCAAGAAAGGCAAACCAAAATGTGCAGTCATTTTTCTCACCAGTTTATTCACTGGAACAATGCTTAATACATGTTGTCATTTATYCCAGGGCCACATCTTTTCAGAGATATTAAGAAAACACCAACATTTTCATAAGAAGAGAGTATTATAAAATAGACTGTAAGCAACAGTCTTGAAGTGGTAGGCTAATAGGCTCCTCTTGTAGTAGGAGAAGCTCTCAAACTGTAAGCACAAACCACAACTTGATTGTGAGCACTGGTGGCAGAGACACTTCCCAGTGTGTGTGCAAGTACTGTGAGTGCCTGTCTGTAACATTATTGATAAGCTGGTGTCATTACTAGCTGTAGCTGTTTGCAACGGTTCCACAGGTTTGGAGCCAAGGTGGACTGGCTAAGGACAGGAGATGAGCTTCTAGTTTGTGGGAGCTGGGTATGAAATAGGATGGTGGGAAAGAGAAAGAGCTCAGCCTTTGTCTCTGGAGTTCTGCTGAAGGAGTCTGGAAAGAAGGTACTTGGGGTTATATCTAAGGAAAAGAGAGACTGCAAGAAGAGATGGGGAAAAGAAGTGGAATGCAGAAGGTTGGGAAGTCCTGTTAGAAGAAGAAAGAAAAATGTAACTGCAGGAAACTCTCCTCTGGATGCACTTTCCAGTTCATTAAACTAAAACATTTCAACTGCTGACAGTGACTGAATAGCCAGCAAAGACAGAGACCCACATGCTGTCAGGTCTGCTCACGGACTGGCCCAGAACCAGGAGCTGCTGATAAACTTTGAAAGCACATGGTCTACCAACTAGGGCATAAAGGATGACCAAGCTTAGACTACCAGTGTTGCCCCCCCTCCACATTTATTATTGCTGGCAGGTCTTTTGGAGGCTATACCAGTATCTCAAAGAACCAACAAGAAGTCTTGACGCTAGCAGGATGTTTGAAGCACAGTGAACAAGTATCTGTGGAAAGAACATGCAACACTGCAGTCTATGTAAATTATTTAATAGATGCCATGAGGTGCGGTTCATCCAAAGAAAAGAAAAGCTGCACAAACAAGAGTAACAAGCAGAATGACTTTTGATAATAATCTCAAACCGTCTTTATCAAGACACTTTCTTCCCTCTTTTCCCAGTAACCAAGTTTTTCTTCTGGAAGGACACTGCAGCTTCCCACATACTGGATCACTTGAGATAGTGCATGTTTGTGGAACAGAAAGTAATTTTTGAGTTTGCTAGCCAACATCTTTTTTTCCCCAAAAAGCCAACCTGGCTCCACAGAAGTTGTCACATCATGCCCAAAACTTATCCCATGCATTAGATGACCAAACTGTTGCATGATCCTGTACGTCAGAGCTGCACTTAAGAAAAAGCTTATATTTATTCTTCAGAAGCTCTCTTGCCTAGCATCATGGTTAACAGCCTAGAAACAAAGTAATCTTCATGAGTTTTAATCTTAGAGAAATAACCCATCACCACTGCTCTTCCAGTACCCATGTATCACTACCTTTGCTTCTGACAAATTTTACAAAAAGTTGCATTATTAAATAAATCTGAACAATATTATCAAAGTTGCATTTTGGAATTAAGGGTTGCCCTCTTCAACATTACATTCAGATACAYTTTATCCCCTGTATGTCACACCACTGAAACTTTCCTGTAGGATTTGTTTGGTTCATCTTTGTTAACACAGGCTTTTGCCCTAAAAGATGTGTGCTGTGTATGGGAGTATGCCCAGTCTCATCTGGGATCACCTATACTTTGGCAAGGCACATTCTGTTTATAGCTGAGAAGTTAGGGTTATGCTACTTCCCAGCCCAACTTTGACCTCTGTGCAACTGTGTGGCATGAGTTCCCCCACCTTGCCCTTAACTTCATATTCCTGGCATACACATGACCGATATCTTGAAATCTGCCTTCTCAAATATATTTGTTTTGTAATATGACTTTATAAAAAGGTCAATATATTGAAATCATTATCACTTCCTATTCTGTGACTGCTGTACTGACTATATATGTTTTTTTTTTCTTTTAAAAATCCTTTTAACTATACTAYGGCTTCCAGTTGGCACAATAATTTACAGCAACCACCATTTTTCAGGCASTGTATTACAGCAACATCCTAATTAAGGACAGGAGGACGGGAGTGAGGGAACTATCTAAAGTCATTCCTATTTCCCTCCCCCCCCCCGAGGTAGCTAATATAGAGAAACTTCTGAAACCTACATATTTTGATGGATTTTTACTTTTTTAGGTATTCAGTAGTTAGAATTTGTTCTTATACCAAAGTCTGGTGCACAAACAGAGCAACATACTAGAAACAGAAGGAACTCTTATACATAGGGGTTGGTCTCTCTCTCTTCGGTATATATACATGCACACATACATATAAACATAAACATATATTTGGATTTATTGTTAACAATCTGTTACTAAAAATCAATGACATTTTGTGCTAGCATCATTGGGAGAAGAATTTATTGACCCTTTAAAGGATGCTCATTATGTAAAATAACCTAACTGCAAAGAGCTAAATTTGCAAGATAAAACTTAATAGTACTTCTACAGCAGAATGAGTAAGTTTTTATCAGTCCTTCAGAACAGTATATGACATGGCACTTCTTTATTAAACATCTTTTCTTTTTAATCCATTACCTTATTTTGAATCACTTAAATGCACTGTCGCACCAGCTTTGTTGGAGGAGTGACTGCTATCAACAACTTTCCTGAAACTTTATAGAATGCGAAAAACACCTGACAAGATATATTTGCTTTGTATTTGTATTTGATTGTATTATGAAGGCATTTGTCCCTGTGCCACATGCACAAATGACATTTCTTCACTCCAGTAAATGACTGAAAAGGTTCAGCAGGTTACCAGAACACAGGCATCTCTGGTGGACTGTAGCCAGTCAGTAGGAATCACTGGAAACATGGATGTAGGCATAAATTAGGCAGGATGAATCTGAACTTTCATCTCCGATCCCATATTCTTGCCAGATTTCAGGCACAACTTTATGTACAGAACCATTCCAAGTGTTCTTCTGCTTGAGCCTCTCCAGATCTCTATTTCCCCATTTTCACTTTAATTCCAGCATCTTAATTTCAGGACAAGAAGGACATGCAGGACAGCCCCATTGTCCCGTCTCACCCCAGCACTTCCAGACTCTCATTTCAGTCTGTCATTTCTTCTAAACTAACCTATTTTTACTTTTTATTCCTCTTCTAAAATGTTTGGCTGTTTTCAGCCTTCTGAATGCATTCCCCTTCAGATTGCAAAGAAACACAAAAAGCTAAAATTTTTCTTCCCTTTTACAGTGACTACTTAATTGTTCCTTTGCCTTTTAATCTCTTGCTGTATGTGCTGAAGCTTCTTTTCTTTATCTTCAAGGTTCTGCATCGACCTCCTATTATCATATTGTCATTCTTTGCATTTGCTGTGCTTCTCCTTTTCTCAGTAATCTTCCTGCTTCATCTTTTCTGCTATTATTCTGTGCCTTCTTTCACACTGAGCCATATGCATGAACCAACTGCCAGTCCCAGGTCCTCAAAACCTCATCTTCATCAAATCCACTTGTTCCCAAATTCTTTAAACTTATTTCCAGTAACCTTCCCAACCTCCTCTCACCAAGCTTATTGCTCCTTACGTAATCATCCTTYGTTTAAATTAGATAATAAATTCCTCTCTCTCCAATATACAAACACTGAAGGTTTGTAAGTGCCACACAGCCTTATGAATGGATTAACTTTTAATAATTTAAGAGTTCTAGTTCCAATGGGGATTGGGGCTACATACATTTGAGAGCAGTAGGAAAGAACTATGAATATAGTGAAGGAAGTATAACATGAGTTAATACAGAGCAAAGTTTAGAAAAAGGTTTAACTTAAAAAACATACATAAAAGGAAAACCAAAAGTTAAGCTCATATCTAATTAGCTTCAACAATAATTTTTGTCTTAGAGGCAAGCTACAAACCAACTGAAAACTATGAACAAGCCCTGTAATAACATGATTAAATTAAATTAAGCATCGGGATAATAACAGTCTCTCTCTCTCTCTCTTTTTTTTTTCTCCTAGTAGGGCCAAAGTTCACTTATTTTTCATCCCCTCCTAGTGCTCTGGATGTCTTTGGTGGAGATTTGCTAAATTTAATCTACGCTTGTTGACCAATAAAGCCACAACTGCAAAACTTTTATCCTAAAGAGGAAATCTATAATGTAGGAAAGTAACTTTGAAGTTGAACCTGTGACATAAAATTAAGCATGTTTTCCTTAGCATAATTACATTGCACCAAAGCTGTCAGCAGTTCACAAAACACACCCTAAAGGTGCTGTGCTCTGAAGGCTGAAAAACTGAGCCACTATACAATTCTGAAGGTAGCTACACCAGAATATGGCAGAGAGTAGATTAATGGTGACAACACCATATGAAAATCATATTGTATTTATCTAAATAAATATAAMTAAGCACTATTAAAGCATATTTCAGCACATTTTCCATATTCTACTACATCCTACACTGTGTAAAATGTAGTTCTGTAGCAACATCAGTAGAGTTACATGAACAGGTTTACTAGCTGAAACCTGAGCCTCAGCCCAAATTCTCCTTGGACCAGAAATGGGCTTTAGATGAACATCAAAGGCTACCTGCAGTCAGAGAAGAAACACAGCCTGTGTTGCCCTTAAGTTTAGTCCCACCTACATGCATTGACAAGATGGTGAGCGTATTACCCAAGGCTGTTCAAAGAGTTCACCACAAGCCCTATAAAAACTTCTGGCAAGTGGCCAGCATCAGGAAATTTAATTGACTGGGCTCCTTCGTAGAGGCACATTATGCAAAATGCTGCAACATAATACAGAAGTTGCAGGCAACAGAACTATAACTTACTCCAGTTTTTCATTGACTTAACATTATTTCCTCATTTGTAAACAATAAAATAAAGCCTGAGTACTTGCTTATGAGGATGGTACTATGAGTACTAGTTAGTATTTACACACAGCTTTAAAAAGGAAAGCATCCAATGTTAAAATGACATACAGCTCTAAGTTTAACAGGATCAAACCTGGGAGAAACATTACCACCAACTCTCATTAGAAATTTAGCAGCTGCAGAACATTTAGCACTGTTTCTTGCAACAGTATGTAGCTCAGATCGATATTAATAATATTTGAAATGCTCCAATTAGGTTTCAATTTAATTCCATTAATCAAATGCTTCTTTAAATATGTTTTATGTATATATATGGTAAGAAGTTTACTGTGCACCACTTTATCCTATTCTTGTTCCAGTGAGTACAGCATGACTCACCTTCCACTTACTCCTCATTCGCTTTACCTATAATCTGGTTCTCCAAGAATTTTAGTTCCATGGGACAGGTTGCCAGTAAGACAGAAGTAGCAGAAATGTATGCAAATGATATTGGAAAAAGTTTAGAATTATTTCAAGTGTTATAGTCTCAGCATTGACATGTCAAAATGGAATAGATATGTAAGTACTCTTTAGTTGCCTCTACACTGAATTGGTAAATTTTGCAGCAGAAATTGAAGATAAGTGACTGGATGTATGGTTTACAGCATTCAACTGGTTGCCATACACTGTTGGACGCATCTTTTGAATGAGATTTTAATCAACTCAAAAGACAATATGGCAACTGGCAGCCTTTTCCTTTATTGAAGCAAAGTCACAGCATTTTCATCACTGTTCCCATCTTGTGAAAGAAAGAGTTAAACAAAGGCCTCTGAAATTTACATTACTAACAAGTAAAGGACTGAAGAAAGCGATTACAAGCATATTTCTCTAAAATAAATAATCTACAAGGAGTGCTTTTTCTTCTTAAAAGCAGTCTAAAAATGTATAAATCCTACAGTAGGGAGATCAAAAGATATTTTAACAACTTCCAATATTTACAAACAATACAAAAACTGCGCACGCCATCAAATGATGCAAAATTCTTCTCAAAAATTAAAAGTTTCATTCCTACTAAGAACCAAAATTAATGATTTTCTTTACGACTGGAAAACCGTTAAATGTTTTTATCATCTGTAAAATATACAATAAAATCAAACCTCACTAAATTATTATGGTTAAAAAAGAAATACTGCAGGCAAATCAAAAAGGAAAGTAACTGTAACTTATTCTTTGGTAACCAAAAGTTAGCAAGTATCTGATATTTCAAGTGATGAAAAGCAATAATCTTTCCATTTTGAGAAATGGAAGACAGACTTCTGGAAAAACATAACTCCCAAGTTTCAATTTTGAAAGACAGGGTCTACCTACAGCTCTGTAGTGCAAGTTCTCAAAGTCAAATTTTGTTTTTCAATTCATAAACCTAACCCTTCCAAACTCCAGCAGCATATTGCTCAAGTCCTCTCCCACTTTTCTGTTGTTGGCTTGCATCCTCTGCACACATCCAGTTGTTTCAGTTCTCTAAGGGAATACACTATTCAAGGAAGCAATTCACTTGGAGATCAATGTTTCACCAAGTGTGTGTGGGTGGCTGCACAGCAGCTAGTACTATGTTATAAATCTGTGCTCCCTTTTCCATTTTAAGTATTTCATTTTCCCTCAGGAAAAAAAGACAGTATCCTCGACCAATTCATAACCTGGTGACCTATTTGCATTAGCAGGACTTACTTCATCTAACATAGGTGCATACTGTAGTAAGAAGCCATGCARCCCCCCCACCAAATCTACTACCTTCTCACAGGTGATGTGCCTCATCCTGCCTCTCTGTGCTTAATGAATATTATGTTGCACCAATTCAATGCTTTTGAAGCAAATGTCCAGGTTGTGCCACAGAAGCCTTCCCATTCCTTTTTCAGGTTTATCCCTAAGTTTTGCTTGCACAATTGCAGTCTCAAGAAAAAGAAAAACATCACACCCCCTACAGGCTCTGAAAACTTCCCCCCAAGAGGACTTCTAAGGCTTTACACAGATATCTCAATGTTATGTTCTTTAAGCCACAGACCACTCATTCAAAGGAAGTCCTTCCCAACCCACCCCAACCATGCAGAACTATCATTGCTTCAGCATTTAAACACACACATGCAGTTCATTGAATAAATGCTCAGCAAAGTAAATTTGTCTAGGTCTGGGCTTTCTTTTTGGATCTAGTCCTCTGTCATTTTCTAGACTAATACCCAATGCCTTTTGTCACTGCCTCTTTAACTTTCTTCAGCTGAAGGGCTTAGATACTTCCTTGAAGTACCTGGTTGAGTCATTAAGTCTACATGGGTTGAATTCAAGGTCTCCTTGCAGCCAGGCTCTTCAGCATATGGAAAGTCATTCGTGTCCATTTCGTCACTGTTAAACACATCAAGCTGCCTCTCTTGCTGCTCTTCCAAAGTCCTTCGGATCCTGCTCTCTGACTGTTCCACCACTTCCCCATCTCCCTCACTAATCACAGTCATAGGGCTGCTCTGGATGCGGTTGCGAACATTGTACTTGCTACTGGCAGCTGAGGGGGGAGTTCGTGATCGGCCGTACCTAGTGCCAGAGAAGGACATGCTCCTTGGCATCAGGCCCTCACTCTTGGCCCACTCCTCCTGGGCCCGTTTGCTCTTGCTGGGTGAGCAACTGGCAGGGCTGTCAGAAAGGTCAGGGGCAGCATCTGCCTTTGTCCGGTGGAACCGTGGGTCTGTGTTCTTCAACATCTCTGCTGCTGACATGCGGGAACTGGTGTCACCACGGCTCCCTTTTTTCAGCAGCAGGGCCTTGAAGTTGTCGTTGCTGGTGCTGCTTTTGCGAATGCTTCTCTGAATAGATCCTGCTTGTTTGAGGGTAGTTAAGGTTGGGGAAGCACCAGTAGGTGTTACGGGGGGTGACGGAGAATGGTTGCGGGTACGATCGTCTTCAGAATCTTTACGGCCAAGAACTTTCCTTTTGGATCTGAGTTTGAAAAACAAAARCATGGACAAGATGAAACAAAAAAATAAAATTCTGTCTCCCATAATTCATCTCAATTTAGAAGGATGACAATTAATTAAGCTAAGGAAGAGAAGGAAAGAGGAAAAAGTAATCTCAATCTAAAGTGCAAGTAAGAACACCACCAAAACTGTGTAGGAATTAAGTAATGGAGGTATAAGCTAGGTACGTTATTCTTTTTCTGCAAATCTGGAACAATGAAACTGTTATAACTGACAATATTGATGCCCAACAGTTTGAACATATTTAGTAAATTAGGTTTTATAGAGTCATTGTCCAAGTTAGCCTAAGATTAATGCATTATAAAGATAATTCTTGATGCCATTTGTCTGTTAGTTTGGAGATTTGATTAAAAATATGGCATCTAGCACACTGCTGCATTTTTTTTGTACCATTTCATTCAAAGACCTCAATGCTTTCCGGAGAATTAGAAACATAGTTTAGTGTTCTTGCCTTTAGAAATCAATATTGCAATGCACTACTTTGAAAGTTAAGATTGAGTAAAGGGAGCCAGCTGCAACCACTCTAAATTATGTGGTTCAAAAATAGAAACAAACAAAGTGAAATAAGTAGTGAAAATTGAGTTTTCTAGCTTCTAATAAGATGCACAGTAAAAATTCACTGTTCTGCTGGTGCTCTTGTCATCATAGTTCTTTGACTAAATGAAGGTCAGCCCACCTTCCTGACTTGCAACATAGAAGTTATCTTTCCAAACAAAGGCCTGAGTGGTTATATATTTAAGGCACAGTGATAACAAAAATGAAATTAAGAAATAATGATGGGACAGGGAACATGTGGAAACTGGACTTCTGTTGCCCCAGTTTTACATCGGAAGAAATCTTAAAGAAAGGAATGTATTACATGCCTTTTATCTGTAGCAAAGTTGCTTTGCTTCTTTGCAGGCTAAAATAGAACAAATTCAAACATATTGTATAAACGCTAGTTTTTCATACACGAATTTGCAAAAAGTTTAAAACAAGTCACCAGACTTGCTACAAATACAAGATTTACATCCTATAATTTCACTTTTATCAAGCATGTATGCAATACAGACCATTCCCTTGTAAAACAGATTATTTCCCAATGTGATCTTTAGCTATACTTTGTTACAGGGTTTGAAATTTTGCCATGGCAAACTCAAATCTACACATTGCAGCCTACCAACAAAGTAAATAAATAAATAAATAGACTAATAAAATAAAAGAATAAAACAAAGTAGCAGGATCCATCAGCTAAGTGGGTGGCAGCAAAAGGCACTGCCATAAACTCTGCCAAGACTCAGGAGTGATCTTGTCTCTGTTTAGCTGGTAATTTCATGCATATACAACTTAGGATACCCCCACAGGCAACTGTAACAGCTGTTATTTTCAGCTGCTGCTGTCTCCACCCTCTTTGCTGAAAGAAGAAGGTAATACTGACACCCATTCAACAGGAGGATGAATGGACAACAAAGCATAAGGATAAAACGATGATTTCAGTGTTGRCAAACATAAGAACCCTGTTTAGATTTGACTGCATGTCACTATTATAGACAGCAAGCGAATTTCATGCTTAGATGAATTTGATGCTGTGTGTAAGCATGGGTGTGCATTAGTTACAGGGAGGATTCCCTTCAATAGGATTTTGACTGCCTTTGGGCATCTCTGAACACTCCAACTCTGGGGTTGTACCACTGCCAAAAATCAAAAGAAACTCCAAAGAAATATAGAGCAAACTGCAATTTCAAAGATCTGCAGAGGAAGATCAGCAATCCTAGTTTGAAGTAACTCAGTAACACTGTGAATGTTGTGTAGAACAGTCAGTCAGAGAACTAAAATATTCTGGAGAATTTTGTTGTCAGCATCTATCCAACTCCTCTCAGCAAGTCATAGCACAGACTTAAAATTAAGCCAAATTTAGGTTTGCTGGCTTTGCCGAGACAGAAAGAAGATATATACGCAAACAGATCTGTGCCTGAAACTTAGAGTGACCTTCTCATTTTCCTGCCCTTAACAAACATACCCCTAAATTTCTTCTCTTTCTCAAAAGTACAGATTTAAGAGTGCCAATCATTGAAATAATACCTTTTTAAATTAGCAGCAACAAAGCCTTTTTTTTAATTATTAATTAGCAACCAAGGAAGATGGTCGTTCAAGTATAAAGCCAACAAAAGCAAGGTCTTAATAATAAATGTGACAAAATTTTAACTATGTCACATCCAGCTCCATTGTCCATTTCCCTGTAAACCTATGAATTCCATGTATGTGAATACACACAGAGATCCACTCTCTATCTGCAAAAATACTGGAAAATGCTTGCTAGCCAGAATATTTCATTCTGCAAACAGATTCATCTCACTCCCAGTGAGTGCATATTAAGAATGCAAAAGATCATTTTTATAACAGCTCTTACAGGCCAAGTCTTAAGGGATGACACTTAGTTATAAAAAGTCAGCATTATATAGTATATTTTTGTGAATTTTTTTAATATGTGAAATAGAATCATTTCAAAAAAAGAAAAATAGTATTCCTGCAGCCTAAGTGCAGCCTCCCAATTCCCTGCCATGTTCATACACAAGATTTCCCCGGTCACTCAGTATCCCTGATGTAAAAATCAGGCACATATGCACAAGCTGACTAAATATCCAGATGAATTCTAGATGAAGAATATCTAGATGAAGATACCACTAGACATTTTTCATGACCAGTTAAGAGAAGGCCCATATAAATTCTGAAGTAAATGATAGAGCCACAAGATGGCACCACAACTACATCATTACTAGTCTAAATGCAAGCTCAGAGAGTAGTAATGGTCTTCCGTATATACTGTTTAAATGGTGCATGTTTCATTATGTGTATTTTAAGCTTTTTTGGGAAAACCTAAAGTGAACAGCATGAAAATCTAGTTGCCTATTTGGGGTGATTTTGTTTTCAAGGGAAATGAATAATGACATTAATAATAGAGCCAGTATTACACATTTCATTCATGAACCAGTTTGACACAAGACACCCGACCTCATACTGGATTATGGCAAACTATAATCCAGCGCTTGCCATATGTTTAGCCATATGACTGACATGTTGTGTTACTTGCCAGTTTCAGCCACGCTTGCCATGAAGCATTAGCGTTGAGCCTCTGTCCCAAACTGCACCATATAAGCAGCGAAGAGAATAAAAGAGATGGGGAAGAACGGGAATGAAAACAAAAAGATACACAGAGAAAGCAACAGTAGAGTTAATGTGGCAGATTGAGAACAGTACAATAAATACTAGATGTAATTTTGTATTTTAAGTGGCAGCATATTTATAATATAATCTACATTGAGTTAACCAAGTAGCTTTTCGTTCAGAATAGGTTAAGCATATTTGCAAAACAGTAAAACACAAGCTCTTTTGCTTATCTTCATATATAGTCTAAGTACGAAGTCAACAAATGGGTGTTTTCAGTTAAAATGAMAACTGTTTTTACTGGGTGTTTTACGAAAACAATGTTAATTAAATTTTGAAAAAATTAACTGACTGGACCTTATGAGGAAGGCAATTTCCACAGTACCTGTGAATGGCTGCAAAAAGATCCTCAGTAGTCCTTGGTCTTGCTGGTGTTGCCACCCCGTCCGTCTCTTCCCCATAACTATGGCTAGGAATGAATGAACTATTTGCTGTATCCAATTCAAACACCTCCGCTAAGCAGAAAAAATAAATAAGACAATCCATCATGGGAACCCCAAAAGCCATATAACCTTGAAATTAGTCCTCACTGCTTCTAAGGCGAAACAGCCAAGAGATTTAGTGAATATACTGTTGTGATTATTGTGATTTCAGATCAACACTTGCTTAGAAAATTACAGTGCATGAAATGCCTATACTTGTTCACACACATGCAGAGTACAATCCTGGAGGATATTTCTATRGTTTCTATTAAAAAATGTGAAATTAAAATTTACAAAGCTAAACACATCTTCAGAGCATTTTTTTAATCCTAGCAACGTTAAATAAGGCATTGTTTTTATTTCCTAGCATCATTTTGTTATTTTGTTATGCAGTAGTAAGAAGTCAGAAAGAAATTAAAAGAAACCATATATAGTATTAATCTGATCCTGCAACTTTCCTTAGGCTTTAAATTATTATAATCATTTTTTTCTCTACAGAAGACCTGAATGTTGCAACAATTACCCTCACTTCCCACCTTCTTTATAAAAGCTATTGCTACACCTGAAGAAGTCAGAGAAGACAGACTCACCACTTTCGTTTTCCTGAGATAGGTGCCCGTCAGTATTACTGCTGCTGCCTTGGCTGCTGCCTGAACTGCTTCCTTCATCAAAAATGGGCTGCTCCTCCTGCCTAGGAGCTTCTTGAACTGGTGATGCAGCAGGCTGTACCCTAAAAGCATTAGCTTCCACAGTTTCAGAGAAAGTGAATCCAGCAGCTCCTCCCTCAGGAACCAGGCTGCCAGAGTCCATTTCGCTAGAACTGGGTCCATCTGTAAGACAGTTTCTCACCTCCTTGCAGTGTGCAAGCACAGCGTCTCTCTTAGTTGGGCTTGATGCGCTTCTGGCAGTATCACTCATATCAGCTATTTTCTCGTCTGTAAGATCTAACTGTGGAGGTGGTACAACAAGGAACAGTTTGGGTTTCTTTGAAATAGGAGGGGGTTTCTTGTTTGGCAATACGACCTGAGTCTTGTCCGGAGATGTTGATGATCCCTGAAGTGACATCCTGATACAGCCAGAATGGAAGTCTTCATTCTGCACTGAAGACTCCAGTGCATCTTCAGTAGCTGTTCCCAGTAAATCAGCATCAAAAGATTTGTTTATACCTACTGTACTTGCAGATTTTTGATCACTGTCAAGCTCAGGTACATTGTCAGAGAGAATCAGAAAAGAACTCTGAGCCAGTGTTTGAATTGAGTTTTTAAATGAAGCACCGTGTGTTTTCATCTCCTCTTCACCTAAGCTGTTACTCAGTCTTAGTGAGAAAGATGGCTTTAGGGAAGCCTGTGGGCATGAACTTACAGCACTCTTTTCCTGAGATACGGTTTCAGAAGCAGATTCAGCTGACAGTTCACCTTCTGTTGCTTTTTTCACAGATCTCAGCTGCACCATTTGCAATGCTTTGGTAGTTACTAAGGGCATCACAGGCCTTGATGCATCTTGCTTATTGAATGGCTGTTTCACTGGACTATAGCAAGAATCTTCCTGGTTACGTTTCTTAAAAGAATACTGTGAGTATTTTGTTACATCTTTTGTCAGTTTGGGATCAAGAGGTGGTGCTGGAGGTGGAACAGCTGAGGGAAAAGTAGGAGGAGGAGGAACAGGGGAAGAGAATGAACTGATGGAGGTTTCTTGCGGAAACCATGAGACATTCTGGGCATAGGAAGAAATGACATCAGCTTCTGGTGGAGGAGGGGGGAATGTGGGAGAGGCTGGCAATAGTGACATATCCATGACTTCTGCTGAAGGAGGGGGAGGGAGAGGAGAGAGATCAGGACAATGTGGAGGAGATGTTGGAAGGGGAGGTGGTGGAGGAGGTACACCAGAATCCAGAGGAGAGCTCCGGGTGGAATCCAGTTTCTTCACACTCACGCTCCCTTCAGTAGATGTATTTGAAGAAAGGGAAGTGGAAGATGAAGAAATGGAGACTGAAGACAGAAGAGAAGATTTCCTTTCAGGCACTTTAGGTTTCAGCTTAGATTTCCCATTTCCTGATGAGGTGGACTTTAATAATACAGGCACTGGAGTAAGCGCAGTGGGTGTATTGGACTGGCTGGAGTACCCACTCGATGGCGATGTAACTCGGTGAGATTTCTCCGGAGAAACATTCTTTGGTTTAGCCAGTCCACTGGGCACTTGTGCCTCAGAAGCCCTTGAGCCATCACTGAAGTGGCTTATGCTGTAATCACTGAGAGCAGATGACGTACTGGCTGAATGAGTCACCGAGGATTTTACCYGGTCATCTGTCACTGCAGCATAGTCACTGTAGTAACCCCACTGGTCAGCGTACTCTGACTTGATGCTGCTTGTTTCACTCTGAGAGGGTGTGACTGTGCAGATAGAGTACAGATTTGGAGCAGGGGTGGACATCATGCTGCTACTCACACTGACAGAGCTTTGGCTGCGGGAACGCAGCACCCAGGGATCTTCATAATCACTGCAGGGGCTCTGGGAAGGGGAGCTGCCATTTCTGCACTTCAGATTCAACTGCAGAGAATGCTGGAGGGTAGCAATGAGGGTTTCATCAAGTACCTGTCCATTGGACTGTGCTTTTTTCTTGGGTACCCTTCTAAGTGAGTCTGTTCTGGATGGTGGCAAAGGTGGCTTCTTTGCCTTTTTTAAAGATATATTTCTTGCAAGAGATTTGTCAGTTTGGCCTGACTGGTCTTCCTGATGTTTTTTCTCTTTTCCACCAAAAACATTAACCACACYGTCCCTGGCATTCCCAAAACCATTAGTACTATTGCATGGCTTGTCTGACTTCAGTCCAGAGTCCATATGCATGGAAGTGTAATAACCATCATGGTCCACCGAATAGAGAGAAGTAGAATCTTCTTTGACTGAAGTCCTTTCCAGGCTGCTGCTGCTCAAGTTGCTCACAGGAGTGGCACAGCCTGGTGTGGCACAAGCCATTTTGTGTGAAGGAGTCTCACTATTTTCCGCAGATTTGTACAGCCAATGCTCTGTGCTGTTCATCATTGCTTGTGTTCGCTCCCCCAAATAGCTAGATTCACTCCTACCATCACTGTCCTGGGACTGGCTTGGTAAAGCAAGATTGTTCCTACAGCTGTAGCTTACACTCTGAGGCCCAGCCTCCACATTTCCAGGAGTGCCGAGGGAGACAGCAGAGTCACCAAGAGAAAGCATCATAACAGTATTAGATGGAATGGTATCTGAAGTCTGAGAGTGGTGTGTGGAGCTACTTTCGCTCCAGTTACCACTTGAAGAATGGTGATCATCTTTCCCACTTACTGCATTGCTGGCAACARGATTGTCTCTTGGCTTTGAGTAGGCAGCAGAGCTAGTAATTTTACTATCCAATGATCCAGCACTCTGGGCAGTGTGAATAACAATAACTTCTGAGGAGGATGACAGTGTTGCATTGGGTATGATGCTTGTTGAGTAGGTGGCATGAGGAGAGACTACACACGCTGGGCTTGTGGACTTTTCACTCTCATAACTTCTCACCTCCTGAGACTTTGGCCTTGAGAGGGTCCCTGTAGTGGCATTATTTCTCAGATGCACACCACCATCATCCACTTGCAATTTACTTATCTGGTGCGGCAAAGTGCCACCAAAGTCTTCTGTCTGCCTAGAGATGCTCTGTGTCTGTTCTAGGGACTGCAGAGATACTCTTGCACCAGCCCGAGGCAAGCTGTGAAAACCTATGTCACTGTTTTGGCGTGAAGCAAATATAACTGCAGCAGAATCACTCATCACTGACATGTTTCCAGATGAGCTGGAGAACTGAGACATCTGGGCAGCAATACCGTGTCCTTTCTGTGCTCGTATTCTTCTCATTGAAGGGGGCACAACTTTCACGTCCTCAGTCTGGCAGCTGGTGTCCTTCGTTTCAGAACGCTGCATAGCAGAGCGATAGCTGTCTAGTCTCCCTAGCGTAGAAGAGTGATCAGGGACATACATCGAATGTCCACGGAAATCACTTTGGCCAGTGCCAACTGCTGGAGTCAAAATAAAATAATTATTCCTTCAAACACAAATTCACATTTATCTTCTTATTCATTTAAAAACAAAAACCCTGCAAATTGCTTTATTCCATTTTTTCTTGAAGGTTATGCCTTCTTAAAAAGAATCAGTAACAATAGATTTTGCACAGGCACTATGTATTTTTTGCATTGCTCTTCCCTTTTTCCTTATTACTAGGAACCTTCTGCTAACACACTCGTCTGTGTTCCCACTACGCATTCTACATGCAAAATCTGTTTATGACATAGTAATAATTTCCATAGTAATCAGTTATGTGAGAAAGCAAGTAGTACTCTTTGACTTCCAGTGGGCAAGGCAGCAGGAACAGACAAAAGCCTGAAAAATGTGATGTGTGTTTCTACGCTAATGCCTCATGCAATAAAGAACAGTGAAGGAAATTCTACGCTAATGCCTCATGCAATAAAGAACAGTGAAGGAAATTCTGAAGACAAATATGGATGAGCAAATCTGTCTTAAAAGCATTTCACTTGAAAGAAAAAAGTCAAAGACATTGATAGCTCTCCAAGTCTTGCAATTTTAGTAAAAGGAGGCTAACAGACTGAAAGATGCATCATTGTACCAGAAGTAAAACATATACCGGAAGAGCATTTACATACAGACATGACCCAACTCTGCAAAGAAAGCCATTATAACATTCCTCCATACAACTACTTTCTATTGATCATAACAGGAAAATTTAAAAGAGCAGGAAAAAAAACAACTAGTACTGATGATTGTTTCATCCTCAACACCATCAAACCCTTGCTATGCCCATTAGGAAATCAAAAATAACTGTCCTTTTGTATATGAAGTAATAACCATATATTGGCACAAACACTGAGGACAATGAAAAAAAACATCTGTTAGTTCAAAATACAGTTATTACTGGGTCTATGGAAAGGACTCTAAGGTTCTTTTAAATTTACATTTTTATTGCTGGCTGCCTTTTAGAATCAGAAATTGGAGCACTGCTTTAAAACTGGTGTCTGAAAAAGGCTCTTTGATTTGTTACATTACTATAGAAATACCAGACATAAAAGGTAGCCATGCTGCCAGCAGCATGCTTGTAAGATGCTTGTAAGGATGCTGCATATGTCACTGCAGGGGAAAAACGGTTATTTTGAATTTCTGCCTTAAAGCTACTCTAAGAAGGGCTAAAGCAACATGCATGATACCACTGTTCTCCTTTCCTATTTACTACATGGAACTGGATCAGGAAGACAGGTGTTATTATCATTTAGATTTAAACACCACTTAAAGGATATTTAATTATCTTTATTCTTAGCAAACACAAGAGGCATTTAGGATAAGGAAAAGAAAGCTCTGAAAAGGTTAGGGTGAAAGCAGCACAGAGAAAGATTGTTTACTTCTTTCCCCAGGCACATGAGTAGTCTTTTAGCAGCTTGAAGCCTATTTAGTTTGCTTTTGTAGATTCTTTTGCTCTCATGAAAATGTAACCTCCTTCTGTTTCTGGTAAAGATTTAGAGCAAAGTTAGATACTACAGATGGACTCCAACCTACCAAAATAGGTATCTGCATATTTTGTATACCATTATTAAGGACTGTACAATAATAATAATGTATTTTTGCTTTCCATATGTATTTTTCTAAATAAAAAACGTCCCCTTTGGTTAAGAGAGATAAACATATCAAAGTAGACATTATAAATATTTCTGAAACTGTGACATCACTGATGACAACTGTCAGCCAATTAAAAATATTCAGTAATAAAAATGTGTGCACCATGTTACATCAATAACCAAAGAGATGGCTTTTTTTCCTCTACCTACCACTGTAAAACACACACACACACACACACAAACACACATACAAACAGATGAGACAGTATGATGGGGCTGGTAGAGAATGAAGTTGTAAGCACTACAGTAAGTATCTAATRTTTTTACATACTGACTTGTGGTTGAGACAACCTCATGTCAGTATGCAATGTATTTATACTCACAAAGGAAACTAAATGTATTCCACTTCACAAGCAGCTTAAAACATATGGACAGTTTATGATCGTTTAAAAAGCTACTGCTAGGGTAAGTAAATGACAAAGCAAAAAACCATTTAGCTTGCTAATCTCCGCTAGCCTTCTTACAAAAATCTGAGGTGTAGAATGCATGAGCTGGACATATTGTTTATTGCAAATGCACATCGATGCTTTAAAATTTCTGAAATACAAAAATACCTATGCTACTAAAAGAAGAGGCCAATGGTCCTTCTTATGTCCATCCAAGATAAGCTTTTTTCCCTAAGGATGACTGTGCCCAAAACACCAGTTGAGATCGGTTCTGCACTGTCCCCTCGCACACTGCCCAGGCCTTGTCTGGGTGCCCGCTGGTTGGCACAGGCCAATGGCATGCTAGAGAAGCCCACTAGCAAGAAAGCAGCATGGATGACTGCAGGATGCTTCCAAGCCTGAGACCCAGCCCTATGTTTCTTTGGGAATAGACATAACTTTGGGTCCAGCCTAATTTACTCACAGGAACTACAGAAATTGACTCAAAAGCAGGAGAACTTGAAGACCTTGACAGCACAGTGAAGCCCATCAGGGCAGACCTCTGTGCCAGCGTGAGGCTTCTGTTAGCTGGACTAGTTCAGAGCCCAAATAAACACAGAGTTCAGAGGAGGTAAGAGGGCTCAGAAATGTGAACTATAGGGCCAAATCCTTCAGGTATTATATGAAATATGTTCAGCAAAGAGTCTTCTCATGATTGTTGCTACTGCTATTTTAAGAACAAACGTTGAGATTTCACATAATTTTTGTAGAAATACAGAATATTCTGAAATTAGTTGGGCTTGGGTTTTGGCTTCATATATATACATATCCTCTCAAAACCTGTAAGGATTTCCTTGTCCTTTACAATAAAACAATTGCTGCTCTTTTAACAGTTCTGTTTCCTTTAGAGGAAAAACTAATCTGTAGGAAAACTGGTTAAAAAAAAGTAAACAAGAGAACTGGGGACTCCCTGTACTCTCTTGAGGGTTCCAGGATTTTGGTACAATTTGGAGTGAAATAGCAAGGAGCATTTTGTTTGTTGAAATTGTTGAAATCAATCTGCTTTTGCTGGTACTGCAGCAGGAACATGAACAATACAATTTCTAAGGGAATGCTCAAACCATTAATTGAACATTAAATTGAAAATGCTAAGTCTATTAGAAAACCTCTAATTAAATAACAGTAAGGTTTTTTAAAAAGTCTGCTTCATTAGTGAAATTCTGGAATTTAATCAGACCTTTTATAGGATGCCATTCACAAAGTCCGTCTGGTCACAGAGACAATGTCTGAATATACAAGAGCAAAAATARTATTTCAGAAATGGAAACTGGGTTACAGATGCTCAGCATTATAAAGTCAGAAGTAGTTGTACTTTGGTGATAAATATGGCTGAAAATAATCTTGTCTGCAGCTTTTATATTATCCTGTGTCCATTAGCCCTGCAGTCAGCACTATGCCTGTCACATGACACCTGTACCTAGGCTCCTTTCTTCTTTACTCCTCCACTTCCTGCTATGCTGAAAATGATGAAATAATTAGGCAAAAGTAATTTGGCCTATTAGGGCAAATACTCTTCCYTAATGCACATGTTCAGTGTAAACTTCAGCAGCAAATAGACAACAGCCAGTATATGAAACGAGGGAAATATGCAATACATTAAACATCTCTTGCACAGGAGCACAGAGAAGAGGTTCAAACACATGCCTTAGCTCCAGATGCTGGACCGGAGATAGGCTTGTAGAGGTTACATGAGTTCTCCCTTACGCTGGCAATTATTATGTTGCTCACCAGATACTGCAGGGACTGAGACTGAGTCTACAGATTTGATGGTAAAAAGCAGGCAACTACAGCTAATCTCTAGCGGTGGGTGCCAGCTGCTGAAAGACTCCCTGTTGGCTTATGGCTCTTGCTCATTCCGATGGCAAGAGCAGTTTGCTACAGAGATTCAGCAGAAGGGGGTCTTGTGCATTAAAAGGAGGGTAGAAAACTGAGAATTTGAGAAGATAAAAAGTGTGCACATGCTGATATTACAAAGAGCATGCTTATTCCTGTGTACTGGTCAAAACAATCTCTCCTCCCAAACCTTGTCTTTCTGACTAATCATTTCTAATGTAAGTACCTCTCTCTTGTRCCATAGGCACATTCCCAAGATTTGTTCCTTTCACGTCCCTTTGTACCAACCCTCCTCCAAACCTGGTGGTCTGGCCAAGTCTCTACATACGCACTGACATCCATAACACTACAAAAATGACCAGAGACTCTTTACCTCTTCAATCCTAGTACTTAGGTATCAAATGATTTTTAATGGATACACAACAAGATGCAGACAAGACATCAGGTTCATGTTAATTTTAGGAATTGTTACTGTGCTCCATGAAGCATCTGTAATCTCTCAAAGCAGAAAAAACTGCCAGGATGCAAAATTACTTGGCATGAACAGCTGGGTATTTGTGTGGAGCCTATATCTACAGAATGCTGAGATTTTGGGGGCTCTTGTCTGTGAGACCTATAGCTTCAATGACTGCTAATGTCTAACGGAGTAATTGCAAAGAAGTATCAATTAACAGAAATCTAAAGCTGTGTTCCATAAGATCAATAACCTCAAGCACCTAAATGTTCACATTTTGCTGAGGAGGTGCAGTGAAATGGCTTCCTCTGAGTAGTTTTAAAGGAGAAGCTTCAACAGTCCCCAGCAGCACTGGCTAGTACCAACAGGGAGTCTTAGCTGTGCCACAAGAAAGCAGACACTGGAGTGACTGTTCAGGTGTCAGTCATGTCTGCGTTGATGACTGACAGGAGGAGGTCCTATAGGTAAAGACCTATTGTGAGCTACTGAAAATGGGAGGTAAGAAAAGAAATTGAAGTATATAAAATTATTCTGACCCTCTGAATCCTTTTGTAAAAAATACAGATGGGAAAAAAGAAAAAAAAAACACTCAGAGTGGTTAAGGACCCTGCATTGGACCCTTGGGTGAAAAAAGCGATGAAATCATTCAAGAGTACATTCATACTTTAGAAGACTCTTCTCTCCTCTCCTCTCTTTCAAAAGGTACAAAACTTGATTTCCTCTCCCCTGCTTTGGTGAGGCATACTCATACTTGGAAGATGAACTGCACTACCTGTGGTGTAACTGGCACCAAGGTCTTAGACCTGCTCCTCCTGCAAGACCAGATACCCAGGAGACCAGAAGCCATTTGTCAGATCCCAGAACACTAATACAGGCACCATAAAACATGAAAGCATTTTGCTACCTTCACTCCAGTCAAGGGAGTTTGAGCATGGAAAGGAAGCTAAAGATTAAAGAGCTGAGAAATGAGCAAGGCCTGCAACAGGTTCTCCCAGATACCTGCTCAATTGTATCAAACACAAGGGAAACATTCTTACCCAAGGGGAAAATATTGGTTTGCATAAAAGGTCTTATCTGAAGAAGAGAGCTACAGGTGATGGAGAATGACAGCACAGAGTAGAGAAACAGTACAAAAATTTAAACTGAAATATTTCAAAATGTAGCTTTTCTTGTCCTTTCTAAAGTTTTGTTCCAACACTGACTCCATTAAAAATATATTAACATTTAGGTGCTGTGGGACAACGAAGGCAATTCAGAGATATGCAAAAATATCTTTTGATTTGCTATGTTTGGCATGCTACACCTTTTCCTCTTACTTTGGTATCGCTTGCAAAGTTGTTTCTGCTGTTAGAAAATGACATTCAGAAGGTAACTGACATCTCTAAGCAGTTAGGGATCTAGTGCTCTTGAGCTGGCTCAGAATCCCATCTTTCACACCATGTTTTATTTATGCAGCATTTTTTATGCTAAGAAGTTTCCAGGCTATGCACAGACTGGTTCATCACTGGAACACACCTGTAAAAACACAGCACTATTGTAATGCTCAAAAATAGGAATGTTTAAAGACACTTTCAGCACATGCCTCATGGGTACGGTTAATGTACTTTTAGTATGTTTGGCTAAATTCTAAGCGGGTGCCACAACCGCTGATCTGATGCCAGCAAATGGCATACGATTTCTCTTCTGTTTGGCCTTTATTGTTCCAAAGGAACCAAAGCAGTCGGGGAGAACCCCAGCAGCCTGGCCCAGCACAGTCTCTTCCAAACTCTCTAACAAGAAATGAAAATAGTTCAAGCTTGGTTGAAGCTTTGAGGCTCTCTCAAGTTTCCGCTTCCTTCTGGAGAATAAACAAGGGGTAACAAGAATCTGCTGTATGTGTTGATTATTTAGCCTGTGCACAGCAACTTTGGTGTACCAAGGGATTTTAATCTTTGTGTAAATATTATAGCCATCCACAGCAATGCTTTAGGGGAGAAACAAAGAGATTTATTCAGCTGAAACTGCAGGGAAAATGTCAATACGCACGATGCAATTGCTTGATTTGGAGTTTAGTCCGGATCCTCGTTCTGATCAAATGAACTGTGGAATGTTTAAAAACAACTTGTTGTTTGTTTTGGGACAGTGTAAGTGAATAGGGAATGGACAGCTATGGAAATATTTGGGGAGAGACAGGGAAGAAAAGGCAGAAAGAGCACAAGGATGAACAAGGATGGAGGAAATATGTAATTTATTCCTAGCCTTGCCAGCAACCTGGTGGGTGACTCTGGCTAAGTCATGTCACTGCAGCATGCCTAGTTTCCCCATCTGTAAGATGAGGACACCAATAACTGTTCTCTTTTCAAACATTTTGGTTTCAGTGATTTTCATGTTTAGTGTTTTTAATGGAAAGCAATACGCTAACAGGATGGAGACTGCCATCAGAGAATTTCCTTGGCACAGAGTTTGCTCTCTTGATGATACACCACTACAACAGCAATATGAAGTTATTCTGACAACGTCCAGCACAGGGCAAATGGCTAAAGCACTGCAAGCCTGCCTTTTGTGGACTAGTGAACCATCCAGAGAAAGCTCCTACAGTGAGATACTTCAGCCCTGAAAATTTCTGCAATGTAAAATAGAAGCCAAGGAAAACCTTCAAACAGTGCAATATGAAATGGGCTCAGCACAGAGATGAAAGAACAAAAATCAAGACTGTAAAACCTGTCACTCTTAGCAAGGAGACTGGCAAAAGCCACAAGTTCTTTTAAGATATTCACTGAAGACTTCTTTCTAACACGGTTGCCAACTGCATTCTTGTTTATTCCACCAGGTAAATTATAACCAATGTTTTCAAGCATAAACCATATCTATCCAAAGGGGTCACAAATCTAACCTCAAAGTTTTTGGAAATGTTGTCAGTAGGAAGCATTTTCTACAGACTGCCACTCATTTCAAAATTCTTATGCCTGAATGAGTGTCAGTAACCTCTATAACTGAAAAGGGGTAATTTGGAACAGAACGTGCTGCTTTGTTCTGCTTTTTTCTGCTATCTGCCCTCAAGACATATATGCCAAAGAAAATCTCACAGAATCACAGAATGGTTGAGGTTGGAAAGGACCTCCAGAGATCATCTAGTTCAACCCCTCTGCTCAAGCAGTGTCACCTAGAGCATGTTGCACAGGATCACATCCAGGCAGGATCTGAATATCTCCAGAAAAGGAGACATTCTTTCTCTACTACAAAACAGAGAGAGAAGTGAGAAGGAGGAAGGGACATGTAAATTACTTCCAATCAAATAACATTGATACTTAAGGGACTGCCAATTTAGGCAGACCATTTGGTCTAAACTGAACTGGAAGAAATAGGTAGCTTTATAGTACTTCACTGTCAGTGCAGCTCACAGCAGACTCAGGAAGGCATCAATGAATCAGTTTACTCCACTAAGTAATTTGTTACAAGTCAGTGCCTGCCCACTTCAGTTTTACTTCAAGTGAACATTTTGGGAGAGTGGCCCATATCTCCATATAGGCATTAGTTCCACAAACTTTACATCCCTGCAGATTTCCATTGCACCACCACAACATTTTCCAAACAGCACATCTCCTTCAACAGATGGAAGTCAACAGATAAAAAGCCCTTGTTTCCAGAGGCACAAGGTGGCAAGAAGGCATGTGTGTATTTGGAACTGTAATAGGCTATCAGACTGTATCGGTTTCATGAGCGCTGGTAATGTTATTAGTCAGGTAACGATAAGCAGTGACAATGAACAGTGGACGGAATACAGTTCTGATGAGCCATACCTAGCTCCTTTTGTATGTTGTCAGGGATTCCTGTAATAGTCTTTCTCCTTTTGACTTTCTTCGGCCGTCTTACCACCGTGTCTGTGTAAATTAGAGACCGCCGAATGCTGGCTTGGCGGTCGAAATTCTCCCCTAATACACGGTAGAACAAGCAAAGCAACATTACTTCCAAGCACACTGACATCATGCACTTTCTTCCACTAGTTTTGTTGTAGAAATGAAAAAAAGGCATTAATAAATGATGTTAGCTTGGTCCTAAAATGAAGGTTTACACTGAAGGAAAAGATACAGCATATCTTCACAGTAAGGCTTTAAACACACATGCATTACATAGAACTGCAGGTTTTAAAAGGAATTTTGACTTCCCAGTTCAGATCAGCTGTAATTCCACTGAAGCAAACAGAATCCTTGATTGAACTGGGCCCTTTGGATCATAAGTTTTTTTTTTTTTTTTTAAGTAATGAGCTTCTGAAAAAAACAAATCCACTCGTGAAAATGAAAGATCACAATGGTTTGTACAGGAAGAGACATTTCTCCTGGCAAGAGCTGTTACAAGTCCCTTGTACAGCTCCATCATTAAATGCTTTCCTTTTTTGCTCCATATTGCTCTGAGCCTGTCAAGTATACCATAAGCCTGGTGGTGATTCTTTTTTAACATGAATACAGATAATTACTACGGAGCATATGGAGATCTAATTGATCTTGTGATCTCACATATATTCCAGTCAGAGTGGAAGCTGTTTGAAACTGAAACCTTGTAAGTGATCAAACGCATATGCAATGCCAAGAGCTGAGAAAAAATGTGTGTTTAAATGCACATTGCCAGACCAAGCCTTATAGTGACCATGTGCTGTATCTTAATGGGACCCAGAAGCACCACTATCATTAAGGTTGAGCAGCTTTTCTTTGGAAATTCACTTTTATTTAGAGGTTTATAATTTGGCCATTTCACTAGCAGCAAGATAAAACTCCTATAGACTGTCAGCAGCAGTGAAGTTAAATCTCCATCCCTTCTAGAAATCTTGAAAACTGCAAATTCCCTTTTTAAAAGTTGAAGCATTTTAAGACAATCCTAATTTTAATATAAGATGAGCTATTTAAAGTTGAAATGCAGAAAAAATGATACATACTTTGTTTTGTACTTTTTTTTTCAAAAATTCATGACCAAATTATTTACCTCTGAAAAGTGATTAATGCATGTGCACAGTAACTAGTATATCCGTCACAAAGACCATCCCTGGCTGACTACACATCAACATGATGTGTGTCATGCAGATAGTGTAGAAAACCTCATTATCTCTACAACAGTTAAAGATACGCTCATATATTAAAGTGTAGCATGTGGACTTCTTGTGAAAATACAAGTAAAAATGTAGCACTTTCATTCACCATATAGAAAGAGTCCGATGGTTTTAATGGAGTCTTGCGCTCCCATGGACGATATTCTTGCTAAACAAAATCCTTGTGACTACAAACACATGTCATTTTCCTCTGAGTTTTTAATTAATTGAAGTGAGGCCAGGTTACAGGAGGAGGAATCCCATGAGATCTATCAAATTTAGAGCTATGAATCCCATGGGCTTAGTAGAAGCCCTAAAATATTGAGACAAAACATCCACCGTCTGGGGCATTACTGCTATTAGGATGTTAGGACCCTTATGGGGCCAGGGTCAGGACTATTAGATAATCCTGCCAGGCGCTGAGCAGTTAATAATTCTAGCCTCATTATAACAACTGCAGCAAAGAAATCAAGAGAGAAATCTTTCCGTCTCTGAATGTATCTTTATCCATTCAAAGACCAACAGTTATGCCTGAGACTGTGAAAATTAAATACAGGAAATCAAAGACAGTTTTGAATGTCCTAGTATAAAATAATATGTAAATGGCAAAGAGAGGGTGCAAACAAGGAGAGTCCTTTACCTAAGGTCTCAAGACACACAAACAGGGTGACCACAGAAAAAGCTACTGTGTGTCAGCTGATCCACAGTAACTTCTTGCCCTGTACTACCTAAGACCTAACTCAACCAATCTATCTTGAACTACTTTTGATATAAAGCTTTTTGAAAGTCACAGTGCAAATTCAGAGAATTTCAAAATAGCAGCTTTAATAAATTCTAAGTCAGTAAGTAAAATCAGAATATTTCAGTCTTTTTTCTTGTCATATTTTTTTAATTGATGTTACTGTTAAATATATTTTGAAGGTTTAAAGATACTTTTCTCCTCTCTTTACAGGTTTGTAACAAATCATCTAAGCATTCCTCATGCAGTTTATTCATTTTTTTCGGATTCACCAAAAATATTTAAATACGTGTTTAAACCTCACTAAAGTCAGTTCAGGAGGACTCAAACAAATGCTTAAATGTTTTGCAGAATCCAGCCTGGCGCTGATCACCTCCACCATCACCAGACCAGCTTCCTCCATCTGTAAAGAAAGTTAGTTCCAGAAAACCCACTAGAGCAGACAGCATTTTAACACACACCTTTTAACCCATAGGATACATAAAAGCAGACTGGCCACCACTAAAAATTAGGCCCGATCCCTTCCAGAATAAGCTCAGCCCAGTCAATTCCAAAGGTGGAAACTGCTTCCAAATCTGGATGTCTAGTCAGCAGCTTGTCAGCCTAATGCAATGCCCCTGCACCTCCAAGCTATGCAACAGATTTTTACTACTGCTTTATTAGTTGCAATCTGTTCACTGAAGAGCCCTGCAAGCCCAGCTAGGGGAATATTTGTTGCACTGCCACATGAGGGGCCATGATCATTATTAATGCACTGTTGAAAAGGCTGTCAATTCCAGCATCCTTCTCTGAAGGAAATGTTTTATTTCATGCCAGGAGTAATAAATGGAAGTCTTTTGACCTCTCTTCTGGGCCAGTGAGAAAAAGAGCAAGCAAAGGAAAAAGCCAAATCAAAACAAAAATACAGCTATGGTTCACTCCACAGTACTAATTTTTGGTTGTTTTTTTCTTGCTTCATGAAGTAACATAAGGGACCTCACAAAATAAAACTACTGAGTGTGGGAAGGCAGAGGAGGGGAGCAGATTGTGACTTTTTAAAGGGGAGCAAGCACAGGAGTCTTTTTTGGGGGGAGAGGGGGGGCACAGTCTGTTATTTTTGCCTGTCTTGTTTCAAATTCACAATACAATTATTTCATGGAAAAGAAACTATGTGCTTTCTGGAGACCAGCTCACAAACTGCAGGAATAACCATCTTTTACTGTCCTCCTTTCAACACCCTCCTATTGTCATTTTTATAGGAAGGAAATGCTAAACACCAAGTTCTAGGAAGCTGAAGTATAATCCGTAAGTGCGGGGTCTTTTTTTWAAAAAAAAACACACAACTGCTGAGTAGGAGACTGCAAAACAAAACAATTTAAGAGGCACAAGGTTTGCTATACCACTTGAATTAATCTGATTGAAATTCCAAGTATAGTTTATCCAAATCCATTAAACAGTGTGCCCAGCAAAACTAACAATGACTGTTATTTGATCTCTTTTACACCATTTTTTTCTTCCATCTGTTTACTTCCTCTTTATATTTTCAGTACACAAGGTCATTAAATCAAACCACAGATTACTCATTCTGTAAGTATAGCATGTTCCTGCTGTCACAATATCTTAGCCATGCTCAGGCTTATTGATTATGTCAGCTAATCCAATCCCTTGTCCCTGTAACTCTGCCTACTGCACCTGTATCCCACATTCATATACAATGCCAAATGGCTTAGTAATATTTTAGCATTGCATTTGTTTTTTTCCTGCTAATTCTTATTCAGAGGTGGGTTGTTGGTAATGTTCTGTTGTTCTTATACTATTAATTTCAAAAATTTTCTGCTGTTTATTTAAAGTAATTGTTTTTGTTGATTGCTCAGAGCTCTCTGATGGTTGTCACTGGCCTTAAATTACAATGTATCTTAAAACCTTACCAGCAGAAATCTTCAGCAAAAGTAGTACTGCTCCTTCCCTTACAAAGGCTAGTTTATATAAATATACCTGAAAAAACTATTAGTAGTCACATAGGAAAAGGGACCATTTAATTTACTTTCGAAACAAAACCAAACATCACAAGCTATTGAATAGATTATAAGAGTAAGCACAAAGCCAAACAGAGCCATATGGCATTTGAAATAAATTGGATACTGAATATCATCCTGGTTTTGGCAGGAAAACAGTCAGTTATTTGAATTAACTAACAATAGAGAATCTCGATACTGTGCAGAGAGAGAAGGATTATTAAATAGAACTGATAATTCAATCTTTTGTAGAAATTCTATTTACATACATCAGGAAATCTATTCAGATTTAGGCTTTTCACACAATTTAACCTCTAGAGTTGAGTGGGAGTTCTGCAACTGTGAAATCAAAGACTACTTTGAAAATGGAAATCAATATACCCATACTGTTTACACCAATAATATGTGGACTATTTTCATGCAAGTTAAATGACCTACCAAGAGACTTGCTTGAGCGTCCAGTCTCATTAACTTTTCCTGTTCTTTCCCTACTTTCCTTGTCACCTAAACCTCTTCAACTGATAAAATAAGATCCTAGAATTCTTTTCCTCCAGTTTTGGAGCACTTAGTCTTTGGAATACAGAAGTCTCTGATAACCTTCCTTACACAAAACTTCTAGGAGAAAATCCTAAAAATCATTAACATTGCACAAAACACAATTTTCTCTTACAGATTTTCAGTGCTGCCTACAGCAAAACATAGTGGCATATCAAATCTCTAGTATTCCATAAACCTCTAAATGCTGTTTCAAGTTCATGTTATATAGATTATCCCCACTAATGCTCATTTTAAGGAATTTTGAGTTTTTCCTCATTCAACTCAGAGAGAATATTAAACACAAAACATTGTTTTGAAAAAAAAAAGTGCAGTTAGTAATGCAAAATTCACAAATCAAATACACAAATGTCAAAATATTATCTAATTGGATGAATCCTCTTTTATCCCTCCCCCAACATGCATACTAAGAAATTACTGAGATTAAAAGCCTACCAGTCACATTAATAGGAACCACATCTGTTTGGACTGCCTGTGCTTGTTGTCGCATTTTCTCTTCTGGTGTTGGCAGTGGGAGTGACTTGGTCCAGTTTGTTTGGGTGTTGATATCCGATAACTCATTTGAAACAGGCGTTTTAGGCCTTTTGACGGTAATGAGCTTTTCTTCTTCTGGGGAGGAGACGGAACACTACAAATAGAAATACATGCAAAAATATAAATTCAATACCCTCCCTCCCTAAAAAGAAAAAAAAAAAATCAGTGCTGGACTGAAATGGTACTAAAGCATTGCCACTGCAGTCAGACTGATTACTAGTGCAACACATTACATTCCTATTCACCTACAAATATCACACAGACCTATACAAGCTTTTTCTTTTTTTTTAATAGATTGTATTTATCCAATACACCCAACCAGTCTAAGGGGCACAGACAAACAAGAGGAAAGAGTGGTCTTGAGCAGAGCAAAGCACAGTAATTATCTCAGAGATCTGCACTATGCCTGGAGCGTTAACCTCCCTCAGCGTTCAAGGAGTGCACAGTTTGCCTCCTTTCCCCTCTCTCCTCACAGCACCCTGTAGCAAGATTTGAGCACTGCCATGATCTAGCTGTCCTTAAACACGAGGATGTGTAAAACCTCTGCAAGAAGCCTGCTATCAAGAAACAGAGTTTGAGAGCGAGCAGTAAAAGAACGAACCAAGGTGCTGTGCAAAGCTGTCAACCAGGGCTCAGCAAGGTAGCAAGAGCAACCGTTTTGGCCTCGAAGAAACTCATGCCACAGAGGACAGTTCACTTTGCTCTGTTTTTAAAGGCTGAAGAAGTTCAGTGTTAGCAGCCACAGAATGGTCATTTTTAAATCTTTAAAGTCATTAGGACTTTATCAAAACATTAGGACTAGCATCCATGATAAAAAGCCACTTTATTGTAAAATGTGGGTTGCTGCTTTGTTTGTTGTTTCTTATTTTTAAAAACTTTCCGCACCAGAAAGAGAGGCTGAAACAGCTTGCCCAAATACTTTCACTAGGCAAAATTACAGTGCCAAAAAAGACATTAGCTTTAGGGTAGCAAAACTGTTTTCATTACAAGGTCCGTATTTGGATGCCAGTATTGGTCTCTTAACTGATACAACAGTATCACCCCACAGCAAACCATGAGGATGAGTAGATTCAGGGCAAATGGAAAACATCTTGGGGGTTTATAGAAGGTGGTCACAAACTCAAATCCCAATAGACATCGATTTCTCTGCGCCCATGCTTGTGCTGGCCACATACTGGCGGGAAACCCAGAAGCAGGGGCGGAAGAGCTAGCAGAAGATTTCTTCCTCTTCCCAAGCAAAATAAAAAAGAACAAAAACTTTTGAGAGAAGTCGTGCAGAGGCTGTAGTGTGCTGCAATCACTCTTTGTAATTTCTGATTTTCACTTTCTACCTGTTGTCCTGCTCCTGCTCTTTATAAATGACATTTACCACATGATGTTTTGATTGTAAATTCTAATAAAAAAGCTTCCAGGCAGAAAAAAAAACCTCTTTATATAATAAATAAAAAAAAAAAAAAAAAAAAAAAAACCTTTCACACAACAGAATTATTAGTAATGCCAATCTTTAGTATGGAATTGCACTTAGAAACTTAAGGGTTTCCCACATTTCGGTCAGGCCTCCGTTTCCCTCCTAGACCAGCCGAGGAGGGGACGGCCACGGTGTAGCCCCCAGCCCCTCATGCTCCTGCTCCCGGGGGGCCGTGCAAGCACCCTGTGGCACCAGGGGCTGCTCTGCGCACAAGGGCTCAGCCCCGCAGCAGCCACCCCAAGTCCTTCCAGTTCAAGTTATCTGTAGGACGCCAACAGTTCTGCAACTCCCCTTGTTTTTAAAAGGCACCGAAACCATTTCCACAAAATCTATGCGAATGTTTATACGTTTACGTGCGTATGTACACGTGTGTATATATACGTACCCCCGCCTCGCACAGCACCACAAGTACTTGCCCCTCTCAAATCACTCAGATTTATAAAAGCCTTCACACGCTTCAGCGGGCTGGCAGGGGCACGCCGTCGCAGCCGGGACGGCAGCTTGCGGGCCSTGCCTTCCCGCGGCGCGGCCTGACACCAGCTCCGAGCGAGAGGGTTCGCAACGACGGCGGTGCGGCTGCCGGCAGCCCTGCTGCTGCAGGGCAGCGCCAGCGTCGCTGCGAGCACGCGTGGGCGCGTGCTTAAAGGCACAATCAGGGCTTCAAGGGGGAAAAAAAATACTATCCCCTTCCCCCCCGCCCCGGGAATGCATTTTTCTCCTACCTTTTCTCTAGGCCCCATGGGAGACATCGCAAGGTGAGTTTTGGGGGGCGAGGAAAAGCTCCAGTAACCTACTGCTGGTCCAGCTGACAGATACTGTCAGCCCCCAAAATCGTCAYCTTCAAACTGCACTGCAGCGTGCGGGCCCAGCTGCTGTGCAGCAGTCACCTCAAGGGAGTCTCAAGAGGCATTTGGTTACAAAGCCTTATTTCCTTTCCAAGGAAACTACCCAAAGTAGGATCTTCCCACCCCCCCCAAACAAATCTCTTAAAAGTATTGAGATTAGATAGAAATATTGAAGCATCTGCTACAAGGGAATCCTACCTATCCAAAAAACCCATGGAATAACCATCACAACTTTTGAAGGCAAAGTTCACAAATTTGGCAAAGGATGGAGGAAGGACAGAAATTAATCAGTCCAGTGAACATATAACTAATGAAAAGCAATTGAAAACCCAACTGCACAGCTGTGGTCTTTTATACTGTGCACTTTTACAATGAAAATTATTTTCTACCACAGGACAGCGGTCTACCTCCATAAAGTAATTCAGAGGKGGGTTTGAGTTTAGGAGGAAATGTTCATGCTTCATCTGCAGGTATTTTTACCACGGTTTTCATGGCTTTTTGATATAAAGATATTTTGAAGGGCATTACAGATACAGAGCTAGAAAACTGCTCATCTTGCACCTTATTCATGCAGAAATTATTTACCTCTAATTAGGTTGAAAACAGAACAGAGAAATTCACAACAACAAAAAGAGGTGTATTGTGTACTTCACATTTCTTTACATGATTTACAGATTTTTAGAAAATATTCCTAGATTTCCAACACCAAAGCTTGCAGAAAGACTCAACATATTGCTGCTGTATAAACAGTAATGTCTTTTCAAGCAAGGTATGTTGTATTAGAAATAGTACTGAACTGGGCAGTGCTTTGAGATTTTGCTATGTGCTTAGCAAATCTGATCATAAACACTATCTCCATAATTGAACAGAAGGCATCTGTTCCCATTTTTAAAGCATATTTTATTCAGAATAACTTTATTCTTGGACTTAAGATGGCCAAACTTCCATGTTGGTGCAGCTGGGATGTTGCACTTGACTCCTGTGGAGAATTTATTGAAATTTCTTCTTTTTAATAGACCATGGAAGTGAAAAGTGGTATGTGAAAAGGATGGGCTTGGACCTTGCAGTTGTTCATAAACATCCAATACAGGGGGATAAGAATTAATTTTCAAGTGGGAATTGAGATGAGAATCTAGGAGAAAAAATGACCTATAAATACACCATGGACAAAGACAAGCTATTTAACTCATTAAGTCAGAGCCTCTTCATTGCCCTGTTGACCCACTATCCTGCCAGTCTACTAAGTTCCTTGAACACAAAATAGTTTCACTATCCCAGCATATTCACACTACTTGAAAGGTCCCAGCTGATAAGTGATTCTACCCTCACAGCATGTTCTGCCTAAATTCTCTGTTTATTCTGATTTTCTTGTAGAGAAGGATCATGTCCCAGTGGTTTACATTACACTGTCTGAAAAGACAGGACCCCCAGGAGGCAAATTCAACCCATACAATTCTACCTTTAGCAAAGGAACTTCAAACCTCTAATCATATCTTTCCCCTCACTGCAAACCACAATCATTTTTAAAATTGTAACTTCTGAGGAAAAAAAAAAATCCTTGTATTGTTGCGAACAGGAGCCATAGCAATTTAATTGGCAGTTGGAGTCATATTTCAGCTCTCTGTTGAATTCATGTATATTCAGCTATTCATGGATCCCAACTTCTTATTTCTTTTCCAGGCTTTTATTAAGTGTGATGGCATCAAGTGCCCTTTTCCAAACGCAAAGGAACCAAATCAAACAGTAACAGGAAAAATAAATAAGTACTTTCCAAACCCAGTTGTACCCCTCCTTCTTGGTTAAACAGCAGTTTATATGACTGCTTCATCTGGGGGGTATGGGTGTCATACTGTGTTCATACTGCCACATTATAAATTCACATTAAATTACAGTTAACTTGAATCAGTCATATTCTGCACTATTTCGCGACCTCTAGACCAAGGCCCCTAATCTAGTCTCCCTGATTTTGGTAGAATATTTTTGTTAATTCTGTGCACAGAGCTTTAGTTGCACKAGGCAACTTCACCACTACTCACAAACCATTCACTTCGTAGCCTTCACCGCCTCATTACAGAGGGGATTTATTTGTCAGCAGAAACTACTGACCACCAAGCAAGTTATCCACTTAACCAGTACTGCTGAACTATTGCTTTCTTCTTTTACTCTGTTGCAATTGATTTGAAATAGGTAAAGTCATATTGTGTGATCAAAGATCTACCTAGCAAAAGTATCTRCTTTCTGACAATGCCCAACAGAAACTATATAGATAACACTATATCAGTGCACGCATGCAGGGGACACTTTCCCCTGCATATCGTCTCAGCATTGCATGGATTTTTCCCCCAAGAACCTATCAGGTTGTCTTCTGAACCCACATAGACCTATTATCCACATTTTTTGCAGTAAATGCATGGTTTAAGTATGTGATGGGCAAAGAATTATCCTCTTTTGATTGTTCAAAGAGTTTCTGTATTAATTTCCTTATGCTTCAGCATTTTATCATTCAAATTGCCATTTCAAGTCAACAAATTTTCAAAAAGTGTGAAGCAGTATAAAATACACCTGGCGATTACAAAAGCACCCTCACTTATTTGCAGTAAATGAACAGGGAGACAAGCTGAGGGYATCCTCACCAGCTCTGCCAGAGCCCTTGTGGCACAGCTCTAGGACAGTCGCACCTCCGAGCTCAAGCAACAAACCCGTTTAGCCCCTCTTAACACATCAAGCAAAATTTTGAACMAGACCTTCTCAAGTCCCTGTAAACCAAGACAGTTTAATGCATTTGTTTCCACTTAAGATACTAAGCTTACTAAGATACTAAGGTACTCTTGCACATACTGAACACACAATTAAGAGTTTTGCCAAATACAGTGGCAAAAGCAAATTTTTCCCCATAAACAAATGCAGTAAATATTTCGTCACCCCAAGTTTGATAGACTGTAGCAAGATAAAGTTCTTAAGCCAAGTGATAGGACCAGAGGATAAATGCCCTGAGTTTCTGGCATACCAACATTTTCACAGTTAGAGTAAAGACATTATTTAGTGCATGCCTGGGACTAAGTACTTTGTATAGCTGGCATTCATCATTTTAGAAGTAATGTATTGGTCCAAATTAGGAAAGTTTTTCTTGGCTAGTTTAAAAAAAAAAAAAAAAAGGAAACAAGCAGCCAAATAATGAAACACACTTCCACTGATGAGGGTGTTCAAAAGGGGCAAATGTTAAAGGAACAAAAGTAATCAAAATTTTTTCAGTTTATCAAGTATATAAAGGATGCCAGATTGCAGATAAAAAGCAGTAATGAGAAAAAAATATATATAAAGGATATGAAACACATGACATTCTTTTGTTGAATGTTTTTTTTTTTTTTTGGACAGAAAACAGAAGCAGCTATGGATTGAAGACTAAGAGCATAATAAGACTGCAGATGTGCTAATGCTACAAGTACCATCAAGCTGCAGATATGACAGCTGGATGCTCCCATTTGTGGGCAAGGTACCTTGATGCTCCAGGGAACCAAGTTACAGCAGGCACTAATGCAAGACTGAGAGATGCAGTCTAACAGACTAGACTGTTGAGTGAGAGAAAAAGAAACAAAGAGAATGAGTGACAAAAAGGAAAGAAAACAGAATGAGAAAAAACACAAAAAAGACAAAATACATTTAAAACACATAATGCATAYATTTCAGAACGCTAGCGGAACCAGAGTTTCAAAGTGATATTTCAAGAAGATCTTAACACTAGGAAAAYAGATCCATAGTGAAGGACAGAAAACTTTCCAAGCACTGTCACCAGTAGCGGTATGTAAGAGATAAGAAAAGGAACACTGGTTGCAATACTGTGATGTAAAAGTCAGATAAACCAATTTAATCTCCAACAAACTCAATTAGCATCAGCAGAAATACACTGATGTGGAACTTGGCCTGTGCTCCATTAAGGTAACTTGTAAGAATCAATGTAAGAGTAAAAAGGTAGTTCCATATATTTCATTTTGTATAAGCTATCATTCAGAGACTTCAAGTTTCTGTCTTCTACTTTTGCTTGTTTACTTGTTTTAAACTTGAACTAACTTGCCTGTTTATCCTCAGCAGTTTTCCTTCCAAACAGCGAGTGTTCAGCTTCTCTTAGACCTTTCCCTAAGAATCTTGCTGAACCATGTGTTTGTAGTATCAATATTATCCTCTGGTGGCAGACACTTACCTCCACAAAATAAGAGAATGTTTGTGGATCTAGGACTTTTATTTGCATGACTTAAGCCATGGTTTCATATTATGTCTTCAGAGAAAACAGACAAGTGGAGTATCTGGCTGTAACATATATATTTCTAAGTAGATAATAAAAGAGTAGGGAAAGATGGTTTCCTCTGCAAAATACCATGTACTAAAATACAATTTTTCTGCAAGTTGGCAATTCTATCAATTTAGAATAAAGTTTGCAAACAGTAAATAGCTACTCATTCATTTGTTATCTTGCTGTCCTCGAATTTCAACAATTAAATACTACACACACAGAATTTAAATGTTTGGTTTTTTTGCTTCAAGTAGACAAAGAYGACTACAAAGCTTTTGTTCAGTGGTAAGGAGGTCACATCGTAGGGTCTTGGTGACCCGAGTTTCACATTGTTACTCAAGAACTCTTCTTCTGACACCTGAAAAATGACTGTCTAAGGACACAAGACTTGACATTTTTACCAGTGGGATTATAAATCAAGGTTAGATAGCTGCTTATGGTATGTGTTCATTTAAAACTGAATAAAGTGTAGGTCATTACTTAAAGCAAAGCCAATTAAAAAAAAAAGATACTGGTCAAAGGACACCACARAACACTGAATTCGACAATATGAAGGGGAATCACAGTGCAGTTTTGTAATGGATTAACATCTTTATGAGCTCTAAATAGAAGTTAAGGTTAACGTTCTGAGATAATCAGAAATGTCAAAGACTGTCAGTTTGGCAATTATCTTTCTCTACAGCTCATGCTTGCATCAAAAAAATATTTACAGAAAACTGTTCTAACTTGAAATGGCTATACTTTCCAGGAGGCATAATCAGTTATATTTAAAATTTTCAGAATACACAAAAATCATTTGTAAYACCTTATGCTAAGATTATATTCCATGAAAACTTTAACCAAGATAAGAATTTCACCTCTGAGTCTCTAAGAGGCCTTACAGATGCTAATATGCTCTAAATTCTATTAGGTCTTTTTAAAAAGTGTATTTATATTTTTTAAACGTCACATTAGTTTTACATATGTAGGTGGGTCACAAGCTGTATAGCACTAGCTAGGACAAGTTGATAATAAGTATGTATGTGTGGAAAGTATGTATTATATTAATAGAAACAAACAATCAGTTGATATTTTCCCCAATGCAGATTATAACACCACTGATTTCAGTAAGGTTTTGCAAGTTATCATTAGAATGTATTCCAAGGTATTAATGTGCTTTACATTCTCTCTTCACTGAMAGTGCATACTGCATGGAGCTAGCTAGGATGCTGCAACATTTCCTGCCAAAACACAAACATAATACAATCAAAATCTGGATGAGAGCCTGCATACATAATCACAACGATTTTTATTACATGACTAAAAGACATTGAGGATAGAATTGAAAAAGCTGTGATGGTATCCTTCAAGCTGAGTTCACAGGATCTGCACACTTTGCACAGCAATAGACTTATTTGGTCTTTGCTACAAAGACAAATGTAGTTCAGTAATTACTCAAAAAAAAAAAAACCTAAATAGTGTTACAATCAAGGATATCCTACCTTTCTCTAACCAAACTTCCGTGGCAAAGCATTCTATAATATCTATCTTGAAAATCTCGGGAGTTCTAGCATTTCAGGTTTGGACAGGCAGAGTCTAGAGCAACTTGCTGTCCACCCTAGTACTAGCATTTTAACCCACGGAACCGAGGCTAGACACAGCTTGTGTTTTAGAGCCCATAGGCACAGCAGGAAAAGGTAAGGACAGAGAGGAACTCCCTTGCTTTTTCAGAAATGTTAACAATAATTAACAGCTTTTCCACTGAAACAAATGCTGATAAAAATCCACAAGATRTCTTCACAACCTTCTTAGGATTTTTATTCAACTGTTCCTTCTCTCTCTCCTCTCTCTTTTTATTAGTTTCATTATTTTTTAGATTCTAAGTTAATCACCTTGAGCTGCAGGCATATAAACATGAAGCAAAGTGAAACATAGCAAGTAAACCCAGCATCTACAGGCAACCCTTCTGCTCTTCTGCAACCACTCACGCAAGGGGCCGTGATGCATTAGGACAAAATCTCTACTACTGAAACTGCATAATCATATTAGAGAGCAGTTCAAAATGTGTACGCGTTGCTGTTTGAATATGCTGGTGACTGGTTAAAAGTTCTTCCTGGTACTTTATTWTATATACTTATCAGTTTCAGAACAGCTACCTGCACTGGTGTCTTCTCTCCACAAAATTACCAAACTCATCCTTGCCTTTACATCTTTACTGCACCAGTGGGAATGTTAATTTAAATACACAGCTAAAACTGGGATTTTTAAGAGAAAATCTAACTACAGAAGTCAGATGATTTAAAAGCATTGCAATTCAAAGGATAAACACTTATCTATCACCTTACGATCCTTTAAAATGATCTTATGATCCTTAAAATRATCTTTTAAAAATCCTACCCCATCTGAATAATAAGAATACTGCAGGTAATTAAACTGTACAGTGTATATATTCCTTCCAGCACTTTGCCCCCCATTACCTTTTGTTCAATTTCTTCATAATCATCCTGGTAACTTCCACAGATTGCACTGGAGGAAGAGGAAAAGGTTGGGCCCTGAGAGTAATACTGAGAGCTCCGATAGCCATCCCTCCGCAGTTTGTCACACTCTGTAGAAAGAGACAGGGCAACAGGAGATTAATTTATCRCAAGAGCCAAAACTGATTATAATTGATGTGCAATACACCTACAAAAGTACATTATGTTTTATTGAATATATTTACCATGTGTTAGCATTGTCTTTCCTAAGTAACAGAACACAAAGTTCCTTTGTCTCATCTCTGTATTTTCCTCTCTGTCATATATTATACACATATATTATATACATATGCTTATACACTGCACATACACACGTCACTTAACTCTGGAGCTGACAAGAGCTTCAGAAAGACTATGCAGAGGGGGGAAATYGATTTATTTATTTATTTAAGTGAGGTCTGGCTCAGTGTCTGGACAGATGGCATAATCTTGCAGGATGGGAGACAGAAGCATGTTAGTAACATTGGGGTCTCGTTTGCCAGGCCGGCAGACATCCATTATGTGCCTTACGCTTGAAATGATGATGTTGCTCACTACTCAAGYGCCATCTGCTAAATAACTTTGGCACTGACCACTTGTCTCGTCTTCCTGCCTAAGGAAGAGACCATTTATTGTGACCTCAGAGCAAGGAAAGCAAATTACAAGGAGCTCAAAATCTCACATCACCCTTTGAGCGTGTGCAGAGCTCAGAAAAATTCAGAGTAAACCTGCATCCCCAAAACGGCCACAACTCTAGACAGCACCCCTTTCCCCATCCATCCAAATTTGCCATTAGTGTCTTTCTATCTCTTAATTGATATTCAGTGTGATTGTGCTAAAGAATAACAGACGCTGGAGCATACGGAAAAATTAAATGTTCAAGATGTGGCAACCAAACTGATCTGCCCAGTCAAACTGTTAGCTTTACATTTCCAGAGACAGAAATCTGAATCTGCCGAAGTCAAGGAAAGCCAAAAGGAAAATTAAGTATTTAATACATTTTTATCTAAAAACTGAAATTTCTGTGTAGCATATGAGCACTATCATGACACAAATTGCTTTTGTCATCACTTGCTGCAGAAAGATTTTCTGCAATTGTATCATGTCRATGTCCTTATTTTGATCTCTTTAGTACCCCTGAAAACAGAAAATATGTATTTTTATTGAAGGAAAGATTTTATAGAGACTTTTAYTTGTCAAATGAATAAAGAGAGTTGTAACTTGAAAACTGTAGCATGCTTTCCCTCTGTTATTTTAGATGCCTCCAAGACCAAGATCTGAGGACTCTAAGACAGGTTAACTGACCTACAGCAACCACAGCTCTGCATGACGACTTCATCAACATAGATTCCCCTGTACATGTACATCCACATTAAGCACACAACCTTAGGATTTGGTAGTTAGCCTTCTTTCTCTGTCAGAGCCAGGCACGTGTCCTGGCCTATCTCGTATTTCCCTACAAGGTCAAAAAGGGTACTGTGGCATGAATCTTTTAATTCTCTCTCAATTCAAAGACCAAGGGTAGTGGTGGATTTTGAGACCCATATCAATTACCACATCCCTAAAGCACAGGGTTCATAATCACRTTTACTTGTTTGTCATGCGTTAACATTCATTTCACTGCTGGCATCTGGCACACAGCTGCTGCACTTCAGAACAGGGGTAGGAAAAGGCCTGCCAGTGATCTCAGTCGAACAGAAGCTCCTGCACCTCTCTCTGAAATCTGGCACTGGATCCTGCCAACTCCAGTGCATAACGYTCACAAATGCAAACCACTGATCTGCTGGTTTGCAGGTATTTTGAAATACAAAGCAACAGTGGTAAGCAGCTGCAGCAGAACAAGATTCAGGGAACAAATGAAAAAAGAAGAACAAGTAAAAAAGACTTGGACTTGTGACAGCTTGCTGCACAGCTTAAYGTACTAACTTGTCAACTTAGTCACTATAAGTTTTACTTTCAGACCAGTCACTAATCACTACRTACAAGAGAGCTTAAGGTATATGCAAGAATACACTTGTTTTTCCTCTCGTTCTTGGGCTAAAGCCTACTGGCTACTTACGTGATGCACAGATACTACAGAATGTCCCCAAAGCAATGTAATTTTATGGAACTAGATACATGTACGCTCTAAGATGAATAGCTTTACTTTATCTATTCTCCTAATCAAGGAGACTATGATGATGATGAATAGTGCTTTTCATGAGGCCCAAAGGAGCCCCAAAAACTAGAGAACACAACACTGAAGGTCTCAATTCCAGAGTAAGTTCAACAAGTAGACTGACAATAAAAAACTGACAGTCTATCAAGCTCCTGACATTCACTTGAGCCCAGAACAGATGTTCAGGATCCAAGTAACATCAGAAGCCATTGCAGTGACAGTGTCAGAGAAGCCAATAGAACTGCTACAAATAAAACAAGTGAAACACACCAAAAAGGTTCCTTGTCCTGAAGGACAGCCTTTTTTTTTTTTTTTTTTTTTTAATGTCACAGTATAGCACTTGAGTCCAACAAACATCAGCAGTGGTTTGACGCAGATTTCCTGCATGTTACAACTGATCAGAAGCATAACACAAAGGCAATTATCACACACCACTGAAGCTGCTATAGCTGCCAGACTGAGTGTGGTAAACTTTTCTGTTTAAAGACCATTCTAGTAGGAGTACGCACACATATCTGATCACTATTATAAGGTGCACATCGTCTTCTGGAAGCAATCAGGTTTGTATTTTTCAGATATATGTTTTAATTTATTTATGTGGAAAATACCCAGGAAGGAGATAGAACCACTTACTCAAGGAAAAATTCCAGGCACGGATCCTTTTTCCCAGAAGAGCAGTACCTTTTCCCATTTCCATCACCCCATTATCCAGAGAGGAGCACTGTACACTGAGTTAGTGAAAACGTTCTTACAGTTAAGTATGTTATTTCAGAGATGACTGTACTGAAGCTGAAGAGGAAGATAAGGACACAGCCAGTTCCAGTTATTTACTMTCTTCCATTTAAGATGCAACAATACATTAATGCTAGCAGAACCACAGACACACACTGTCCTGATCCYGGTGGCAGAGCTGCCATTACCCACGTTAGCCAATGCACAAAAACATACAGAGACTTCCCATATTTCTACCCAAGAATTGCCAGGGCAAAACACAGGAGACTGCACTAAGACAGACACAACCACTCACTCCCAAGGATACACTGGACAGATCAACTCAGTAGCACATGCACAATAAGCTCAAAGTATGCTCCAAGCGTTGCATGACCTTGAGCGTATCTGATCTGATCAGTGATGTTTCTGTGGCCCGGATGAACCCGTTCTGTTTACGCGACCAGCCTGGCCGCTCGCTCAGAAAGCGCGGGAGACAGGCACTGCTCAGAGAYTGCCGCGCGGTGGTGCCGCGGCAGGGAGGCTGCGGCCACAGCCTCCTCCAGCCCCCAGCCGCTCCGCAGCAAGGCTGTGGCTACGCGCCCACAGCCTCCCAAGTTCAGTTCTCACTAGGGAAAGCTATACATTACCTTACCCCTTCCCTTCCATGATAGTGAACCATGAAATTTCAAAACCTCCTCTGTATTGTAAATAGTGCTTTAAAATTACTGTGGTCAGACCACGTTATAACTCAATTTATCCCCATTTACGTGGGAAAGTTAAACCCCCTCCTACAGAATCAAACTTTATCCAAGGTCACATTTTGCTCTTTACAGGGTGGTTTCTGTCAAGCACGAAGAAAACACATGGGAAACCTGGTCAAAAACCTTTCAGCAGCTCCCCCATCGGTTTCAGAGTTGTTAGAACAGGATAAATACAACGGGCAGGAGATGCATGAGAGGAGTTTTAAAGTTGTCCGTGTTCAGTACCATTACGTCTGATCACTGCCACATAACCAACCACCCATACGTCCGCTTGGCGTGCTGTTACCGCAGAGTTTGCTAAATCCTGGTATGAGACAAAAGCATGCTGGGATGTGCTCCTCACTGACAACACGCAAGCCGCTTACCACTCTCTTCCCTCCTACTAAACCAGGCAGACAAGACAGGGAATTGGTGGGTAATATCAGCACAACATGTGCCAGAGGCACCTTTAGCACAAGGACTCCACGGAAAGAAGTGCAATTCCCCGCCAGAACTGTGAGCCACAAACACTTGTACAGCTTAATGAGCTTTTCAAATTTTATTATTTTTATTGGCAATACTATCACCTTCTGCAGGACAAGGTCCAAGGATCAGACTCCATCTGAATAACTGGACCTCTCCGGTTTAAACCCTTACAAGCCCCTGTAGCAAGTAGTCAGCCCAAACAAATAGAAACACCGTAAAGGCTTCTCAGTATAGGAGCTCTCTTCATTCTTGCACTAGAAATAGCTCCCATCTCACACTGAATCCATTTGACCCTGAGCTGTTAACACAAAGCAGCAAGTCTTGCATACCTAAGTGATTTACTGCTTTTCAAGCAATTTGAAACTATACTCTTACACTGCAAAAGTCACAAATCACCTGAGTGAACAGAAGGCACAGCACTGATACCTCATTAATTCATTTGACATGGTATTACCGTAGAAAAACAGGATTAACATATATGTTGTCTGCCAAGTCAGACATACACAATGCATTTTCTCAATGTTGAAAGGATTGTTTTTTAGAAAAAAGAAGTGAACGTGTTTGGTCTTTTTCTTCTCCTTCAAGCTATTTTGGTAACACTTCATACCTGCAGAACTGCCTTTCACTAGAACCAGTCACAGGAGCTGGAAAGTTTACATGAAGCAAAATGTATTGCTCCGCCAGCCACACATAGTAGAACCAGTCGAAGACGTWTTTAGTCATTTTCTTAAGTTTTCCATATGTTTTTTCTTTTTATTGTAAATTCCATGTGCAAGACTTATTTTTCATGGGCTTCCTCATAAAACTCTGCTTCGCAGGCATCAGACTCCTCCATATACCTGCCGGCAAGGAAGAAGGGTTCCAGGTGCTAATTTCCTTGACTGAATCCCAGGATCTTGCTGCAAGGTACAGCCCCAGGCCACGGAGTTCTGCCACCTCATTATCCACTAGCCCTCTGGTCTGGTCTCCACACTACAGCAGGCCTGAACTGGCAGCCATCACTTACTAAATTACTCCTAATGAGATTACTTGTGGAAGTAAACATTGCTCATGTGACCACGGCAGAAACAGACCTTAAGCTCAGCACCTGTCTACATCCAAACATACACACTCAAGAGACATCCGTAAGCATTTATGAGACAAGAGTTAAATACAAGGAATCTACTTCTCTGTGTTTCTAAGTAGTTATTAGCAACCAGTAAAAATACTGCTGTCTTGAGAGTAAAACAACAAGATACCCATGTGGACAAACCTGCAGACTTGACATCAAGATTATTTAGACACCTGAAAAGTTCTGATTTGATTCAGATAAGTAGCTACCTACCTAAATACTGGGTAGGTGAAGCAGTGAAAGGCAGCAAGCAGAGACGCAACAGTTCAGAAACATCCAAGTTTGCCCTGGATCCCACAAACAGAACCTCGAGTCAACTGCTAAGATCCAAAATCAAAATGCCAGCTCGCTATGGGCAGTTTCTATGAGCCCTGCATTCAGGGTGCAGCAGATGTGCTGCCCAAAGTTGCAGAAACAGAAACTCCATGGTGCAAAGGGAGAAAGGAAAAGCCCAGAGCATGCTTTGGTGGCCTTCATACCGCTCCCCTGGTGTCTCACTGTAAGCAAGAACAGACAAGTGACAAGCTGACAGCTGGATCCACATGCCTGAAAAGTTATCTCAGCTAAACTCAGGGTGACTTCTTGGCAGAGCCTTTCTTGGCAGAGCCTTTCATGTTGTAACTTGTATTTTGTAGAGCTTTTTTTTTAAAAAAAAAAAAAAAAAAAAAGAGAGAGAGAGAGAGGGGCTATTAATTGCACGAGTCAGCTAAACCGTCAACCACAGAAATTAATCTGCTGACTGATACCTTAGAACACATTTATCCGTTCACTACACATACCACCAGAAAACTGCTCTACTGCCTGAGGTCAAATCTTTTATTTTGTTTTGTTTTGTTTTCCTTTTTAACTTTAAACACTGTAGTCAACCACTTTTTCTATACATACTCACAAAAACCCTTCTTTAAGTCATAACTACAAACACTCTTACTGTATAGTGACTTTTCAAAATGTGCAAATTATACCTAAAAATATCAGGTAGACTGAAGTACAACCTACATGTTTTTCTCATAAAAGTGAATTGATTAAATGACACCTTTGTTACTTTATATACTTTTGCGACTTTAAAGTCACAATGTGTTTTAATAATCACAGTAATATTGTCACTTCTTATTTGTTTGAGAAGAAACCTTTGTCTCAAAGCTGATGAATAATCTAATTCGATTTTCATTTACTTCATGCATATTTTGAATTTATTTTTCCTATTGAGCTGAGACAAGTAGGACCTTGTGGTATAGTCAGGACTAGAGGTCAAAAGACCTAAACTCCAGGTTCAGAATTGCTGTGGTCTCACTAATACCAAGCTAAACACTTAGGGTAAGAGTCAGGCAAGAACTGTACATCCGCAGACAGGCACTATGCTGTCTAAATTTCACATACGTGGCTGCTAAATTCAGAATCTTAATGGATACCTACATGCTGTCTGCAACATGTGGGTATAGCTAGGCACCTTAGAAGRAAGCCAGATAACAAAGAAACAGAGGTGGCTTAACTCTTGTCCTCTTCAGATGAGTAAGAACCAGCACACCAGGTCCAGCACAGGAAAGTCACAAGGCCCTAACAGGGATTATAACATCTCATCTTCTGATGATTTTGTGGTTTTTTTTAATTTAGTATTGCTTAAAGTAAAATGCCTGAAAGCTAAGAAAGTATTTTTCAAGTTGGTATGAATTTTAATTTTTGAGGATAACAACATCAGCCAATCTCCAGCTTTCTACTACTGTGCTGTAAATATTAGACAAAATGGTTGCCACCTTAAAATAAAACACCACAATTGCATTTTGCATGGGACTGATCACACAGGTGTGCATGCAGGCATGCTCTAAAGCACAGGTACCAAACCATGCCCTGCGGAGGGATGCGGCTGCACCTCAGCCGTTTCTAACCTCTATGGAGAAGCAGCAACAAGAGGGCAATTCCAGACTRGATGCGATGCAGAAGTGCAGGTAAATGGGGAACTTTCAGGGAGGTAACCTTAAGATAAGAAGCTTACTGAGGTCAAGAYTGGGACTGTAATTTAAAACTGACGCCGTAGTCCAAAGTTCTCTTTTGCTTACTAAAACTAACATTATTGGCTCTAGCTCTGAGACTTTCACAATTCCCTCATTTGTAAACAGGATAATAATGTAGCGTTGTCTTTCTGTGGAAATGCAGAGCTGTACAAATGCAATCTCCTTTTTGACAAATATCTCATGCTAAATATGACTAAAAAAAAATAAAAAAGAGAGAAGAGTAGTTCAATTTAATTCCAATACAGCATCTATTTTTGTCCCTGAATCTAAATACGAGGCAGGCAGCTTGCTTCTACCACTCTATATTCCTCTCAAGAACTCATTCAGCTTGGATCAAATCCCATTTCCCTTAAATGTATAAATCCCCATATCATCTCCAGAACTTGACTATCACAGGGAGGGCTTCTATATCAAAGCCCTAAAATATGTTGCAAAGCCACAGCAATGATGCACTTGTGTAACAACTGAACTGTAACCAATGCTGACTGTAAAGCAAGTTCACGAACTTCAGCTATGATATATCCAGTGCGCTGTTTTGTTCAGACTCCCATTTTTATGGGTCAGGAATTTCAACAGATGTACTAGGATAACAGCCTAGCTGAAAGATCTTTTGCTCAACAGCCCGATCTAGATGTTTCGGCTAATACTTGTCAGCTTTCACTGATCCATCTACTTTCCCTCTTATTTCCCTAGCTCCTTCCAAAATGTGATTTTATATTCCTATACCTAGATCTTTATTTTTACATCCAATACCTATAGGAAGGCATAAGACAAACCCTGGAGATAGTCAACACYGGTGCCCAACACAGTACTTTCACAAGCAAATGCTATAGGAAGCAACAAGATTTTCATCTACTCCAGGAGGAACATAATCTTTTTCTGAGATAACTTCTTACTTCCTCACAAGTAACAAGAAAGTTCCAAACTTCTCCAGGACTGTCAAAAACTGATAAGTGCATTTCCTGCCTGGAGTAAGCAACCGAGCCAAGCTGCACAGATAACACAGTATCTGTCACTGAAAGCTAAGTTTCCCAGAAGTGAAGGTGCCTTGGGCTTCACAGGATGAAGGTAACCCTAAGGAAGGGCTATCAGACTTTACAATGGAGAAGACTGTTGCATGTCTTCACGCTTCAGAAAAGTCTTATTGAAAGCATCCACATTTATTAATGTTAGACCTACTCTTTCCAAACCACAAGTGCTTTCCCTTTCATCAGGAAAYGCACTGAAATGATAACAAGCCTCCTAGTTAGGTTGGGAAGCCCTGCCTTCCAGAAAAAGCCATCAATAGCCAGCGAAAGGACTTGAGTTATAAAAAAATAATACCATGAAATTTATTGTTAAGAGTGCCTGTACCTGAATGACTAGAACAAGAATATATAGATAATTGCCTTTCCTCCCCGCTCAGATGAATTTTACTTAATAGTTAAAACAGACTGGACCCAGACCAGCTTCCCTCATGTGCTTCAGAGCTCACTGCACAAATGCTTGTGATGCACTAGCATGAGGCAGGACTGGGAGTCATGAAGGGGACCGCATTGCTGGTTTACAAAGCAGCAGTACCAATCTGCACCGCTTTAAAGTCACCCTAAAACTGCACTGTTGAAGTAAAGCAAGCACACAGTTACACCTATTTTAAAGGGTGCCACATCAGACAAGTACTGCTACAGCATGAAAATACCTTTTACAGTGTTAAATGAGCCAATGAATACATTTTGATCATTTCTTTTTTTTCTTTCCTTGCAGCTTTTCAAATGGATAAATTTAATTCCACCCCTATAACCCCAGGTAATCTGTACAATTTACCCATATGAAAAACTTTCTAATGGCACCAAAATGAAATAGCAATTACAAATTGTATTTGTTAACAAGCTGTCACCGGGGAGTGCTCAAAATAATTACCGCCATTTGTCTTGAGTTAATTTAAATTTCTACAGAAGTGTTATTCCACTATGTTTAGTGATGACAAGATGTCATAAGTTTAACAGTTTCTATTTTTTATTCACTTTCTTTTACATGTTTGATGCGGACATTTAAAACAAATTATCTTAATTTTTTTCTCTAGCATTTTTATGGATATTTGCTGGTTTTAGACAACTGAGTGCAGCTGACATAAAAATACCAAAGGGTTTTCTATTGTTTTTCTCCTAGAACACAGTTTCATTTTAACATTAATATTATATACATGCTTGTTTGCAGTGTTTTATAACACTGGTTCAAGGTTGAGATAAAGAGAAAACTACTGACAGTCTGATATTCCTTATGACGGACGTTGCTTGCCTAGTACCGAAACAACTATACCACAAGTAATAACAACGCATATTGCTTTTCTCCAAAGACATAGATTTGAAAAGGGATGAAGTTTAATAACCTTTCAGCCAAATCTTGCTACTGGTTCTGACTTTCGTCATAAAATACTAACAAAACATGTATTAAGCACATTAAGAAAAACAACTTTTAACCCTCTTTTTAACTGGCAATGTTTTCATTTTGTCATGTGTATATGAAGAACATGCAATCAGTCTACACTCAGTCACACTATATGTTTTCAGGTTCAGCACTGCGTTATGTAACTAAACCTAAAAATGAGGAATTTAAATGCTCATCAGTAGCTGAATTTCCTGGAATGAGAGCAGCATTCAAACATGTGAACTGTAGATTCCCACTCAAATTCTGTTTAGTTTCATTTGAATATTCCCTTTTTTAATTCCTTGGTAGAAAGAGCAGTTGCAATATGGAACTTTACCAAAATCATCAAAAGATAAACTATGAATTAATTCAAAAAGAAAAAGACAGGACACATGGGTAGAGCCATGGACACTAAATTGACTATTTAAACTAAAATAATGAGAAATAAGTTGACTTTATTTTCTGATTTTGCAGCTACAAGGCCTTCCCAAACATATGGTCCATCCCAAGCCTTTAATGATCTTTTATTTCATTACATTTTCCAGTTGGTGGGGAGCTCACATCTTGACATCTCTCTGAATCTGAACAAGATCTATTGTTAATATGAAGTGGCTCCCCCTTCTTTGCACCTCTTTAATGAAACACAAGATTATCGTAAGTCTGTAATCTTCTCAGCAGGATTATCAACTAGTAGGGCTGACCCTAATATTACTCATCTGAACAGTGATCAGGCAGATGCACTGCGAAAACAAGGGTAAGCCCATACCTGTCTGGAGGGTCTTCCAGCAAGCCATAATAGAGGCTTTATGAGTAACTACTTAAATCTGCTTTTATTTGACCATGTTAACCAGATGTCTTCTGGAAAACAAATCAAGTATCTCAATCACTGCTGCTTAAATACGTTCCTTGAACTTGGCCAAAGCTAAACAGAAGCTACAGCCAGCCCAATTCAGTTCTTCTGAAGATAAGATGATAACTGAGTCATCACAGACACAGGAACAACAAGCCCTAGACCATGTACAAAGTTTGAATCAACACAACCACACTGGGCTGGGTGCGGGGAAAATGCGCGAAGAACAGTCAGTTGTGTGGAAAGCCTCAACAGCTACAGTCTGGGGACAAAAAAAAAGTACCACGAAAGTTAGCATATTGAGCAGTTCACACTGTTCACAGGGATGCGGTTCTCGTTCCAGATCCAGCACCTCAGAATCCTCTGGAAGAGACAGCCAGGCTAGCTAATAAATAGCTATACGCAACAAAATAGCATCACTGATTTTAACTTGAACTGAGCAGAGACAGCTTCCACAAGATCCTTCAGGTCCTGGCCATCACTCGAAAGCTTGAGATTATTTAAGTTCTGGCAATGTTTCCTCTTGAACATTAACATAGTTGSTTGGTACCTGGAAGTCTTATCTACATTAGCCACAAATCTAGTCACCAAACCTGGTGCAGTTTTCCTGGAGCAGTCCCCTCCCTTACTCCTGTTGTCTCCCAGTTCATAGACATGCAACAACATGCAACAGTGGGGCTTGTCTTCCTCCTCACCCCTCCCCATCACCTTTTCTGTTTAATCAGAAGTGCACTACCCTGCTAATTGCTAGAACTAGAAGAGAATTGTCCCTTGGAAATCAGAGGATACATGCCCTTCACTGCTTCCCATCACTCAAACCGGCTTACACTCAGAATCAAGAATACTTTGGGGAAAACAAAAACAGTAACAAAAAACAAAACAGAACCAAAGAGAGTTCAGATGAAAGCTAGTAAAAAATTTCTTGTTCCTAGTTTTGCAAGACTATCAAAGGTCGCTGCATTTCAAGTTACTTCAAGCTTTCCTTTTAGGATACTGGACCAGCACCTACAAATTCACTCCTAACATTGCAAACCTGCCCAGAACATAGAGAGTAGTAGTTAAACAAAGCAACACCACATCMRTGCTGGTTTCTCCTCAATAMCTTCATTTAATGCCTTATTGCTTGATACTTTCAAATTACAGTTACTAAAGGGAGAATTACTCTCAATTTACTTTTCTTATCTAAATATTTGCATAACTTATCTACTGCTAATGTTGTACTCCTGGCTGAAGACCACCATGCTTCAGACATTTCTTCAGACAAYGAGCCTTTAAACACCATCAGGCTGCAGAGCAACCAGCCAAGYGTATCCATGCACAGTGAAGAGGACTGTTTATGGTACCTAATTTATGGTACTGCCCCCTTGTTTGTAGAGAAACACCTGTTCGATCTCCAGGTCCCACAGACCTAATAAAGTTCTGGGAACCACTGCAATAGGTGGCACTTCCCCATGCTGGCACAGATAATGAACTGCCTTTAATTAATTAATTAATTAATTAATAATTAACGCTGCTCAGAACATTAACCTCCCGTGCTCAGTTACTGTCTGCAACTGATTCAGAGAGTAATAATAATAATACTAAGAAGAAGAATTAATGCTGCTCTGAACAACATTAATCTCCTCCTACACTTAGATACTGTCTGCAGTGGACTCAGAGCCRGTTCAGTCACTCATCAGACACTGGCAACACAAGAACAAACAAATCAAGCCAATCACCGAGCCTTGAAGCAGAGTGCATAGTGTAACAGGATAGGATTTACTGGGGGAGGATCTTGACTCCATGCAGAGCCTCTGCTCTTCTCCCACCCACCTTTTTCATTCTCCCATTTCCACCACTCCCCAGGAGGAAACATGAAGCACAGAGTCACACATGACTCTAGAAGTTTCAATAYTGCTTTCTTTCTATCTGTACATTTGCATATTGGGAAACATAAGGGGACTATGGAAACATGAATAAAATGCCACTTAACATGGGCTCTCCGGAAAGAGGCCGTGAGAGCAGCTTGGCTCCTGAGGGCAGGCTAAGGGTGTCTTGGATGGCAAATGTTTAATATMCAGTATGTCGCCCCATCTGCTCCACTGGCCATTCCAAGATCCCTGCTGCTCCTGAGAGGAAGGGGAGGGGCTATTTTATGCACTAGAAATAAAACATTTAAAAATAATGCTATCAATCACCAYAAGTAGAGAACTGCATCATTTTGTAAACATTCATAAAACACTGCAATGATATGAAGTGCAGCTGAATTCGCTCATCTGCTCAAACCACCAAATTAAGCCACTGAGAGCTTCCTTTTAAAAATACAGTTAAGTAGTAATGCAGTCTGTGCTAGACATTTTCAAACATTGATTTCAGTCAATAGCAATTTTAGATTTTAATAAAGTTGCATAAAGCCATCTCAGTTCTTGAGAACAGATATAAATACTGCATATCGAAAACTTTCCAATTTCAACAYGTTTCATTTTCTAATTCAGATTACTGGAAAACATTGCTTTTTAACACTTCAGATGGCATCTAAGCATGCATAAATAAGCATAATAGCTTTCTCTCAGTTATGAACAAATTTGAATGTAAGATCTCACCGTTCGTACATGAAAGATGCTTGGAAAAGTACAGTATTTTTGCTTGACACCAAAAAGATGATAGTTCATAAGTCAATCCCCTKTACAACATCTACTCTCACATGCTGCTTGCAGTTCCACAGTGCAATGAGCAGAAGAGATTTCAATATATAACATACATAGTAAAATAATAAACTGAACAAGAGATAAGGAAAAATGTCTTCTTCCTCCAAACACAGCACACCACTTCCTGAAAAGATATGTAAAGCATAGGGATATCAGCAGGTAGGGTACTTGATTACTCTTCTGAGTTTAGATAGCCTACTTCCTAATGTCTTTTGCCCCTAAATTTTTTTCTTAAGCAAACCTAAGAATAAGCACTGATCATTTTTTGCCCTTTAAGAACAAAAGTTTATTTGAGACAATGGATAGATTCCTATTCACTTCATCAATTTTTCTAGTTAGATCTATAGTGTTAAAAAATTGCCAAGCTGTTAATATTGTACCAGAATAAATAGGTTTGACCTTGCATTATTTTAAAAGCTAGTCTGCATTTTATCTGGTTATTATGTGGGTGAGTGTTAGAGAGCACCTTGACAGCTACAAAAAACTTGCTTCAATTATTTTGAAATATTGTATAAATTCAGTATCTTAACAAGCAGCTTAATAGTTGTTGTGCTACTATTACTTTTAACCTAATAGTCTTATTTCTCTCATTCACTGGGGCAACAATGAATATAACAACAAAATAATCAGTAATTTGCAATCATGCTGCTATGCATCAGCAATGGTATTGTCAGATTTCACAATCCAAACAAGAATAGGCTGGGAAATTTTCAAATAGATGAATTTTAACGGCCTAAACTACAGCTACTAATAATTCAGCTCTCAGAATTGTATTATCTGGCTGAAAGGGACCTCTCAAGGTTCTCTTCCTTCACTCCCTCCTCTAAAGGTAGGATCAAATACATGCAAATGATTTCTGACTGCTGCTTTTCCAACTTGTTCTTTAAAACCTCCAATGATTGCACAGCTCCAACAATTTCACTGCTTCAGTAACCTTACTGTTAGGAAGCTTTCCCTATTATCAAATTTAAATACTTCCTCACTGCAATGCAAGTCTACTAGATCATCTCCAAAAGAAAAGTTTCCAGCTTTTTGTTTTGTTTTACTCCTTTCTGCTCAGCAAACACTGGTGGAGAACATGGGCATCCTCTCTGCCGCTTCTGATACAGCAAGTGTGGTGCACTTTGTCGTTTGACATTGGTCATTCCCACCATCTACCCAGCAGGTCAGACCACAGGGAGCTGTTCTACGGCCCCACACTTCATTTCAATGAATTCATCTGAAACATCAAAAAGACATCAAAATGCAAGCTTCATCATGAGGCCAAGAAACGTAGAATTAAAGTTCCTATACTAGCCAAGCTGCGCTTGCATGACTTCCTTAAGTCTTCTATAATCGCCTAGTGCTCAGGCTATTTATTTTCTATCCATTAGTAAGCTTTGAAAAAATCTGTCTTTTCAAACGCAGCAGGGGGACGTAGTTAGTAGTAGTCACAATTAATTTATAATTTCTGCAGCACTWCTATACTAACTGAAATTCAACTCAGGATACAGTATTTTTTACCTCTTCCTCCAAATGTGACCAGAAGTGCTGGTGTCTTCTTCCTAAGCTCACAGAGCTTGCTGAAGCAGTCGCAGAATAAAATCGATAGAATTTCAATCAGTGCATCTGCTACTACTCAGGCGCCCCTCGAGGCAATGATGGAATTACTGAWAGTGGTGTTAATTTCACGCTGTAGCTATTCAGGGCAGCTAAAGGCCACAGCAAGGAGGTGTTGCCAAACCGTGCTAAAGCAAGAAATGTGGCCCAAGAAAAGAATTTGAGGCAGAGGAAAAAAAAAAATAGCAGTTTTGTTCACCATGGCAGCAAGTTGGGTTTTTGATGAAGGTATCATCGTTTCCGCTTTCTCCTTCTCTCTCAACTACTACCAGGCCCTGAAAGCATGATCCTGATATTCAGTTCATTACCAAGGAGTCCTGTAGCATGTGTTCAAGCCAGTTTGTTTTTCCACAAGTGTCTAACTGTCAGGTTTTAGTAGTATCGAATAGTTATTGTTTTATAAAGAAAAGTAGCTGCAGAGAAAGATCCCAGCAGATATAAATAATTTTGAATGAGTACACTGGGGGAAGCAGCATATGATACTTGCTTTTACACAAATAAGATATAAATTTATTRAACTAAATATGAAACAGCAGAAGATATAATTTCAGTAAAACACAAGAAAACCAAAGCAGCAGTATTCTTTGATAATGGTCCCAAATAGAGAACAGAAAAATAGAAAAACAAGTAGTTAAGGTTTAAAAAAGCTAACTAGAGTTAGCTACAAAGAGYTTTCTTTTCAATTTAAAGCAGGCAAATATCTTTCTTTTTGTAAAAAAACTGATAAGTGTGCCTGTGTGGGAACAGTAAGCATTAATGCTAAGTGCTGCACAAATGCACTATTCCAATAAACACAGAGGACACACAGGCTATCTGCTGAGCCATGCATGAGCTAGTAACAGCGGCTGTCAAGATCGCCCTATTAAATTACAGCAAAAAGCATCTAGGAAGAGATGGTGAAAAATCAATTAACTAGAGAAATAGCAAGAAAAATAAAATACAGTAGTCAAACTCTCTCCATTCAGATTATTCTCCAATAAAAGTTTCCTGTGTGCTTACAAAGCAGAAACAGTGCCAAGCAAACAAAATTAGCATTTCTCTCAGACCAGGTTCCCCTTGTAAAGTATCAAGTACCTGCTATTCCTACTAAAACAAAAAGGACTTGAAGCAAGTTTTCTCTTTGCAGGGCAAACCCCTTTATTAATAATCAGTTAAAAGAAAAACCTATATTAACATTTTCCAAAACACAGGAACTATGCTGCAGTTTCTAACTTTACTTTTGGCCCACAGACTTTTGAAGTCCTCCCCACTGCCTGCCTCTGTCCCCATGACTGTAGTAATAAAACACAACACATCCCATGTCAGACTGCCTGGATACACCCCAATGAAGTTAGAAGTCAGCACTAGACAGGCGGTTCAACGAAACAAATTAACAAAGTTCTTGCTTTTTCAGTTCTATCCTAAAATAGACCTCATTCAAACTTCCAGGGGATTTCTTAATTCTTACCTATAACCTTAGAAGCAGCCTGCATGTGGCTGTCTGCATAGAGCTCTCAATAATACCTGCACACCTCCCAGCAGATGCAAGTGTACAAACTAGCCCTTAAAAAAGCACCACACAGTCCTGTAAACAGCAGTTACGCTTCTGCTAAAGTCCTTGTGAGTTCCCTGCTCCCATTTTCCCTTCTTTGCTTTCAATACCCTTTCTGCCTTTCTCACACATAGCCATGATGCGCAACAAAGGAAATTGCTGAATGAAACACCTCTGATTAGGTTCTTGCTCCAGAATATAAATGCAGTAATTTAATACTTACTGAAGTTGAAGGTGCCATTTTTTAAATACTCCAAAGACCTAAATGCAAATGCCCCAAAGACACCATGCTTTCCATCCTTCCGCTCTAGAGTGCTGTCAAGCAGTAGATTTCTTCATCTCTTGACAGCAAGAAACAAACAAACAAACAAACAAACTCCCCTCCCCAAGTATCTATCAGTAAACCTCATTCAGTGTTCCTAATATGTGTTGCAGGTAGAAGAATGTGAAGTTTCTTCTGGAGCCCAGGAATTTGGATACATTTGCTAAAGACAATGGCAAAAACTACTGCCCCTTTAGGACACTAGTATCAGTAGCAGCATCTCACCTCTCAGTACTGACTTGAGGTTCAACTTGGCTTGTCGGTGCAGGTCCTCCACACAAGGTGGTCTTGAAGAAGGCAGGAACACATTTTCCTGCTGGTGCCATGGAGCAGTGTAGTGGACTGTCCATCTACTCTCTTCATCTAGGTTGGAAACGGCTGCAAAGAGACAATAATTAGAAAATTAAATGCTATTGTAGATAACTATGCCACGTAACCCCACCCATAAACGTGTCAAGCATCTTAAAATCAAGCAGGCTGTTTGATTCTGTTCTCATATCAAAAAGCTCTCCAGAGCCTCACTTCCATGATAGTTAAAAACCCTCTCATATCTAGCCTAAACTTAGTCTTCTGTGTTAGGCAGGAAACTTTTCCCTCTTCCCCTGTTTACATTGCTGTGGTATTTACAGTGAACTTACTATTCTATTTTCCCCCTTAGAACACCTAGACTTCTCAAACAAAAAACAGTTTTCCACTCCCATGATCACGCCAGGTGCTGCATGCTGAGGATGATTTCTTCCTTCTCAAGGGCAATCCCAAGAACACAGCGGTCGCCACGAGAGACTACCACCGATTCACTTTTATCACCAAATGATCTTTTCTGACCTCATGGGTAACACAAACCAGGGATAAAAATCCCATCGAAGCCAACAAAGTAGCCACTTTACACCACTATGAGTGCAAAGCAGATTCTGACAACAGCAACTCGCTGGGCAGAGCGCAAGAGCGCTGGAGGAGGTCTGCATCTCCTCTCGGCCGATACAYACAGGAAAATAAAATACTGACCCGGTTCAAGTTCAAAGTTCCCTACAGACTACAGTCTAGCAAGGAGGCAGCCAAAGCACATAATTCTGAGATTTGTTTATCATCCACGTTTCCCGGGAGATAGCCATTACCTTCTGCTCAAAGTTTACCACCAATAAAAACTTTTACGGCTGAACGGCCTTATCCCTTCGCCCTGTAATAACAGGCAAAGGGCAGCTGGGGGTCGAGTTTTACGACCCCCCCCCCGGGCCCCGCGTGGCCCTCGGCCAAGGCGCAGCGGCGCAGCTCCGCGCCCGCCCGCCGCAGCGYGGAGCGGGCCGCGCAAACTGAGGCGTTTCCCCTCCCGTCGGCTGCCCAAAAGGACTCGTATCTGCAGGGATCCTTTCAGACGGAAACAAGCCACAGTAAACAAGCCATCTTCAAGACTTATCTGTGACATGCGCTCAAAGCTTCTTTTCTCCCCACAGAACTTTTTCGGAGGGGAAATTCCTTCTTCAGAAAAGGTTTTCCAAGCGCCTTGGTTGGTCTCTACATCTTTAAAACGGCTTGGTCCTGCATCCTCTCCCCACCTGTACCCAAGTCCTTGGTGCTGGCTGCACCAATGCATCCACTACAAGGCTGCTTTTTCCGTCCTTTTTCAAACAGAGGTCAAATCTAAATCAAAGCACACTGGTAAGTCACCACCAACCTGGTTATAGCATCAACCACCCCCGCTTTTACAAAAAGATGAAGGGAGCACAGGTCGTCGAGAAGGAGCGCAAGGAAACACCAGCCTGGACCTCACTGTCCAGTTTCAATCCTGACGGACCAAAACCTAGGTTACCACTTCTCACAGCATCAGTCAACAAAAGGATGTCAAAAGAAAYGTTGCACCTATTTATAAGCTGCTACCTCTAATGAATTAAAAGAATCTCCATCTTAATGAATGAAAAGATGAATCACAATRATTTTATAGACACTTTAAAAATAATAATTAAATAAATAAATAAAAAACACGAACGAGTCCCAGAACCGTGCCTGAGCCCAGCCCGGAGYAAGCCTCATGGATACGGCTGTCACCGACACAGGTGACACCCCCAACTACTGAGCTGCTSATTTTACCCAGAAAAGTTTTCCTTCTTCAAAGCCAGAAAGACAAAGGGCTTCAAAAAAGAGATGACAACAACGCACTATCCCAAAGCAGACGTCCTAAATCATTTCCCAATGCCGCCTCTCCACATTACACACTGTTCAGTTGAAAAGAAAGCGACATAAACCCTGAAAAAAGGCTTCTATAAAGCAGCATAAAAGCCTGGCTGAACTGGAGTTTCCTGCGGGACTCTTACCTCCCCGAAAGACAGCAAGCCCACAAAACTACTTACTCTTTCTCTTGAAAAGTTTGATGAGCGATTTAAGCTTTGTGTTGATAAAAACCACCATTTCCAAAGTGTTTAACTGCGGTCCTGGAGTTTAGATTCCATGAAAAACAGGAGTTGAGAAAGGTGACTGGTTTTCAGACTGCTCCTGCTCAGACTCTGCACATTAGATTTCTCTTTCTCACACTTCTCCCCCCCTTTTTTTCTTAAATCACAACTTAAAATCCGCCCAGATTGTACTGATGCATGAAACCATTTACAATTCTTTAATCTGAATTCCTTCTCCTCAGATGTAGTCTTGTGGGCTGAAAGCAGCCAGTTTCAGCATGCAAAACAGGAAAGAAGGGGGAAAAAAAAGAAAAAAAAAAGGGAGGAGGGAAGGCAAGTTAATCGTTATTCACGTTTGCACAGGACAGGCTTTTTCGTTAATTGTGCATTTATTCAGTAGTTCTTCTTATCTTGTCTTCCCCTCGCCAAGTTTGACTGCTCCACAAAGACAGAGTTTTGCAGGTGATTTCTTTTCTCCCCATTGCTCTACGGGGCTCTTCCACACCCCTCCCTGTGGAGCCGAGAGGGATGCAGCCACCTTCCCGTCCAGCCTTTGTACCTCCCCGCCTAATTGCCAGGCGATGGCATTTCAACTGCCTGGGACAGCGAAGCCTTCAACTATTGTCCTCCGAACACGCCCCCAGACCCTCCCTCCCTCGGCACTACAGGAAACAGCCAGGAGCAGCAAGGCACTACAATAGAGTCTCCTTGGGGTTGTAAATGAGAGTTGCATTTTCGTGCAAATCAGGATGCCCTCCTTTCCCACCACTCCCATCTTCCCCTCCTTTTTCTTTTCTTTTTTCTTCTTCTTTTTTTTTTCTCTCACTCCCACTTTATTAATGACCTACGAGCTGCATTTTAATTGGCCACAACATGTAGTCTTTTCTTTGTATTGCCTTCCCTTCCAGATACACTTCTCCTCCCCCCCCAGCAGCTCCAGACAATCACAATGATTAAATCAGCCCAGCAATTTCAGTCTGTAACATTCCTAGTTTATACTTATTAGCGTCAACTCGGACTAGCTATATGGAAAACAAAATCAAGTTATTTCTGTCTAATAAAGAACCTGTTATTCATCAAATGAAGCTTGCGCAGAGACGAAACAGCACGACTTTGAGATGCACATTATATCTCCATGCCTTTAAAAAAGGCTGCACAGAGGTCCACAGCCATCCTTCTTAGAAATGAACTGCAATTTTGCAGAGTTGAAGAGAAAATGCTAGGCACCAAATCGACGTGCTCAGCAGGGCATGTCCTTCACACAGTGTTACCACTCGAGAAGCAAGCCCTCCCCTCGCAAAGCAAACCTGAGAGACTGCCTCGGGTTARCAATGAACAAGATTTTTCCTCAAGGAGAAAGAAAAATGTCCTCAGCAGGGGTCTTGGACTGACCGCGAAGCTGCAGCAGGTTCTAGCCTCTGGAGTGCAGCATGCCAAAAGCAGACGATCCACGGAAACACTTCAAGTTTCATCAAATTGCTGAGACTCAGCACCGTGCAAAGCAGAAACACATGTAGCTCCTCCCTCACTSTTTGAGCACATTATCAATATTTTGTGGGTATTCTGCAGATCCAGCGACTTCACAGTTACAGCATGGGATTGATCCCCAAACTGCCATAAGCAACTGGACTTTGCAGCAGCTGCACGTTTCATCTGTCTCACCAGTGTTACTGGGACACAGGTTCACCTGCTTACAGGGTACAACGGTGGGAAGGCACCTCTGCTTTTGCACTGATTTCCAACAAGCAGCTTATACAAAAAATGACCATGGCCTCAAATTACTAACAAAATCATCCTTCTTCAGTATACTATTCTGTTTCACACATGAGAGGCTTGAAATTGTTGCCTTCCTCTGCGCAAATTCACAGTAGTTCCTCTTCCAACTGAAAGGCACGCCCTTTTCCTAAAAAACCGCCAACAGCAACAGAAAAGGCCTCTGCCAATGTGATAAAAAACCAGGCTGATTAGGCAGGCACCTAGCACAGAACAAACCTGCACAGGCAAAGGAGAGAATGCACTGACCAGTGCTACAAAAACCAAACTTTTTGGAGAACGCCTGTCAGGTCCATTTTTAAAGCAATCCATCTAACTRGCATTTACAGACTAAACTGCAGGGAAAATAACTGTGAAAGAGTAATTAAAAAAAAAAAAAAAACTTGATTCCATAGTTCTAAAACGTGTCTTCCAGAGACACTACTCCTGAAGTCAAAGCTAAGGAAAAGCAAGTCTGTGGAGTATGCCACTCGCTATAGAGTTTTGCAAACTGTACTGAAAAGAGTTTGTATTTCATAGTTCCTTGGCAGTTCTATAATTGGTGGTAGGTACTAGTTTTAGGAGGAGTGAACTTTGAAACGTGCAGCAAAAATTACAAACTTTTAGGTGACACAGTCTAAGTCTGACCTTCCAAAGAAACACTCCAAGTAAGGAACGTGAACTATCTTCCTTAGGTGCTACTATCTGGGTTACTTGAATCATGATTAGTCMTTGGGAAAATTATGCCACATTTAATGACTTTTGTGATCTTTAACACCACACAACTCCTGACAATACTACTTAGAATTAGAAGAATATCACATATATAATAATACCCTCTTTAGAATTTTGCATTATCCATATTCCATTAACAACATTTTTAAACAMCTACTTGCCGGACACACTGGGGTGGTAAGTCCAGGATTACTCTGTTTTCAGCTCCAGCAGCGTTGCCATCACGGAGCAAACACAAGGGACATGTGCAAGTGAAACCTTTAGGGCAGCCTCATAGTGGCAGAGGGTTCACAAAGCCCCAGGACTCAGGGCTTCATTCCCATTTCAGGATCCCTTGTGTACCGACATGATTCTCCAATGCGGAGGCACAATTACTCCACACTGGTAACCAACAACGYATAAGATATCGTCTGTCTTTCAGCATTCCCCTTCTGCTCCCGCCTTCACTGTAGTCACGCCGATAAAGAGATCAAACATTAAAAATCAGTCCCATAAGCGGATGACTCAAAGAAAACACCAGTGGGCTATTTGTCTCTGCATCACTCAGTCTGCACTAGGTCAGCAATAACCTTCCCCTCTTCCCTACTAGAAGCAAATTCAGGAGCTTCTGTGAAATTCAGCATGTCGTCTCAATCCACTTCCCCCACCACAGAAAACCATCATTTTTATCATCTTTGATGTTATGCTCATTTCTCTTAGGATTGAAATAAGCATGAGATAARTCTACTTCTCCACGGGCAGTGTCTCTAGATTTAGAAAACTTACACTGTATCACTATGCAACAACTAAAGGACTTCAGCCTCCAACATTGCCAATCCAGCAGTCAAAACCACAAAATCCCTAATATTTACTTACTAGAAAAATTTTAAAAGTTTGCCACAGTTGCCTAAAACATCATTAACTGCAGATGTCTATGTACTGTAATGTTAGCTCTTTAAAAACAAATGACTCTGAGATTGKTAGTGGATGTGGGAGACCGCTCTGCAGCAGACTTCTGATTTTATCTTGCACAAGATACCCAGAGTCTCAGTTTTTACAGCCTTAAAAAACAGGGATTGTACTAATTTGCCATCTCACACAGACACTACCACAAAGAATACAGAAAATACTGAGATACTGCCAGCAAATGCTGATTCTGATTACTTACTGAATGGGATTGTTAATTAAAAATGTTTGGCCCCATAATAAACTCCTTCCTGACTAACAACAATTCAGCGACTGAAGCAAGGAAAAGAGAAGAGGCACAAGATGCAGTGCCAAAGACCACGCTCAAAGCCATGAATTTAGGAGACRGTATTATTAGCAAAACTGTGTCTGTTTTTCACTTTCTTTTACAGCAGCTTTTAATCCCTGACTAGTTAAACTGTTTTCTTCTCCTTTTCCCTGACAAACTTAGTTGTGCTAGTTTTGCTTACAAGCCTACCATTAATGTTGCAAGAGCAGCACCGTAGTTTCTAGTAAAGACCACATACATCCTTGACAGGCAGAGGAGAATAGAAGATGAGTGATGACTTGCATATGGACCGCTTGAAACACTGCAGCCRTTCCTTCAACTCCTTGCCTTTCTCTGCCCTCTTTAGAGGGAGGTTTCCAGCTGACCTGTTCTGTGACAACCATCTGGGACAACCACCCCTTAACATTCACAGCAAGATAAAATGGTGGCGCCTGGGCAGCAATCTGGAAATATTCAGCTTCCACAGGAATGTTTAAAGCTGGCCACTGGGGCGGTATTCTTCTGTTGAACTCTTATTCACAGCCTAATGCCCAGAAYCTCTCCCCCGCACTGCCAGTCTGTTGAAGGAACTGAGGCTTTGAAAGCCAAATGTTGGAAGCACACATATTCAGGTTGTTCATAAACACACATTGCAGAGTGCCCAGCAGCAGCACCTATGGCAACTGTAAGACATGTTACAGAAAACTCTGTGCAATTAATCAATCAGTAAATCAATGGTTTTCCTTAATGCTACTGCTCGCTAGCCTACGGAGATTTTTTAATATCAAACTCTGAAAGGATTCAGTAAAAAAATAAAGTACAATGATAGCTAAAACAATACATTCCTCCTCCCCACACAAATCCAGGAATTTTACCACTTATTTGCAGGAAGGAATGATGAGTCCAAGACCCAAGTTCATGCAATGAATGAAACAAACTGCTAATAGAAGGTGTATCATCAACTCAAAATTTGAACTTTATATTGTAAGATTTAGCAATTTAATTCAGACAACAGAAAAGCAAAACAAATCAACAGCACTAGTGAAGTTTGTGATGAGAAAATAAGTAAAAACATACAACTCAACTGGGAATTGTGCTACAAGAACTATTCCAGTCAGTCTCCATTTAATAAGCTAAAGGGAAAACAAAAATGTTGGAAAGAAGTCATTCTCAAACCAATCAAGTTCAATTAGTTTGCTTTTTGGATACATAGCAATCACTAGTTCAAAATTAAGTTTCATCTGTGCCATTCTCCAGCAGCTCAAGGGAAGATGCAGCAACACCTCGGGAAGAAGCTGTTGGCAGGGCACTTGTTTGCAGCTTGTCTACAGGGACATTTGGTGCAGGACATAGTCAGAACCGCTCTCCCGGTCACCTCCTATTCATCCCCTCCAAACAGCTGCTGTTGCCACAGGGCAACAGCCATTAGGCTAAATGCAGACCATCCTCTGTCACTCAGGCTGTGCAGATGCATCCAAGGATCTACACAAGAGCCTGAACCAGACACTAGGGTTAGGCACTTCCTGTGGGTTACAAGGCTTTGGAGCTTTAAAAATATATCTTAACTTCTACTTGAGACTTTTGTTGTTAGACAAAGAAATATTAAGCACCTGAGGTAAGAAAACTCAAATCTGGCTGTACCCGACTTTTAATCCTGCTCCAGCCACCTTCACCCATGCTGTCAACCATTTGCTACTGCTGAAATGGACTCGACCCCCCTCTCCGCCTCTGCAGACAACAGGAATAAGTGATTTATGATTATAAGGGGTTCCTTCATCCTTTCCGAGCCAATCACGTCTGGCCATCTCCTGGCATTTTTCACGAGAACAAAAGTGCTCCCTCCACAAAGGCACTCCCGAGCGGTGATACATCCAGCTGCCCTCCTGTCCTGAGCCCAAGCCGTTCACAATGGCTTCTTTCAAGAAACCTCACTCTCAGTGAAGCACGATACTTCCCCGACTACTACAAAATTACAATTCATTAAACCTGGGATGAGGAGGAAGAGGAGGAAGAGAGCGCAAGGGGGAGAGGGAACAAAGGAGGAAAAGTATTTTATCCCAAAGGCACCACAAAAGAAAAGAAGGGCTCGCGCCCCCGTGAACTCGCAGGGGACCCTCGCACAAAGTCTGTCTCCACACAGGCAATTACCAAGCAGGTACTGCTTTAAAGCAAGTACCCCGACAGCTCCCTCATTTATTCATGCTCATAAGGGATTAGGGCTGCAGACGCTGGGAAAGAGTTTGTGTGGCAGGGGGGAAGGGGGAAGGATAAGGAAGATGAGAAGGAGAAGCAGCACAACCTAAGCAAGACAGAAAAGAAAAGCAGCAGACTTTGATTGATCTGATGAGCCTATTTAGGTCACAGCACAATAAAGCTAATTCATTCCTTTGACAATTCAAAACATCTTTCCACAGATCCTCTCTCATGCAAACAGATCAACAGAGAGAAAAAGGAGAATTTTGACAGAGCTACAGGCAGATAAAAAACATAATTTCTTGTGGTTAGAGCATGTTCTGACAAATATTTCAACTACAAGCAGTATAATCAATAGCATTGAGTGAATGTGTAATTTTATTTGGTGCTTTTTATTTCAAATTGCAGGGCACAACCTTTTTCTTTGGCCATTGCAGCACCTCAGCTAAGGCAGCATCAGTTCACAGAAGAATACTTCTGTCTGTCCATGAGAAAACGCTTTTAAAATTCCATCCAAAAATTATTCTCATTATAAATTTAAAACTAACCTTAATGATCCCACACTATGGATTACCCTCAAGACCTGATCAAAAGCTAGAATAGCTGCAGCAAATAAGCCAGTTTGTATAAAAACTTGACTTTTATTTGCCCCAATAGTGCGTCATAGAGAAGATGATACTTTTCTGAATCCATGACATTTAAAATTATCATGCAGTCAARCTCACATAAGTCTTCTCATTTATTAATTCTGTAGGACTCAGTGTGAAACCTGTGAAACTAGATTACAAAAATGCAATTTCCAAACTTCTGTCCTATATAGTCTGCTTGTTCAATTTGCAATTCCATGTTTGGCAGCTGTACATTTGTTGATCCACACTAATATCCAACAGCCGTTTTAAATTAATCTTATTCTGCATTCTCTTTATGGGACAYGTTCCTCACTCATTTCACTTATTTAAAGATCATCCCCTCCCAACATTGCTCTCTGAGATATTTTTATTTATATATGGATTATCCTGGTATAAGGAGTCAGGAGATTCACGTTTTTTTTCCTTCTTTCTACTGTCTTAATATACTCAACAGTAAGCTGCATTTAGTTCTCTATATTCTGATATGAGGTATTTGCTCTTAAAATTGGGCCAGTATATCCTCTAGTTTCCTAAGAATTTTGCAATCTATAAAAGAAAAATGTTTAGCTACTTGTAAAAAACAAAAAACCCATAAAATTACATAACTGTTAGTGCCAAAAAACATATGCAAGGTTCCTTCTCTCTGTCCCACGTAGTGAGTTGAAAAAAACCCTTTGTTTCTTAGTCAGAAAACTTCCAAAAATATTCCTTTAAAAGATTAGCTGTGCAACAAAATAAAARAATTATACATAAAAGCTAAGGTTCACAAGTCATAAATGATTTCCAGCAGTTACGACATTTGGCATTTTCCCTAAAACTCTAAGGCTTTTAACAAAATCTGAAAAGCTGGGCATGTTCCAGTTAACTAATACCACAATCTGCCTTGAAAATCAATACTCTTCAACTACACTAAAGCACTGAGTCCATTTAATAAGCACTTAATATTGTGTTGTTGGAGGATTCAGTGATGAGTTCTWAGCTCCTAAGGAAACAAATGAACCAACATCAGTACTACAGAATCTCCAGAGAATGTCTCTGGCTGGTCAAAGGCGCACTGATCTGAGGCATGACCAAATATCAATAGATTTTTAAAAGGAAATTTTAAGATCACATTTGTGTGGTCAGCACCTTCTTACTAGAACCTCTCAATATCACAGAATCACAGAAGGGTTGTGGTTGRAAGAACCCTCTGGAGACCATCTCTCCCAATTTCCCTACTCAAGCAGGGTCACCAGGACCCTGTCAAGACGGCTTTGGAATAGCTCCAAGGATGGAAACTCCACAACCTCTCTGGGCAACCTGTTCCAGTGCTCAGTCACCCTCACAGTAAAGAGCATATTACCTCGTTTTCAGAAGGAACTTCCTGCGTTTCAGTGTGTGCCCCTTGCCTCTCATCCTATTGCTGGGCTCCACAGAGAAGAGTCTGGCCCCATCTCTACATCCTCCCTTCTGATATTTACGCACAATGATAAGATCCCCCTCCTCAGTCTTCTCAAGGCTGAACAGTCTTAGCTCTCGCAGCAGCTCCTCACAGGAAACGTGCTCCAGGCCCTTCATCATCCTTGTAGTCCTTTGCTTGACTTGCTTCAGGAGCGTCCTGTGTCCCTTCTATTGCAGATCGCAGCTCTGGACACAGTCCTCCAGATGTGGCCACACTAGGGCTGAGGAGAAGGGCACAATCACTTCCCTCAACCTGCTGGCAATGCTCTTCCTCATGCAGCCCAGGATACCCTTGGCCTTCTTGGCCACAGGGACATATTGCTGGCTCATGGTCACCTTGCTGTCCACCAGCACTGCCAGCTCCTCCTCTGCCAGGCTGCTTTCCAGCCGGTCAGGCAACCCCCAGCCTGTCCTGGCACAGGCGGTTATGCCTCCCTCGGAGCAGCACTCTTTTGCTACACTTCCTTTGGCACTTCCCTGTGTTTTAGGCCAGGAGGTTCTTCTCTGCCCATCTCTGCAGCCTGTCAAGGTCCCTCTGAATGGCAGCACAGCCCTCTGGTAGATGAACTACTCCTCCCCGTTCTCTATCCTCAACAAGCACACTGAGAGTACACGCTGTCCCTTCACCCAGGTCCCTGAGGAGGAAACTGAACAAGTTTGCACCCAGTTGTGACCCAGTATATGACAGACTCTGCTAGCTGCAGGCCTACCGCTGGACTGGCCGCTGAGCCAAACCCTCTGAGCTTTGCCATTCAGCCAGTTCTCAGTCCACCTTCCTGGCCTCGCCTATGAGGATGTCATGGGAGACAGTGGCAAAAGCCTTCTGGAAGTCAAGGGAGACTACATCCACTGCTCTCCCCTCTTCTACCCAGCCAGTCATCGCATCACAGGAGGCCATCAGATTCCTTAAGTGTGACCTCCTCTTAACACCTCTAAAATAAAAGATTAGTCTCAGAAATTCATGCTAAGTGGTTGAACTTTCAGAATTTGTAGTGTGGATGCTAACTTAAAATATTAGCACCTGTTTGATTAAAAGAGTCACAGATGCAAACATCCTCATTATTAGTCACACATAATAAGCAGCTGAAACCTCATAATGTGCTGTGTTCAGTTAACATCAACAGCTTAAAAAYTGCAATTCTTCTGATTGCTAGAGAAATGCACCTAACATTGTTTAAACACAACTATGAAGAAGTGCCACTAAACACCTTCAGAAAGCAGCTGTGAGCACACCAACTATTGAAATTTTTAATACTCTGGCAATGATTTTAGTTGAGGAAAAAAAGAAAAAAGAAAAGGGTGGGGTATCACAGAAATACAGACATCACCACCTACCTCAAGAATTGGCAAGGAGAAAAAGAAAAAAAAAGGGGGGGGGGAGGAGGGAGATTCTCTCCCCTCCCTAATTTGGTCTGACATTTCTGCTTCCATTTCTGGCAGAAGGGGAAAGAAGAAGATTCCTTCTTCTTTCTTGTTTTGGAAATAATATATTTCCAGCTCTAGTTGGAGAACTTACAAAAACAGAACAAACAGTGAAGTTGTTTAAAACACGACAAGGAATTTAACGTACAGTTTTTTCTTTTTTCTCCCCCCCCCCTTTTTTTTTTGGTCAATGAGCCCAAAACAACAAACTCCTCACAAAACTGTAGTTAATATGAAAAGGAAAACCAGAACCTTCTTACATATGTAACTTTCTAATACCTTCAATAGCTGTTTTGCCAATAGACAGTTTTACAGGACTGAGCACTCGCTCCATATTTTAATCAGAAGAAATTCCGTAAAGATACTCATTTTTAATCACAAAAAARTATTTCTTCCACAATCTTTGGTTTACCCACCATGCACAAAATGTCAACTACACAAAAGACTTAAGAGGTGCGCGAGTTTAAAACTTGACATAGCTACTGTTAATTTTAGAAATATTTCTTCCATTACTTTTAATATTTGTATCTGAAAACCATAGAAAGTGTGCAACTTCAGCATCACCACCAACACTTCAGCACTAAATGGATCATATGTGATATAACCTGACATTCCTTCTTCACAGTAACCTTTTCTAAGTGGTGAATTCTCACTTGAAGTCAATTGAAAATGCAAGTTTAAAATTCAGATCAACACTGCTCACACTAAACCTATCAAKAAATTTTTAAAAAGGCTTCTAAATGTATAATCTTGCCAATATACTGCGACTTTTTGGCTTCTAGCTCTTGATTAGCGACTGGAGACGCCACACAAACAAATGCATAGACAAYTACGCAGACTAAAAAATATTTATGTGCAGAAATACTGTGGCTTTTCCAGCCTAACACAGTAAGCTTAAATCAGTGAACCATCCTGACAGGCTCAGTCTTTTTTTTAAGGCATATAAGTATCTGTTATTAAAAGGACAGCTAGAAAAAAGGCAAAAAAATACCAGTAGTTCACTACTACTAGCCAAAGTACTATAAACAAACCCYGGTGTCTTGAGATAGTTTAATAAACTATCATGAAACTCAGCAGCTCTATTTTTAAACTATACATAATGATCCAAACAAAACTTTCAGTTACATATTTGTCCAGAGGGTTGCTAATTACCGACAGCTTGAACTCTTACAGATTGGAACTAGACAGTATTCTGCATCGCAAGTTGTAGAGACAAGATAGGGGGCATGGTTTCAGAAATAATTTTGTCATGGCCCTAGAAGAGTCAGGTGAGGAACCCTGGTGAGACATTTCCAGCAGGTTCATGGGAAGGTCCGACTGTGGAGGACATCTAATTTGAATGTAAGGAAGGAGATGGGAGATCAGCGTGAACAGAGCTGACACCCTTAGGAAAGTGTATCGATAACATCACAGCTCTGTTCCGCCCCCCTCTTTTTTTTTTTCTGCAAAATGTATTATACATGAAAAGCCCCTTGCTTTTTGCCAATCTTTATGGATGATGATAAAAGCAGATGTAGTCCTTGGTGTATCCTAGGGACACTGCAACACAGCACTARACAAAATTCAATCTCAGTTCATTAAGAGTTTGATAAAAGTGTCAGCTAACAATATCTCTCTACTTTACCACCGTGCCAGAAATTATCTAGGCTGATGCACACTGACACCTTACATTTTTGCTTTTAAACCATGGCTGGTTTGAATAAAGTAATTCAAACTATAGCCATTAAAACTACCTGAAACATTCCACAGTCTGCTATTCTATAACTAGCATATGCTCTATTCCAGGAATTAAGAAATTAAAACACTGTATTCACATAAGCATTGAAAATATTTCTTTGTATGCCATACAATTAACAATCTGCTCCTCCTCTGATTAATTAAATCCAATCAGAATAAGGTAGCATTGCACATAGGAAAAGAAGTGGCACTCACCTTCAGCTACTGGACATACAAGTGCCTTTGACGCTATTCAATTATTTAATCTAACACTACTACCACCATCTGCTTGGGGACTTGCTCACGCTTTCCAAACAGAAGTTCACTCTCCCTGGTCTAGCTATGCCATCATGTTTGTGAAAAATGTTTGACAAACAAAAGGCCAGTCAGACATGTTAAAAATTATTGTTGAAAAAGATGCCAAAAAAACATGAGAGAGCATTCAATCAGAAGAGCTGTTAAACTTCTTTGGAGATGTTACTCAAATACAAGTTTAATTAGAACTCCCTGGAACAGATCATAAAACAGCAGGAAAAYGCTTTTATGAAACTGTCCATATTTTGGGGCACTGGTAAACATACTCAGGAAGGAATCGGACGCTAGTAATGAAAAAACAGTGAAAAAGCAGAGAGGGAASACCACACCTGTGGTGCACAAAACTTCACTGTTCTTAGACTCCTTGTCAAAACATCCAAAGTACAACGGACAAATGAAGAAGAGCACTAAAGTGGAGTAGGAAAAGTTGTACTGGAGGCATCATGGTTTGGATCAACAATTAGGCGGCAAGCGTGGGGTGAGACATTCAGGACAAGAAGAGCATGGCCATGGATCTCGCTATCCGTGTACTCAAAGACGACATCACACTCAAGTAATTTGCCTTTCAAACGCAACAGCTACAAGTTGTTTTATCTTCTCCAGAAATTGTCTCGGGCAATACAAGCTCATACTAATCTAATGGGGATAAGATCGCACTAGTAAACTAGATGTTTGCTAGCATATTGACAAAACAGTTTTGAAACAAAATAGAAGAGCTACAGCCTAACAGCCACAAGCAGCACTTTGGGAAATTCTGCCTTTAAATTAATAATATTCAGACTATAGCATGTCTGCATGTGTACAGGATACATGTGGAGGCTGATTAAGTACAGTTCTGACTGGAGAAATGGCATCATGGGGTTTTGTATTTATTCTCTTTCAATGACTCCAGGTCAAAACTGGTCAGTTTACAAGTAAAATGCTGTTTTTGTAACTGCAAGTGCTGCCTGCAATCCAAAATTCATGCTGTGTCTTTCCAATTCATGCATCATCCCCACAATCCAGATCCTACTGCAGTGTATTATAGCATCAATTGAGATATAAGTGCTGTGAGCCATTTAAAGCACTTTTCTTACTTAAAAAAAAAACCAAAACTCTCTACCCCCAAGATTTCTGCTCAGGCATAAGAATTTCAGTATTACTATTGTTTTGTACCCCATCTATTGTTAGAATAGGTTTGGTCCAGTCTGCTTTCAAATTTTATTAATTTAATTTTGCAATCCTTGTGCCTTCTTTCGTGTTTTCCAATAAAGTTTTGCAAATAGCATTTTTTTAATTTTTGTGTTGTATATTAATTAACACAAAAGRTGCCCATTTTAAAAAACCAATGTTAAACAAACTCTCCCAAACCCAACYCTTTTGAGAGATTTAGGAAATGCAAACAAAATGCCATCTGTTGGCAATAAGGTGGGACTAAGCCTTTAATAACCAAATATTCTTAGGCTCTCTTTAGAATATCCAAGTAGACAAATTTAATCAACCAACCATCTCAAGTTTTCTAAATCATTGCATATTCCAGTTCCAGTCCCATGCCTCCTTTCATAGAAGTAGGTGTATTTCCATTTTATCTGCTATTAACTCACAGTTTCTATTCTAACAAATGAATAAGCTCCACTTAGCTCTTCCTCCAACCAAAACAGATGACCCTTCATCAGCTTAAAAAATCCCAGAACTGGGTTTTGCTAATCTTCCTTAAAGAGATGTGCAGGAGGGGACAGGGGAAACACACTGAAAGTAGACTTCAGACTTCAGCTTTTCGGCTTTAAGTTCCCTTTGTACGTATCACGTTGCTTTTTCACACACACACACAGATACACACACACACACGTGCATTTATGCATGTGCATACACACACACAACACAGAGTGGGCAGTGAGTAGAGCTGAAGTTTCCTGCTCAGGAATAAGCAGAGCTGTAGGCACCTTTTCAGAGGTTACTGATTACAAAAATCACACTCAGTAATGCCACATTACACCTTTAAACCCTGATTTTCATTCCTGAAGGTCACCCATGTAACATGGCTGCAATACAATTAAGCTTTAAAAAGTGGAAGAGAAATGACATTCACTTTAATTACATTTAAACACATAGGACACACTTAGTAAAAATGTGAACAYGTGCAGACAGAAACCAGGCACTGAATATTGCCTGGTATAATTTTGTGATTCTACTGAACAGACATGACAGCATCATTGAAAACTATGCAAAATGCAAGCTGCAGAGGATAAAACGTAGCATATAAAGAAAACACAAAGCAAAATATTCTCTACAATAAAAAGCGCAATGGAACTGAAGTCGACAATTTCATGTTAAACAGTATTTAAGTAGCAGMGCAAAACACACGGGTATGTGAATGACAACAAGAGCTAAGTATGTTTTTTTTCTTCCATTTTATCAACTTAACTCGGCAATTCAAAATGAAGATAGTTGCCATGGTGAAAAGCCAAGGAATTAGAACTTCCCGCTGCCGGTGCCTGCCCGCTGGCAGGTACCTGCCAGGAGGCGAGAGGCTGCTGCCACCTGCAGGGAGCCACGGCGGCGCCTCCGCCCCGCCCGCCAGCGAGCATCGCGCTGCAAGGGCCACCAGACCGTGAAAACGCCAGTCTGGGGGCGAAGGGAGAGAAGTCACTACTTGTGCACTCGTAACCTACATTTTCTGCCTGACAAAACCGCTGCGTATGCCTCTGATAGCAGCTCTCGTATTCACACAGCTGAAGAAAATAACAACAACTCCAGTCCAGCTTTACAAAGTCTCATTTTCAGGGAGAACGTCATCCAGCATCCTAAAAGACAACCTGATGCCAGATACACGCAGTGACCAGTTTAGTACTGCTTGGRTTTTGCTGTAGGTATTTTGGACAGACTAACCCAACAATATCTAGGTTTTTATTTTTCTACTGTCTACCTCAGCAAGAAGGGAAACATTGCTGGAAACATTGCTGTAAGAGGCCCAGTTCTGCTCAAGACTTACTGCTTTTACAAAAAAAGATATTGCTACAACCTTGCAACAAAAACAGATAAAATATAAAAAYCAGCAAATTCTGTACTCCTCTAGGCTCTTCTGGCATTGCTCCTAGGACAAACTCCAGGCAGAACGGATGCATCCATCGGTACAAAAAGCAGACAGGCACCCACGTGCCAKTAAGACCTGCTTTAATAAATTACCAAACAAACTAAATGCTAGCTTGCACAGTATTTTCATGAATACACAGTCATCATTACAGGCACAAGTCTTTCTGCTCAAATGACTCCCACTTTTAAACACAACTAATTTTGGAGAGAAAAGTTTCAATTTCTTCTAAAAATTGGATTACATTAACAAAGTGCATGCACCCTCTCATTCTTGTATTTGCTCTTTGAAGATACCACTCTGCTAGCTCATTTTTTCTCTTTACCACCAACTTGCCTTCACCACATTCTCCACAGACTCCCATATGGTTAAAATGAATGAAGTAATTAATATGCAATTAATAAAATGGTGCGATCAACTGCTTTTGTTCATTGAAGCAGCTGTTCTGCATGTTAGAGTGCAATTAGACAAATTAAGATGCACCACTTTTGTTTACAGATGAACTGACAGCATCACTCATGCTTAAATGTCACTAAGCCTATTGGCATTTGGGATTTTTTTTAAGTACATCTTTTATTAACACTTAAAGGCATCAGTGAACCAGATTTATACACTACCAGCCCATGGCAACAGAAAAGTGCAAGTCTGATTTACCTTAAAAACATTTGGATAAGCCAACCAAGAGTTAACGAGAACTGATCTTTCTCAAGGATTCAGTGTGCTCCAAGCATCGCAGCCTCATAGCATCGCTGTACAAAGCGAGCGATTCTGTATTAGTGACAAAGGCAGATTTGATTTGTAACTGTGTACAAGGAAAGGTTTGAAAATCCTGAAGCTATCAGCAAAACATCAGACAGTACGCATATTTTTCAATGGTTAGTCATCAGATTAGTTTAGAGAAACAACAGAGCATTACAAATCCTTTGTCATCTATTGAATTTTCAACACGGATACTATTTCCTTTAAAAGACACTTGTTTGGCTTATGCTGGAGTGGCGCCTAAGGGAAAAGGAGCTTCAAGCAGAGCCTCGAGCTCTTCAAGAGCTGAGCACTGGAGCAAAACTTGGTGCCTCCAAGGAGCAGTAGCCTCCAGCAAGGCTCTAACCTCCAGCGAGGCCCGAGCCTCCGCCGGCCTGGCCTCCTGTCCTGGTCCTGCCCGCACCCAGCTGTCCCCCAACACCTCCCTGCAGCAGTGGGGAGGCCGTGTCACCGGTCCTTGCCATCCCAAGATCTCATGGCACTGGCTCAGCATTGCCATCCCTGGAGATCAGCTGGGAGAGCCAGACCCCTTCACCGCCCAGGGTCTCCTAAAGAGAATCTGATGCCCCTCGAGAGCCTGCACACCCTTTTTTGTTTGCTCTTCACCGGCAGCATAGCGCACATGTGCGCGTAGTTACTTCTGAGCGCGATATACCGGCTATCATACTTAGCGTGTAACTTTTATTACACTGTTTAAATCATCACTTTACTACATACATAAATTGCAGAGTGGATTACCCAAACTCAAATCGGGGCAGTACATGCCATACACAAAGCGTTGAACATAATACTTGAAAAAAGGGAGTATTTGTAAGGCAGTACACCACTGCACCCTTCCAAGGAGACACTATTTGAGCTTCTGCCTTGCTAACAGTGCACCAGTGTACGGGAGTGGCAAGGAAGCTTTTGAAGATGTTTGCTTTTAGTGAACAAGAAGAGACAAGCAACCAACAGGATCTCTGCTGCAGGACTGCTGTGAACGTGCCAAAAGCCGCAGGAGCCCTCCAATACCACACGGCGCGCGGAGGTGCGCAGCCTTGCTCCACAATGAGCRGCATGTGCCTAGAAGTCTCTGGTCTGTGGTCCTGGAAAATGGGCTCCAAAAATGAAATACAAAAATGAATATGAACAACAGTATGGAAAACTGCCTTGCTAATTATAGAGAATTCTCTAYTTATACTCCTCCAGCACAAGAAAACACATTTCAGCTACAAAACCTGGCTGCCTTTTATCACTTCATCTCAAAAAGCTGGCCTGTCTGGGGGAGGCAAGTTATATGAAAGATGGCATAGTAAAATGGATKTAGATTATGCTCCCTATAATCTGTTTCTGATTGCTGTGTTACTCAATTAGCCAGATTGATAAAGGCAATCCTTAAAATGCTTGTGCTTTTTCTGYGGAGTTTAACATTCTCCTCATTTGTGTTTCAGCTTTAATCTGATTCAAGTCTAATTTTCTTRTAGCACTCAAAACCACTTGCTGACTACAGACCTCTAGCTATAGCAACTCTGAGGAAGATCTGCAAAATACTGTATCTATCGTTCATAAATTCCATGAGTTTTAATCAAATTAAGCACTAAAGAGCCTATTCATTCTACTATTAACCACTATCTTCAGCCACAGGCTTTCAAATCTCACCTGTTTCAGATGTGGATTTGCAGTTATGTTCCTCCACCTTCTTAATTACAGCAGATGCCCACTGCTCAAATTGCTGAAAATACTGCACAAAATATGTCTCTGAATTCTGTATTTTTTTTCCAGGCTGCTCCAGGCACACTTGAGGGATGTTAATGAGTTCTGTATCAAAACCTCCCCACCTCTTGTGCCCACGACTGCCACAYGCTGCTCCTTGTTTACTAGCATGCAAAGAAGAATGCATAAAAAACATCTACTACAAGCATCTCATTAACAAACAGTGAACACAAATTACTGCGTCCACACCYACTAGTGAGCAGCCAGGCAACACACCAAGGCCCTTCCTACTCATATCACTGATTTACTTTTCATTAGCTATTTTACAACATCCCAACATCAATCTCTCCTTACTCGGCATATTCCAAGTTTACATTTGCTGCGCTGCTTCTTTCTTCCCTCCCTTCACCTAAAATGCATTTGGATATGACTTTCAAAAGGATGTAGTAGTATCACAACAGCCAAATTGTGCACAGGAGACCAAGAGCAGGGCTTCCACACACCTGCCCAGAAAAACGACAGAAACTGAGGTGGGGAGGCTTCTTCTGCACAGCAGATGCAGTAAACTTAGAGCAAGATGAGCCCAAAATGCCACACATGCACTGAAATGCTAATCTGCACATGCACAGTTGTTACTAATCCAAGACTTGAAGCCGCTTTGGACAAACAGACAAGTTCCTGTGTTTTGCGAGGTTTTGATAGGGTTTTTCAGCAAAATGAATAAAATTTCCCCAAAAACTCAGGCATAAGCGAAGGCCTCATTAAGAACATGGACAGAAAGTGCTAGGGATTATTTTCTTTAAGCACATAAAAATCATACTCAGGTTGCCAGTTTCATTTAAAAACAAAACAGTATGCATCAGCTGTCATGGTACAAGCTAGATCCATCAGAAAAAGCTGGGAACTAGGATAGCTAGYTGCTTGCAGAAGGCTTTGTAAGTAGTAATTACGGCTATTCACTGAAAGAGACCGAGGCCTTCTGGCACTTGTAACAAGGGCCACAAAGATTCACTCAGTACTTAGGAAGGATTTAGAGAGATGCAAAGTGATTCAGTCTTTGTTTCACAGTGCTAAATGAGTAGGCAAAGAACGAATCCTTCTAGAGTCAAAAGTATTTCAGAATTTTTTCAAGTAACTTCCTTTAACAGGGAAGTTTAAATCTCATAGCTATGGGAACAGGAACCTGGRAAAAAGGCTTACATTTCTGAAGAGGGAGCAGTAAAAGATCCAGTAATAAAAGATCTAACATCCTATTAGTTTAGGAATAGATTTAGGCATTATTCTTTCAATTTTTATTTATTTTCACAAAAYGCACATCGCAAGGAGAGGTCAAAAAGACAGCTTTACAGTGAAGACTGAGCTGTTGTCCTCAGAAAGGGTAATGAATGAAAAGGAATAAAACATTCTTTCAYGAGCTAGTGGGCAACAAGACACTGAGAAAAGTCCCAATAACAGCAGYTACTGTTTAACAAACATTAAAAGTAATCCAATAACGCAGCTGGCTGCTCCCCAGATCTGCAAAAGGAGGAAAAAACTCTAATATCATCACTAAAACTTCACTGTCACRAGAACCAGACAGATGCAACAGCTTAGGTAGGTTAACAACAGCATATTACATCTTTAGCCTTTCCTAATTTGATAAAACATGAAAAAGTAACACTAAGCACAAGAGGCAGGCAGTAGTCTAAATGGGAGGTGCTAACGGGCTCCAAAGGCAACAGTCATTACTGACAGGCTCAGAAACCAATTGAGCGAATATTCAAAAAATAATAACAACTCCCTCCTGYTTCTGACAAACCCTCTCTGTTAGGACCTCCACCTAACTTTTCTGCAGGAAAACCAGCTAGCAAACACTTAACAACAGTGCAGTTAGTCTGTAACTATATATAAATAAGCATGATGACGATGACAGTGTCTCCAACACTGTAATACTGTTTTTCTTCCAGGGTAGGAAGGCTGTTAAAAAAAACGTATTTCTGAACTCTGGCTGACTTCAATCTTATACTGTCTATTTACAAGAAACATGTCTGCCAAAAATGGCAGTGGAACAGCACCACGGATGCTGAGATGGGGCCAAGCTGGTCACACAAACCTTCACTTCTCAGTRTCACTAATTTAAGTTTTATTAGGCCAATCGATACAGCTGAAGAAGGGAGGAGAAAAAAGAAAGAAAGAAAACMAACTATCGTGGTCACTCGATCGCCACAGCTGCAGCACCACGACCCAAAAGGCCGCCTGACCGCTCTGCGGCCGCAGCGCGCCCGGGAGCGCCCGGGATGCCGGCTGCGCAGCGCCCAGCTCCCCTCTGCAACGACCTCCCCCAGCTCGCGGGGACGCTCGGACATCTGACCGCGCTGCGTTGGCAAACGACCGCAGCGCCACCGAAGGCATTTTCGACAGAGTAAACCAGCACCGTGAAACCTCTGGAAAGGCAGTTCTCATGCCGCTGGATAAGGACCCCCAAAGGGAGGCCTTCACCAACAGAGATAAGGCTCRGCCGCCGGGCACCTGCTGTGCCTGCCCCAAGGAAGCACTTCAGCTCTCACACACTTTTGTTCCCTAAAATAAACATTAACAGAATGTAAAGCAACACAACTCTCCCTGTCTCAAAGAAAAATAGTACCTGTCCCAGGAATAAGGCTTTGAACTTAAGGCTTAATTGTTTTCCCAGTCTTCCTTTTTTTTTTTTTTTTTCCTACACACTGGGAGTGAATAAAAAGAAAAGGGAGACAACAAGGCAAAACTGGTGCACCAAAAGCCCACTTTCGTACCAAAGTGAGACATCCTCACTGAGGTACAAGCAGTTTTTACTGAGAAAAGTCAGGGCAGTGAAAGGAGATACAGAAGGTTAACTGATGCTTCCATTTAAAGCGTTCAACAAAAAAAAAAAATGTAGAAATTTCCGTAGTTCATAATTTGAAAAGAACAGATAAAACGAATAGGATYATACCAGACAATGAAATTCAACATAAAGAAACCCACAAAAAAATTCAGTCTGAAATGTAAGTTTATTGCTAGGGGGCAGAAATCACTTTAAAAAGGCAGCTCTAGCAGATCACAAGTCAAACAGATCAATTGGATCACACAATCCAAGTATTGCCTCTACAGGCAATTCTTTACACAGCTATTTATATAATTTTAATTCATAATTCAGAGTTCATTGGGTTCTCATCCAATCACAAGAACAAACTAAATTGTGTCTCCAAGTGACTCAGTTGTTTAAAAGCAAGAAAAAAGTCCACCAAAAAAATCACATTTCACAGCATCCAATTTTTTAAATACAAAAAGGATTTAGGACTATCTGCATATATTTAATACCTCTTTCTAATACTGTAATAACATATATATTCTCCAAAATACGCACCATTCCTTACTMCTCTCCTTCCCTACTTGTCTTCTGAGGAGTTTTATTATTTATACTCAAACAGATGCTAGAAAAGGGAAGAAAGAATCTTTTCCCCATACACAGCACAAATAGAGGAGACAGGCTGCAGGTAGCGACCAAGGCTTTCTGAGTGCTTTATATATGCTCTTTAGTCTCTTTTTTTTCACACACTGCACATGCAGGCTCCAGGAGAACGGCTATTCCAGATACCTGAGCCCAGTTGCAGAAGAAATACCTCCAAGGGCACTAAAAGAAGCAACTCCGAAGGTGAAGGTGACAAGTTAGCCTGCGAGTTTCAGAAACGAACTAAAATGTCACACCAATAAAGCAACAAAATTCTTTTCCCAAGGCCGCTGGGCAGCACGAGACCACCACTGGAGCTGGTTCCCAGTACCTCCAAGCACCTACACGTGCTCTAATCAGCCACAGCCCCCYTCAGATCTTTTCCTCCCGGTTCCAATGTTACAGAGGCTACATAATTTTACACAAAAGTAATATTTTAATCCCCCCCAAATGAACTAGAATTGACCCTGTGCTCTGAAATTCAAAAATTCAGCAGATGAGCTGAGCAGAAGAGCGAGCATGGTGTTTCCTTCCCTGCTTTTTAAGAGATTACTTCCTCTTGAAAAGGCCCAGAACACTCCTGTGGTAAATGACATTCCTTCTACAGGATGGGACATCAAACGAAACCTGCTTGGCACTAGATGAAGACTAATATAATACAGAAAACTGATACACATGTAGTTTCACTGCTCAGTGTTAGGGTTGTGTGGATAGAAGGTGATTTTTCCAATGCTGGTAGTAACCAGACATCACCAGATGATCAACATGAGAGCAATGAGGAAAACAAAAGCAATACAGTTGCAAATTTATTAACACACTTAAAAAAAAAAAAAAAAAAAAAGTAAGTCTCATGCAAGACAGGCAGCTGACTTTTGCAGGAAAAGCTTTCTTTGTCTTGTGAAATTTCTCCCCCATTGCCCTTCAATACACTTTTCTGAGCAACTATTCTTCCACAGACAGCTGGGTGCCCCTGCTTAGGTGCTCAGGAAAAAAAAGGGAAGGCAAGCAAGAAGAGGCTGAATACAAAACAGCTGAATATTACCACCAACAGTCCTATCCTTCCCCATCTGTATTTGCTGATGAGGCTTGAAATCATACAGATTTTAAACAAACAAAGACTCATCACAATTCAGAGGGAAAACAGTCTTAGACCTAAGGTTATTCAAAAGCAGATTTCTTTAAAACTAAGCACTAATAAATCGCATCAAAAAAATCTGTGAGCCTGTTGGACCTTTTCCACATTTTCCTGACCTTCCCAAGCACTCGTTGTTTCTACGGTTTTCAATTAGAGCGCCATGTCAACAGCTCCACTCCTCCAAAACAATCACTATGCTGAAAAGCAGCACTGAACTGAAAGCCCAAGACCTCTCAAATACAGACCTAGCACAAGCACAAAGACTGTGTCAGGCTGCATTAACTTAACAGTCCCACCGGACACAGTATTTACGTGCACTCTTCTCAGGTAGAAATGTATAAGAAAATTCCATATCATCCAAAAGAAGAAAAATATGAATACGTTCTTCATCCACAGATCTATTTTACTAAATTGGTATTTAGCAACACCCATCTTTTTTATTTTTTCCTTAATAACAAAAACACAACTCTAAACTACCAAAACCATTTGCAAAACGGACGTGACCTTTCTTACTTGGCCAGAAGGAGTTGTCCTCTTTGCTCAGCAACTTTTTCTTGAGGCGCCYGGGCAGCTTGGTATGACTGTTTCCCATTTTGCTGGAACACAGCGGGATGAGCTCCTCTTCGTCATCGTTGCCGGCGGCCTGCCACTTGCTCCTGCTCAGGCACCCGACCATGGGGTCTGCGGGCAGGCAGCGCGCATAGGCGATCATTGTGGGATGCTGCTCCGGCGGATGGCCCTGCTGTCCCCAGTGGCTACCCGGGAACAGAAGGGAGTGGCCTGCTTATAACCCTTGAGCGGAGGTAGTCAAAAGATTACCAAGGAAAAGATCTTCTCCTCCTCCATACTCAGAGGCCAGCCAGCTATTCGGTTATTTTGTAAACTATTTTGGACAGGATTGGAGGAAAAAAAAAAAAAAAAGGAAAAAAAAAAATCTAATTAAGCAGCTCGCTCCAGCTGCTACATCGCTCTGCTGCTAGCCTGCGTCTCACAGCAAAGAACAGGAAATCATGGGCTGCACAGAGCTGTGAAACAGGGTCGTCTGCCACAGATTTCAAACTTCTTCCTTCCTGCTCCCGCTGAAGTCTGTTGCTTCTCTTAAGCTTTATCCTTTATCCCTGATTATTCACCTCACCACCCTTGGAACAACTATGGCCATACACAGATGGTCGTATCCGAAAAGCTTATTTAAAGCTAACTTATCATCATTATGACATTAACAGCTACAGAAGCATAACTTGGCACGAATCTGCCATGAATAAGAACATTTAAATTCTTCCAGAATGCAAAACCAGAAAAAATATACAGCATAAAGAAAGAAAGAAAGGAAAAAAAAACCCACAATGTTCAGGTATCAGTACTTGGACTGTGGTAAGGATATTCTCTACATCAGAATCATAATATTTATTACCAAAGTAAGAAGATATCTTTCAGTTTAGACTACAGCTGTATTTATGATGAACACTAAGAACAAGCGTTTATATCAGTYTGCAAACAATTAGTACTGTATAAATAAATGTATCCTTGCAACGCCTCTAGAAGATAGGTATTATTCCCATTTAAAGAYGAAGATATCGTCTCAAAGGGACTTAGCGACTTGCCCACACAGTGGAACAGCCAGGATTAGAATTTAGCTATTTTCACTGTTTTAGCCTCACGCACAATCCATAAGTTCGGGCCACCTCTCCCAAACACTGCAGGTTTGGGAACTATTAAGGAAGTTTCCATACTGGTAAGCGCATCAACCCTGACCTCATATCCTCTGTAGGATTTTTCTTCCAGAAAGGGTGCCGTTTCCAGGATTTTGAACTGGCTGCAATGGCCCAGTKATGGGGACAGCAAGCAAAGTGGCACTGATGGACACACACCCCACACAAATGTTTGTCTTCAGCACATATTTTTTAAAGCTTGCTTTTTCACTTTATATTGTTTGAAAGGTAACATGAGGGGGTACTTGCCTTTAAAAATGGCAAGTTACCAAAATCCCAAATGAAGTACAATTAACACAGTCCAGTTCTTAGACTGCCTAACTCGTGTCCATAAATGCTTTAGTCACATGCCTTGCCATTCATGAAAGCAATTCCTCTATAAGCAGAAACACAACCACGTCAGGTAAGCATTTGTATTTTCTGCTATTTGGCTGATTTCTAAAATAAACTTTTAGGTAGAAACTCACTGAAAARGTCCAAATGCATGTTTTTCTTTCTTTCCGATGCACATGTGCCCCATGCTGCTGCTGGGGTGCTGCTGCACCTCCAGGCAGAACCGAGGAACCACGCACACACCGGTGGCCTGCAAGGCACCGCACCCGCGTGGCATCACGGGTCAAAAAGGCAAAAGAAAACACAGCCCTCCACAAAAACTGACTCCAAGTGCTGACAGAATTAGAAAGTAAGCAAGAAACAAGCATGTTTGGTGTCTGCGTTTCATTTAACTTTCTATTTCTTTGCATATACATCTGAGCAATTAATTTTCACTATGTGGCATTTTCTACACACCTCGCATGGTGGAATCTCAGAAAACCTGCAAACAACTGGAAACACGTCTTAGAACGAAAAGCATCAGATAACTTTAACAAAAAGGAATGAAACCAGTCCTGCCTGTATTTAACATTTTTTGACAAATGGCTACTTCAAGCATCTTTAAAAATATGGAAAGAACAGACAATGCAGCAATAGCTTGGGTGATTGCTATCATCACAGTTAGTTCATCCGTACATACAGAAGAAACCCACAGTCATAAACTGAATGCTGATACCGTGGTGTTTGAGGCAAGTACAGATTTATGAAGCCAAGTAAATTTACTCATCAGACTATGAGACGGACAAACTATGATCAACACTAACTGAGTTCAATTCACTCATCAGTCACACTGGTATTCTTGTATCTGCCTGAATAAATTAATGTCTAGACAGTTTTCCTAAGTGGGATGAAGCTCTGAGAACGCTGTTAGTTAACCAGTTCATAAGCAGTCCATAATAAAGCACCTCAAATGGGACAATCTCTCTGTAATTCACTGATCTACCCACTGTGTCTGCTGTCTTGCCCTTTTCCTTCCTGGGATTACGATCATCTCATAGAGAGTCATTATAAAGGAAAGGGGGAAAAAAAAAAAAAAA
>NW_028185583.1:2254441-2312562 GCF_003343005.1 Rhea americana | reverse complement strand
TTTTTTTTTTTTTTTTAACTTAAAGAATAAATCTGCTCTTCCCTGAAGTCAGAAAGACCTTGGTTAACATGTATGATGTAGCGTTTAATGATGATTATGATCTAAATTATTAGCAAACTCAAAATCATACAGAGGCAGGAATAGGACTGTACCACCTCACATAAGAAAGGCTTTTTTTACATTGCCAGTTGCATCCATTTCCTTCTTCCAGTCTCCCCAAAACTCCTTTAACGAGGCAGTTATTTTATTCTGTGGCTATACAAAGGAATCGTCTCCCTAACTTTGATAAAGCTAAGTTCTCACCCAAAGTCTTACCATAAACTTCTGATTAAACTTCATATTGTTCCATTGCAGCTGTAATGCTTTTTTTTTTAAGCACACAAAAGTGAGGCTGTCCATTTTGCTCAACTTTGAGCTGTCACTTATATAAATTTTCCCTCTGAACATTTTATTTCCTTTATTACTCTTTTTTCAACTCTTAAATATTGAACTATTAGTACACAGGTATGACTGTTCTGGGCAGACAGACATGCATATTCATCTTTTTATCAGCATATGTCATTTCTGCTTTACAGTCAAGGCTCTATTAGGGACAGCTTGAATAATTAGGGAGAAAAATGATTACATTATACTGGAAACAACATTAGGTCTGAAGAAAAAAGATCATTAAGAGTCTGACAGACTCCCAAAACTGTGACCAACTCAGTGATTACAAGAAACAAAGTAAAAATGCAACCAAAGAAAACATTAGCCCCTGCTGTGCATATATGCTCCTGAGATCTAAAAATAGCAACAATACTAATGACRTATTACATATAGACGCATATACAAAGCATACGGAATACGCACTATGGAAACACAGGGGATTTAGAAGCATAAACTATGGCCATATCAGTCTTACTTTGTTATCAGCATAATCTTTATGAATATGCTAAATAAGAAATTCTACCATCAGGCTTTAGGTACAATATGCAGATCCCTTGGATAGAAGAAAAATGGAAACATACACAATGCAACAACATATTAGCACTTGTATTGAACACTTAAACACAACACAAGGAAAACACCAAAAGCAGTAATTACTGCTGCAAGCACAACAGCCACATCTGAAATTAAATGGAGCTTAGAGAAATCCCCAGGGATAAACTTCGCCCTCATTAGACAGCGCTTCTATTTTTAACAGTGACGGGCTGATACATTCTGGGAAGGGTTCCTTGCTTTTTTGGCTGATCAGCCTGAGGTTATAAATAGTAATTGCAGTTATTAAAAAATATATATATATATATATATACACACACACACATATATATGCACATCCCTGACACACTAAGCATATTTTCTCCAAGCCAGGTAACCTCTTAAGCCTCCCAGTAATGCTCTTGGAGAGGAAGTATCCTCACTTTACAGAGGGACAGTCAGAAACATGGGAGCAGAAGTGCCCAAGGCTGGGGCACTCCAGCACCCCCAGTGCCCAGCACCCCCAGGGCTCGGGCACGGCCAGGCTGCATTTGGGAGCTTCTGCCCTCCAGATGCAAGCGGGCACCCTGCCTTTTTCTTGTGCATTGCTTTAATGTATCTCAAATCATATTTGTTAAAGAAACAGTAGACAAAATTCTAAAGCATTTCAAAACCAAGCAAAAAMCCCTCAAGTTATTGTAATTCACTTTTTTATCCAAAGATGAGTATCTCAGACAGGAAGCTAGCAGGATGTATCAGCTTTACAGTTTTTCAAGTAACTCAAACAGCCGAACAGCTCCTACAATGCCAGGAGACATCAATCGGCAGGGAAGATGAAAGGGGCCCGGGAGCAGCAGCAGCAAGGCCCGCAGSCAGGATGCGCTCAAAGCCTCACGCTGCTTACAAAATCTCTCCCCGTAATCACGTTCGTGTCCACYGGCATTAGCTCCATCCCCTACTACTTTCATGGAATTATTTTTATCATTCTCACGATCACACACACCAAGCTTTTATTTTTTGTATTTTTCAAGACCTTGAATGGCATGACAATCATAAGCAGCAATAAAAGAATGTTTTGTAAAAAGCCTGTTGCTGGCAGTTGTGTGCACAGCAAACAGGATACGACCTGGGGAATGTAAAGGCACCTGGCTAACCCAATTCCTGGTATCCAAATAGTAAGCTGCATATTCAAAATGCCATTCGTTGGCAAACCCCAGCACCCTGCAGGAAGACTGAATTTGCAAATCTGTCAATGCAACAGGCACCCATGAAACTCTGGCACAACAAAAATAACAAAAATTCTAAGTAAAAACAAATCAAAAGGAATGTGAGGAATCAATGCCTTGGTGGAAACCCAAAAAACATTTTAAAAGCCCTCCTGAATTAAGTTTCTTGCTTTCTTGCGCACTCTAATAACTATATCCATATTACCAAAACAACTCCTCTAGTTTCATATTCACTTTAACTTCAAAATTGACACCCTGCCCATCAAAACCATAGAGATTGTCGCACATGCTTTTTGCATCTCTGCTTGTATCAACAGCCTTTTTAGTCTCTTCATATACAAATCTCCTGTACTTACAGCGAGAGAGTCTTCTCTTCTGATCTGGAACAGCCTTTCCATATCTCTCGCTTCATCAACTTTGAATATATCCATTGCCCTCTCTTTTATCTTTTAATTTCATTTTTCCTCTGCTGTTATGTAACTGTTTTCTGTACTTATTTTTAATCCAGTAAGTATTTTGATATATAGCACATATGTAAGACAACAGAGGAGAAAAACAGACTTTGCATTACATTATTGGCAGTCCCAGGGCATTTAAAAAGTACACTTATGTATCCCAACCATTCATCTTCCAATTACAAAGTCTTCTACAACAATGCAACAATGTCATATGCTTGACATTAAATCTTGATCACTGCTTTAGAGCAAGAAAGCAAATAAAGCCAGCTGTATAAGCAGCAGGTAAATGAGAGAGAGAAAAAAAATCTTTTGGCACTCTTCTGTTTTCACTCTGTTGCCACGCAAAAAAAAAAAAAAAAAAAAAAGATAATGTATTTTTACTGCGAATCAAGACTGCTTGCAGGAAGGGCAAGCAAAATACACACAGGACCGAAGACAGGATCATTAGAGGGGTGGAAGCAAGCTGACAATTTTTCCGAGGAGGCCTTATCCCTGGCGGTGGTTAAAACAGAAGCTATTATTGCTGCCTTATTTCAGGGGCTAGGTCCCGCGGCGCGGCCGCTGCTACTGCTGCAAACAGGGAGCAAGAGCTGCTCTGCCAAGGACGGGGCGTGGGGGAGACTTCTCGCCCAAGCACCGTGCCCGCGCCGGCAAGCAGGGTGCGCTCACTTCACAACTCGGATTAAACGGCGAGTCAGAGTTGTGGTAGGATTACGAGCATCAGAACTGCTCATTAAACTCATTACCATGGTAACGGGAAAAGGAAAAAAAAAAAAAAAAGTACGTCTCCCCACTCCTATTTTCTCTCACGATTCCTTTATGGATTTAAAAGCTTGAAGAAGGAAGCTCCCTTCTGATACAGTGCAGCAGCCACCTCATTTCCATCCCAGCGGGTCACTGGAATTTAAATCTCCATGTGCACTGGGATTTCCAATAGAAAAAACAAAGCAACTTACTACTTCACAAAAGCCACCACCAGAAAAAGAAGAAAAAAAAAACCCAAAAAACAAAAGCAGCCTTCAGTCGGGAAGCAGCTCCCGCTATCCCTCGTCCCGGTGAACGGGGCRGGGGGTTCTGGCACACCACTCCCGTACCCGTAAGACGCAGTGCCGCCTTCCGGACGGCCCCGGCCCCGAAGGGCCCGCTCCGGCCTGGGGCCGGGGAGGAAGCCGGGGGGGAGCTGCAGCCCGGGACTCCTGCGGGCCTTCAGGATTTCAACAACAACAACAGACCGGAAGAATTCAGATCTGCATCCAGAGGGTTGCTGCAGATTTTTAGTGGGTGCTCCTGGAAGCGCCTCCCTTGACCTGGTGGGATTGCCTCGGTGAGTTCGACAAAGAACTGCTCTTAAGCTTGACGTAAACAAGAACCTACAGAGCACTCCTTGTGTATATATATATCAACAAATAAATAAATAAATGCACAAAGGAATAAAAAGACGGTGTGATCTGTTGCTTGCCGGTCTTGGGCGGAAACCGCTGGGTGAAACCCGCCGCCTCCGGGCCGCAGGTTCAGGAGGACACGACGCTCGACGCCGGAGGAGCATCACTCACCTGCTGCACCCGCCCCGCCGAGCGGCGGCAAACGCGCCGAAGCGCTCTCACCCCGCGATCGCGGCGCAGCGCTGACGGAGGAGCGAGGACGCCGACCCCACCTGCCGTGAAAAGCGGCGTTCGGTAACCACGCGTCCCGCCCCGCAGCCGGGAAGGTTCCCGCCGCAGCGCCGCGCGGCCGCGTCCCCGCCAGCGCGCGATTTTGCGGTTTGCCAGTGCAACCTCCGCTCCGCGGCTCCAGCCCTCTCCTGCCGCGCTCCTTGCTGACGCGGACCTACCTGTCACAACCCCCACCGCACGCCTAACTCAAAATGACTTTATTTATTGGCCGTTTAAAAGCAAAAGAGAAAAGTAACGTCGACGCACGCTTCTGCCACCAGCCTCAGGAAATCTTACACCTCAGCCAAGCGAAGTATGTTGAAAGAACTGAAACACTATGTTAGTTATATCAAATATCRTGACATTAAGCTCTGATGGTTTAGTACAAAATTTTTCATCTGAAGCATCGCAGTTACTTGAGAACTGTACTTATACCAGATAAGCCAAWTAGAATTAACTTCTTAAAAACTGTGGCTAAATACAGCCCACATACTTTACAACAGGTCACATAAAGGCTTTCTAAAGAGAGTAAGTAAACTCTTGAATTTACAGATCACGGCAGAAGAATGCATCAAATTCCACTGGAAAGAGTAAGGACAAAAAAATGCACCCACTACCATGGAAAGATTAAGCTAATGAGGAGCAGTCCAAAATAGCAGCTTTTCAATCCAAATAAAATCACACTCTAAGAAACTTCTTCTTAAGTCCAGGGATCAGTAATATATACAGATGTAAATTTTCAGTGTCAATAGGGCGTTCACAGTTTTTAAAGAGAACTCGTATTAATACAGTAGCTCCTCTCAGCTCTTACTGATCTGTCGCTTTCGTTCCTGTAACAATAAACTTTTTGGACTACTGTTTCACACTGATACAAAGTTACTGGTTGAAGTAAAACTGCTCCTACAATCACAATAACTGATTTTCCAGCAGACCGATTAAATTGGAGGTGCCACCACATAGTCTACCAGCCCCCTTCTTTCTTACCACTTCTAGTTACCGCCCAGTCAAAAACAGAAGTCAAATAAAATTTGGTTTCACAAGATTATCTGGAAAGATCAATCACGTATAGACCTGCCACAGGCAAATTAACCACATCCAATTGCCTACGAATATTGTTTTTAAACTGCTCACTAGCAAAACAAGAAGTAAAATTAAATTTGAAATTCCAAACAATAGTCTGAAAAAGTACGTCCTCCTCTAGATTATTCTCCCTAGATGTTGATTTATGCTGTTGTGTCTGGGAGAGACCTCCTCTTCAAAAATCCTGACTGGGTAATGCAAAAATGTCTTAGCTATGACACAGACCATATCAAAATCATAAACTCAGATACGGAAAACACAAAAAATTCTTCAAATCCATGTTTCTGTTTATTTCCCCAAGACATATTCTGACAGGATTCATTTTGCTCAGACTCTTGATCAAAATTAGTTTGAAGTTGAACGGATCATTCTGAACCTTTTTCTATTCTGGAATCACTGAGCTTTTACACATATTTTGCCCAATCAGCCCCTCCCTTTCTTTCTTTCTCTTTTTTCTTTCTTTTTTTTCTTTTTCTTTTCTTTTTTTTTTCTTTTTCTTTTCTTTTAAGAAAATGATAGTAAGGACACACGGACTGGAATGATAATGCAAAGACAGGCTTAAAATTTTTAGTGGAAAAGTAAAATTAACTGATCTGAAAACAATCCTTTAAAAAGAGAAGCAATAAAGTAGTAATACATTTACAGTCATTCATATTCACAGATGGAATTAAGGATTTTTTTATTCAAAAAAATAAACAGAACACAACTTGTTATGCACAAAAGCAAGAACAGAAAGCTCTGAATCTACTATATCCCAGATATATTTCAAATTAGAATTAAATCAAGTAACTGATTTTATTCTTTGAAATCCCAAACACTAGTTTACTGGTGCAAGATGAGGATAAATTCCTCTCTGCAGTAACTGCTATAAACATTTAAAATGCTGGAGTCGCATGAATATATGAGGGGGACTAGCTCAAGCTGTTCTTTCTAGCAGTTTTGTGGATAAAGTTTCAAGGCAGAATACATTCCTATGTAATCCCTAGCAGGTTAAACACAAACCACTACAACAGTATTACCAGAAGATGAAAGCTGACAGACAGCTGGCCCCCTTCCAAGTTTTCCAACTGTGGTTTTTAAAAATCCAGCAAGCACAAAGAAACAACAACTTGCTGCTTTTCTTCAAAACAGAAAGCTTGCTCTGAGACTCGTTAGCAGTCTTCTTCAAGCCCAAAACACTAAGATTTGAAAAAGATGGAAAATACATACTTTAACTACCCTTGCAACAACAATCACAGATAATTCACAGGTAAGACTAACCTGTGCCAGCAGCTTCCTGAAAACCCAAGTCTTTCTAAAAGATGGGCTGTACAGAAATGACAGAGACAGCAAATACAAAAAGCATAAAATTAAGCACCTCAATTTTTCTCATTTAGGCAAGTATACAGGATTAGAGCAAATTGCACAACAGCCCACAGAGCAGCAGTCAGTTGCCACTGCACAGTTATTTAAAACAGTCTACCTTGAAACTATTCAGCTTTTACTATCTTGGATGGACAGCATCCCATAGACAACATCCTGCTATTAGGTATTCTCCTTCTAYAATTTTAGCTTTGTTACTAGCAGGAACATGCATAAAGTGGTGACCACTTGGCGTCCAGAGGAATTGGCTCTGTAATTGGGCTTGGACTGCAAGCTGGGCTTATTTTGAGTGTTTTGGTATGTTAAATCTGAAAGTAAAAAGATATTTCAGTTACAACATTTTAAGAGGAAACAAAGGAGGAATTTTAATCCATTAAAAAAAGACCCTTAAAATTATTCAAGCAATGGCAGCACACAGTGGCTATTTACTTCAGTGCAGGCATCTTACCTTCAGAACACTGAATTTTCATGATACTTCTGGCTCATTATCTAATCAAGTTCTCCGTTAAAATTATACAGCTATGGAGCTTTTTATTACTTAAAATAATATCTGTAATTTTTCCAATTTACACATCTTTTGCCCACATGAAACGATTTGCATTCGTACCCAAATGAGCTTATGCAGAATCCTATTATCATCCTGCCTTAGGAAAATAAAAAATAATAAACATGAAAACAACCCTCAGAGTTATTCAGCTTGGAGACATAAACTATTTCACCCAATAGGGTCAACTACATCTTATGAGAGCAATCACCTGAACARCTACCAGGCAACAGCACTGTGCTCACCACTCACACCCACACAGAGCGCACTCACAGTCATAACAATACAAAYGCACATGCAGAAGACTGAGGAAAATACAGCTCTGAATAAATCAAAACCTGACTTCCAAAGATCAATTATGGAGGAAGACAYCATTTCTTTTTTTATATTTTTAAATACATTTTAAAATGTCARCCTCAGTTCTGTCAAGGATTGCTGTTACCACATAAAAATCTCCCAACATCCGCAACACAGCAACGGAGCTTGSTAAGGAGCAACTCCATGTCACTGAAAGATGCTCCTTTTGAAACCTTCAGAAGGCAAAGAAACCTGGACAACTTGAGAGCTTTCACTTATTTTTTTTTTAATTTGCTTTTCAGCAAGGGAAAAGTGAACAAAAGTGACCCCACCTAAAATTCTCAAAACACAGTTATATAACAAGCATGAAAAAAAAAAAGTATTTCATTTTTGAAATTTTATTTAAGACACTAACATGCTTCCACACGTTCTCCACAGCTTACTTTACTTCATGCGTGTTCCCATTTYGAGCCTCAGCCTTCCTCCCAGCACTCTACCTGTAAGGTGAAGAGTTTAAAACCAATTCTTGCATCCTTCTTCCTCAATAAGGAGTTCGAATTTCCACACACTGCCTGTTTTCCAGTAGACACCTGATTTGCCTGGGGAAGGACATCTCTCCACAGGGTGCTGCACAAACTGCGTTCTCCTGGTTGTCAGCAACAAAAACCTCATTGTGATCCCGAATTCCCATTTGAGATGGGAAACTGACAACAAAAAGCAAACCTGACTGACTAAAGAAGGATGTGTTTGTGCATTCAGACAGTGGAAAGCTTTCCTCTAGTTTACTTACCACAAGCCTCCCTGCAAATTAAGCCTTCAGGCAAGAGTATACAACTGGTTGACCTTAATAATGAACAGAGGAAAAACCTAGATTTCCTCCTTACTTAGGCTTTATGCTTTTTTATCCCACATAAGCATGTTAAAGGCAGAGGAATTCTCTTAAGGCTAAAACATGCACAAAATAATCCAAGACTTTGTGACTGAGGATCAGCTGGAAAGCATGTTCCCCTCCTAAAAAGCAGGTTCCCACCACTGGCACTGACGGAGGCTTCGTTTCAGCATCACAAGTGTAAACACTTGTCTTCACCACGAAACATGGTTCAAATTCCTGTTTATCATAAGGTTTCAGCAATTATTAAACAGTTTAAATTAGAATGAGGATGGATTAAAAACTACAAGTTGAAAGGGACAGGATGTGCTGTGAAGAACAGCTTTACAGTAGATATCTGGGTTTGGAGGATTCACAGGCCAAGAGAGACCGTATAACAATCAGCCCACAATAAGACATTGCAGTTTCTTACTACTTACATAACTACAGTGTGTCATGGGAAAAGAGCAAGAGAAAAATGAAGGGTGTTAGCAGTATCTGAGGTCCATGTAAGAGCAAGAAAAATGTGAAATAAAACTCCTAAGGAGGGTGGAGCACACCCAAAGCTGGAAGAGGACAGGAAAAGCCCAGCAGTCCTGACCAGTCTGAGCTTGTGAGACACTTTTCTCCTCAGCGATATATGTGGCTGGTTTAACAGGAAGGATGGGGTGAGCAGGACGCACCTACAGGAGGCTGAGGCCACGAGGACCTGCAATGCACCTTGTCCCTCACACTGTCTTCCTCTGCAGCCAGATCTCCAAAGCTTCTGAACAGAATGAAAAGAAGCTTCAAAAGCCATGATTACATATTAAATTTAAGAGGAATTCTTCCTGGTCCTCACAGCTGGCTAAACAGAAGCACTTAAACATGGGATCAATACAACATAAACACAGTACAAATGCAACCCAGTCTCCAAACCTCCATACAACCTGAACAACATCAGTCACAATCTTCACTTCCCAGCTCCTGGAATTCTAACTTAATCTCTCTCAACAACTTATCAAGAAGCATCTTAAAAACACTTCTTTGTCCACATTATCCTGTTCGGAAGTCTTTTCCGCAACTTCCCTCCTTGGATGGTTTGTAACCTTTTAATGTTGACTTCAATTAATTCTGAACTTATTCATAACCATTCATCTTGTGCCAATACTGTCCTTTAACTTAAACAGGTTTCCTCCCTCCTTGTGATATTTACCTCCAAAGCTACCAGCTAGACTAAATAAGCCACGCTTTTGTAATTCCTCTGCATAAGACCAGCGATTAAAGTATTTTGAAGTCTGAAGGTCCAGCTAACTCACGTGAGACCTTCAACTGCCAGAAACATTTTCTGATTTTTTTTTTAATATAGCTAATAAAAAGTGGGATGTTCTAATGGGTTGGAATTGAGACAGCACTGGGACAGTATTAAAAAAAAAGATTATCAAGATGCCTCAGATAATTATAGAATGTTTAGCCAGCTATTAACTGCTGGCAAAATCACAGCTGTGAATGGAAGAATTGAAAATATGTCCATCTCTTAGTACAAGACAATGTGGTTTCACAGAAAATAGGTCTTCCATTTGGTAAAAGTTTATGGCATTTCCCCAGAAGTAACACCAGTCTTCTGCACAAATGCTGCTAGGAGGCAGGGATTGTGAAAGAAAAGCTGGTGTAAAAGAGTAAGCATAGCACAGATAGCACAAATCTGGTAATGTTATACTTCAGCAATGTGAATTATTAAGCTTAAACCATTGAAAAACGCATGAAAATATTTATAGGTCCCAAGTATGTGCATGCTGTTCARTGAGCACTTCAGCACTAAATTCTTCCAATACTTATGAATCCAATCAGCTGTGCATACTACTTCTATTACATACATTTTAATATTCTGTAGCCTGCATGCTTCTGCTCTTTTAAAATTAAGTGTTGACTTCTCTCTGCAATTTAACAGAAATCCACTGCCCTCAACTACAGAGTGGCACAACACTCACCATCTGTATTGTGCTCACAGTCCTCCAGACGGGATGGGGAGAGGGTTAACAGATACTGTTTAAGTCAATTTTCATGGAGTCTTAAAGACTGGGAACATTATCACCTGAGTAAACTAATGGACTACAAGGATCAGATATTTTTGTCTCCATGTATTTATATTGTACTCTGTTTAAAAAGCACGGGATGAATTTAAATACRGAAAGCTAGGCCCATACAGAAGTCTATCCTGACTCATGCTAGAGATCTACTGAAGGAGACATTCAATACTAACCGATTTCACAGCTAAACCTATACAAACTGCTTTGCCACCATATCATTTTAGAGTGAATTTCACCCCACGTATCCGAGTGAAAGACCCATGTGCCCTGAGAAAAAACAGCATACCTGCAGGAAGAGATTTTTATCTAGTGCCTGATTATATTCTGCCCAGCTTCACCCGCTGCTATTACTGTTCTTAAAAATTTAACGGAAAAAATATGTGCCTACACCCTTTTCTACTACCAAAACAAAGAAAAAGAAAACCGTACAAAACAATAGGCATTCACTCGTTTTGCAGGTTCTGTGCCTGTGCCATTTGGTGGCTCTTTAGGGGCAGGCAAACAAAACATTTCCAGCGACTGTAACAACACACTTGCACAACGTGGTGAGCGAATGTATTTACAGACAATCCCTAAATCACAGAAACCGGAGCTGGGGAATGAAACTCTTCCCTAATCGGTTGTCATGGCAGAAGTACTCTCTGCAGTTTCTATTTGCCCCATCTGCTACAAATGGGCTGGAGAAAGGGCAGAGTAAACGTGTGCATTGCCTCAGCTCAGCCATCAAATTACCCTGCTACCTTTGGAAATTCACTGTCTTCTCTATACACTGCCCTCTTTCCAATATATTTCCTTCCAATATATTTAGATTGTAAGTTCTTCCAAGCAGAAACCRTGTACTGCTTAGCGCTTACAAGAACATTACACTGCACAGCTACAACCTTAGGTGGAGCATCTGAATACTACTTAACAGAAAAAAAGAAATGCTCTTCAACATTTTAGTTAAAATACAATTTCCGCACCTGACTAGTTTCAGTGAGAATTTATTATCCAAACCTATAATCTTCCTTTCGCTATGTTAAATTTTATTCCATAATTCCAGGTACCGTTACAAGCAATTCCTTCTCCCTTTGGCATTCATATACCCTTTGCACACAGGTCTGTGCCAGATGCTACAAACGTGCTTAGCCACATACATATGTTTCATTGCCTTTATACCTCTCCTTTTTTTCAGCAGGAGATGACAACACTGTTGTTTAGCCAGCAAGTTTAAACTTTAAAGAATTTTAAACACTAAAATCTCTTCAGTAATTAGGTAAACACTGATTTCTTTCATAGCATACAGATACATCATGTTTGACAGACCTATTATTCTGCTGCCATCTCAGGAATTCACATAGATGTAACTTTCAGTACTGAGCTACGTGAAGAGTTCTGCTCCGRACAAAGAGCGAATGGCAGACCGAATCAGAGATTAACCAAACGGCGACTGATTTCAACGGGGACGAGAGGCGGCAAAGAAAACTGACTGGGAAAAGCACAGCAGAACGAATAACTTTGTAAAATAGGAAAAAAAGGAAGAAAATCAGCAAGACCTACTCTTACAGAAGTCGATCTATTAACTAAAACAATCACACTCTCATTACTTAATTCTAGAGACTGCGCTGATCTTGTCAAGTATCGTGCCATTCTACTATAAACAAAGTAAACGCTGAATGTTAACCAATTTAACTTTACCTGATACCCACTGTGGCTTACTGTTTCCATCTAGAACTTTAGAGACATGAGGGAGACAAAAGGCAATATACTTATTTCAAGATAAAAGTAAAGTTCAGGCCACTCATACATAACCACAAGATCTGTGTCTTCTGCTATCAAAACGTGAAGTAACCTACTGCATTTGTTCAAACTTCTTCATATTTAGAAAAATTTCAGCTGAGATGTCCTCAAAGATACTTGCACTATTCACACAGCATAAGCTACAGAAAGAATAGGTTGACTCACAAGTCCAATTGTGATTACACAGAATTCAGACAGAAATAATAATAATAATAAAATGAAATCAGAGGAACAAACCACACAATCAGCTACTTTCTCAGACTTAAAMTAAACACATTTTAAATTCTGCAAGGAATCTTCACTTTGAGAGATTCCTTCAYTTAAATTACCACAGATCTTCTCCTTCCTCATTTTGGCTGTTTGTTTTATGAAAAAAATGTAAAAACATAAAACAAAAATGAAAAATGCAACTCAGTGTACAAATTTTTGCTTGCCTAGCTCAACTTGGAAAACATATTTATTTTAAGACATCAGAGAAAATCTGTTTCTGATTCCAAACATTGGATATTTTATGAGAACGTTGCCAAGAAAAGAATCCAAGGAATGTCCTTACACGCACAGAACACACGAGACAACTGGTGAGCAAGCCTGTGATCTTTTTAAAAAAAAATAAAAAAAAAAAATCTGCATTTCTATCATGGAACTCTTCTCTAGGGAGCAGGCAGCACATGCCTGGGATTTTTAATGGACAGCTTCTATCATAACTTCTTGCTATTATTAGTATAAGAGACTTCCCTCAAATCCACAGTTGTAAGGCAAGCAAGGATGGAAAATACTTCCCAACTGCAGGCAAGCAGTAAGTGCACATGCCTGCTTTACAGCATTTCTTGGCACTATTTTCCTTCTACAAAAACTACAAACCAAAGAGAAACTCTAGGTAAATACTACAGAAACGTGAGTTCATTTGTCAGCACATGCCAAACTACTAAGGCTCATGACCTTTCTAGGAATTAACTTTTGCAGAATAGAACAAAATAGATTTAAATCTTTCATTTGCATTGCTTTAATTCAAAATACCTAGAATAATTAAGCAGCATTGCCTTTTCTGCCCTATATCTGCAGATGCCCAGTTTTGATCAAACACCAAGGAGCCTCGGAGCAAGCGTATCTGGGGCCGCTGGCTACCCGAGGGCAGAGACGTCCAGCACGCTCTTTCCCGTACACACTGCAATGGCACCGCGCAAGGGCGCGTGCCCGCGCCCAACGCACCCGCAGTCACCGAACGCACCGACCCTGTCTCCACGCAGACAAGGGCCTGGTTCGCCTCCCCAAGAGCAGAGCCAGACTGAGAAACACCCCCGTTGCACCACGACGTGGGAGCTGGCAGCCGAAGCAGCGTACGAGTAACCACTCTTGTTCTTCCAGAGCATGAACCAAAACAGAAACAATATCTGACAGACAAACACGCTCTTACTGTTTCAGAGATGAACAACTCCTCCTCCATACAAGCTAATGTGAAGTCAGTAAAAGAGCTGGTGCATAAGAACTTCTCTCCTCATATTCAAGATTAATAATAACAATGATACACTTCTCCCCAGTGAATATTTCAGGATAATTTGAAATACAAAAAGTTAACGCCACCTACAATAACTTTTGCCCCTTAAGGTGGTAAGAGGTCTCCTACAAAGTAATAAAACAGTACAAAAATCACAGTGAATGAAAGCAAAAAGTGTAAGCGCATATAAATCTGAGAAAAAAATTAACACACAACCATCACAAAATACACCACTATCCAACAAAACTAATAACTCTACTGCTTCAAAGCCTTAAGAAGGGTTTTTGTCTTGTAACTAGTAAATTCTCCTATCCGGACAGAAAAGCCACCAGAAATTTGAAAACACCTCACTGAATCTAAGAAGTCTCTAGATGATCACAGGAGCCTAAGTCCCAACAGCTGTCCAGCTACTCAAATCACTTGAAAAATTTTACCTATTACATTCTTTGTTTAAACAGTAACTTCTATTCTGTATCTCTAAGTTAACTCTTAAAAAAGTTTTATTTTTGTTTKGTCTCTTAAGTTTCAGTGATCCTTGGACCTGTGTGTCATGAACTGACACTCTCTTGCCCTGCAGTTAAAAAAAAATTTAAATGTGGTGGGTTTTTTTAAACTGTGTATAAAGCAGCAGTTTCATTTAAGACCAACCAATACATAGCAAAATTGGGCTGTGCAATTCATTAAGGCTTTGACTATGAATGCTGATTCATTAGTCTAAAATTTGGGGGAGGAGAATCCTTTTTCCTGTCAAATTTTGGCTGGTAACCGGTATGCAGATCTTCAGTAAGATCTTTTCACAAATAACAACCGTTAGTAAATGCAATCAACATTTTGAAGCAACTTTGAGAGAACAAAAATATTCGGTGGAAGGGACTGGTAAGCAGTAGTGTGTTTAACTTTATTGCTATCCTTTCCCAGAGAAAGTCCATTTTTTAAAACTCCTAAGCTGTTCCTTACAATGACTCTTTGCTGTCGGCTTTTCAGCAACTATGCTTCACTGAGAAAAAGACAGCAGCAACACCAATTTCAAATAAAAACGGGAACACAGATGTCAAACAAAAACAATACGCTTCTCCCGGTGTTTTAGTTTCAGAAATGCATTTTTAGGAAGTCCGAGTTAAGAACAAAAGAGAACGGTCCCCGTCTGTCTTGACGACTCTTCCTGTCGCTAGGACTCGGCACCTTCCCTAAGGGAAGCAAGTATCCCCCAGCGGGGCCRCAGGAGCTTCTGCCGGGCACCTGCGCTACTGCAACGTAACCGCAACGCCCCACGCAAACGGCAGCGCGACCGAATCAAGATACGGTCCGAAAGCGCTCAACAAGCGCAGCATCACCGGGAAAGATGCTTCACATGGCGAACCGCTCCCAGCGTCGCCCCTCTTGGAAGCATCTCTGTGAGACCCCGACGTGCATGATGTGCATGCGTGCATGCATGCACACGCGCGTGCACACACACACACACACACACACTCGCGCACAGAGCGAGCCCGTCCTTTTGTCTGCCGAGCGGTCGCCTGCCTTGCTCGAGGACTGCAGAGGGGCAGCGAGGGTCCGACCCCCTGCTCACCGGGACAAAAGGAGCGATGAATTCACACCGCCTCTCACGAATGCATCAAACAAAGTTAAAAAAAAAAAAAAAAAAAAGGGAAAAAAGGAAAAAAAGATTGCATTTCAAYGCTAGAACTCCCTCCTCCACCAAGCAACGCGGCCCAGCCGGAAAGGCCGGCGCGGAGCGGCGTTCTCCACGGCGCTCGCTCACCTTTCAGGCAGAACATCCTGCTGCAGCCCCACGGCGCAGGGAAGGGCTGCCGCAGCCCCATGGCATGGGGAAGGCCTGCTGCATGGTGCTGGTGTAACCCCACGGCACAGGGAAGGGCTGCTGCAGCCCCACGGCGCGGCGAGAGCGGGTCTCGCGCCCCGCGGCTGGGCGCAGCTGCGCGCCGGCCGGCCGCCCCCATCCCGCGCGGCGCGGCGGCGGAGCGTGGCACCCGGCCAGCTCGCGCTGCTCCGGGAAGCGGCTGCCCAATCCGCTGGTTTCTGAGCTGCCGGGCTGACACCTCCCTATCTCTTGCCTCCCCTCTTCCCGCGCCGTCCAAAAGCAAGCGCGTTCAAATAAAACACGCTTTTAAAAGGGACTACYGGTCATCTTCAGGCAATCCCAGCAGTCCACAGCGTAACCATTTTTGCTTATCTGTCAGCATTTTTCACTGCTCTGGATTCAGCTTATACCCATCAACTGGGCAGCCTGGGGAAAACGCAGCACTTCAATCCGACTCAGCTGTTCGTTACGAATTACTAACTCTGCTCTTTGTGAACGTGTTGTTGCTGTTCAGGAACGTATGGCTGTTCTTCTCTCACTTTGTTCGTGCGGTTTTCTACTTCAGCTATACGCATATGCCTGATAGACAARCAAAAATCTTGTAAATCTTGTATTTAAATGCTGGATAGAGACAGCTCATCTCTATCTGAATACTAGCTAAAGATAGTCACCCTGCCCCCAAATTTTCTCCGTAAATAACCTTATTTAGAATTTCCCAGCTAACATGTCAGAGTCTGGACTGAATTCTCATTTTAATCTGAACAGTTGGGTGAATTCCTAGAGCCGGGGCCAGCGCAAACCACATAAAGGTGTATTCTCTGCATACAGAGCGCATATTCTCACCAACACCACAGCTCTGGGGGTAGCAAGTTCCCACAACACGTCAGTTACTCTCCACAGGCCAAATGGGAAACGGTTATGGTTTTTTTTGAATATTGTATAGTTCTTTCTGTGCACCTTAAGAGCAGTTCYCGAGCTCAGTGTGAAAGATGCTCAGGAGAGGATGATTGCCTACATATGCACTGTTCCTGCCTTCAGGAAATCTCAAAAGTCTTTTCTTCTTTTAAGGGTCACAAAGGGGGAAAAAAACTACCTCCAGCACCACATTCACTACTCATATTTGGGACTAAATAAAATACACTAAGATTGTGTGTTGTGCTGACTAATGGACCTGGCCTTAGACAGCAAAGAAATACAGGAACTAGGGAATCAAGATAAATCTGCCTCACTGAACTACTGAGAATTGTAACTGTCTTCAAATGCTTTAGCTGTCCTAAAATCCTCCTGTAAAGCCACATTAAATACAGATGACAMGCAAACACATACTATCCTTGGGCAAAGCTCCAAAGGAGATAAGGGGAAAAAAATCCAGACACCTTGAAATTAGTGTTGCTAACTCATTTTCTTACTGAACTGTAGTTTAGACTACAGAAGCAGTATTAATGAGATACTAAATACCATTAGCTTAGATATTTTAAAATGTCATATTTCAAGTATCTATCACCATGTAAGAAAAGTTGCTTCATTTTAGAGCATGCTACATCATGATTCAGAAGTAATGTTTATGTAACTTAGTCTGCCCCCACCCTTTTTCTTCTATACATCCAGACAGAAAGGGCACAGCCCGATTTCAAGATTTCCTTATGCTCTAAGCAGCAAAGGTTCTTTCCTTAATTCCCTTTTCTGGCATTCCAGGCATACGTGCGCTATTTCCTATTTTAATTCTTCAGAGGGCTCCAGGAATAAACGCTTCATAAACAAAAGCATATTGCAGCTGGARGAAGGTTATTTGGCTACCAGTGGGATTTTAAGGTCCAATCTTGTTAAATCTACTCATTAATTACATGGAAGGGGAAGTAAGCAGCACATCAACAATATTCACAGGGGACTGACAGCAGCTGTAACACACCACTGGGGACAGAGAAAYCACACGACATATTTTAGGAGAAATTACAAATAGGAAAATAAGGGGAAGAAGACAAAACTGTAGATCGATTCTGCACTCACCTAGTGAGAAACACTAAATAAAACCATGGAGAGKAAATGATCTGGCGAACAGTAACACTGCCTCAGAAATTAGACACAAGTCAGATGCAACTCAGTAGCGAAATGCTGAAAAGTCAAAAGTTGCTTTCAGCTGTAAACACCAAGGCCATGCATCACTCAGCGGGTTTGTGCCAGCATCCCTTCTGCAAGGGATGCCCCCAGCAGCCTCAGACCTCCTCTCCAACACCCTCTGTYGGAGGCAACCTCTGTCCTGATCACCAGCTCCCTCTTCCACTGTCGTTAAGAGGAGAACAGAGAAGCCTCAATGGGATCTCCACCTTCCTGTCTCCCACTGAAGAGGAGGAACGCTAAAATAAAATTAAAAAAAAAAAAAATAGAACAGGTTTGAGAAGGGGAGCAAAAGTGCCTACAGAGGTGGAGACCTATCTGTTGAGATAAGCGATGCTGACAGTAAGCAACAGAGCTATGCTCTTGCTCTTYCTTTCAGATGTTACTACTTTCCCTTAGTTTGCCTCTCAGACCTGTCAAATTAAGGGCATCACAGGAGCAGAGAGCAGCATTCGCAGGAGTAGAGGAAGGATGAAGATGTTTCATGCAAATCATAATTAAAAAAAAAAACCACCGTTTTCATCCCTCTACTCCATTTTTTTGTTTGTTTTTTTAAACAAAGTATGTTCAGTAATTATCAATCCTCGTTTAGGCAAAAGGTAATCAAGCACTGACTTCCCCCCATTTTCAGGGTGCCAGGACTCTGCAAGCACCCAGAGGACATGTGCACAGTTTTAACAGCAGCAGAACAACGCTTGCTTTCCTGCAGAGCATCTCAGAGTCGATGGACCTTGGTGTCTAGTAAAGTGGGAGGCCCACGTGAAGTTTTTCTCATGCCTGGGCATTTACAGCACTCTGTTTGAATTATCCGCTACCTAAAGGGCGAGCTCATGCTGCAGTTTTTCTTTAAGAGGCAATGTTAGCACGAAGTCTCACCTGCCAGGCTGCATATTTCTGTGAGATGTGTAGGAACTCTGGATTTTTGAAACCACTCCCTGCTGTCTAATTTAGGCATAGCTGCCTGAAAATTTCCAGTGTCTTGCTTGGGGGGAGGATGGGGGGGGGGGAACCTGAGAGGACATAAGTGAAGAGGAGAGAGAGAGCGAGCACATGAATGGTCACATGGGCCCTATTTCCTCAGAAAATCAGACTAAGAACAGCTTCAGAAGACAGAACAAGCCTGGCATGCGAGACCCCCCGTGTCTGCTGTGCATTTGGCAGCTGTGCCTGGCATCCCCCCAGCCTTACCAGGACTTCTAAAACAGCAGCARTTCCTATTTCTGTCCATTAAACACTACCATACCCCACAAGGTGTGGGAGCACCAGAAGCCCAAAGCAGATGACAGGACCCTCACAGAGGACAAATACAGAGAGACAGTGAACAACCGCTGTTACGTGAAATTATCAGTGGGGATGGTCAGACTCAAGACGCTTGCGCTCTATCACAGACCTCCTCTGGAGAAGCCCCTAAAGCACTGTGGCAAAAAGGCGTTTTTAACTCCCTGCACTCTGCAAAATTAATAAGGATCTAGGTACCTGAATATTTGGGGGACCTGAACCTGAATCATGCTACCTAGAAGCAGATCAACAAAAGAGGTTTTCCAGTCATAACCACAGGTGACTTTCACATATCTGGCTCCAACAGCGGAGATCACAAACTCAGAGCAGGCAGCAGAGTTTGCTCCCTGCTTGGCAGGGACTGGTGCCTTCAACTTGGGTCCCAATGTGACAGCCCTGCAGCTCTCTCCAGTTCACCCGAGTGTTCTCAGCCCCAAACGCCTTTCTTCAGATTAGGGCTTCGTGTGCATGTGCACACCCCCTCCTCTTTGTAAGGGTCCTGTCATCTGCTTTGGAGCGAAGAGTAAACGAACCTCTAAAGCCAAGAAAAGGGGCTTTCACATGGGAGTGGGGAGACTTAGCTTTTATCTGCATTCCCAGTACTTTTATTATATATCTTATCCAGTGATCAGTTAATGCAAAACACAGCTCTGACAAAATACAAAAACTCCGGCTATGCCTTTGAATGTAGTGCTGGTTTTGTACACTGATGGTCTACATCCCATACATCCTGAGGACACCYATGTGGAGGGAAGGACCTAGGGACAGCTATTTGGTCTCCCCAAAACCTCTAGGGGGTTAAATCTGCCAAGAAAGAGCTGTATACAGCCCGTTGACTCAATCTGGGCAGACTTTAGGTTCTCACAGGTCCTGATGACGCTTGCCAGCCACCACACCTGGTCCCAATGCAAAGCAGTCAGGGAAGCTGTTCCCTGACCCCCAATGTCTCATTTTGCTGTCTGTGACACTCAGACACAGGTTTCCTCATTGTACTGGGGTGCTGAACTCTACGAAAATAACACGGAAATATCTAGCAACTGGCAAATTACAAAGCACAACCGATTGTATAAAGCGTTACATGTCAAACTGAATACGAGAAGACAACTACAAGTGCCAAGTGCCGCCTCCAGGACCATATCCCACTACATCCAGCACATCAAGGGAGAAGAATAGGAAACACCACCATCTGCCATCATCGTCTCTCACGAAGGCACTGCTCCCGGTACCTAGAAGCTAAGTAGACTGGGCTCATGAAGGAGGCCACGACTGACACCCTTAATCGGGCATTCTCCAAGTATAATCACCGTTTAAAAGGACTGGTAATGGTCTTTGTAAATAGAAAAGTTTTAATTACGTGAAGTCAGGAATTTTGGCACAGCAAAATACATCTTTCACTCTTTCTTACTCAAGTCACTGAAATTTGCATCAACTCTCTGAGAGCAACCAGAATAAATACTGCACTGTTATTTTTTTCCTGGTGAAAGCATAAAGCACCATTAGCAGCATTAGCCACTCTAACCTTAAAATGCAGCTGCATGAAAGGAAATAAATTTGGGAGAAGTATGTATGCACTTGCACCATTTTTCCATACTAAAGATTATACTATTAAACTGAAACAAGCATGGAAGAAAACACAGCTTAGACCTGTCAAACTTACTACTAAAAAAGGATCTAGATTTAGGCTGTCTTGCTTCACATGTTGCTGTGTAGCAAATGCATCTCCCCATTTGACTGCAAGAAAACAGTGTTGTTGGAACATTTACTTAAATACTTTTTCCTTTGGAACCAAAGTGGGTGGAGACGTACACATCTGATAGTGTGGCTAAGTTCCAATTTTTAAGAGATTTTCTAAAGCCTGAATCATTCTGGCACATTTCCCTTTTGAATTGTGCATAAAACACACAAGCAAACACTCTGAAAAACTCTCCAAATAAAATAGTTGAAGTAAAAATAAAATTTTGAACTTGAAAGTTATCACAAACCAACACCATTTGTCTCCAGTCAGCTCAAATGCTAAGAAAAGCCAAACAGATACTAGGCACAATGGTCACATCAGTGATAGCAGGGAGGGAGATAAAGAGAGGTCACGAGTAGGATACCCAGTGCAACTATGTTTAAAGAGACAGCATCAGCCGGGAAACTACACGCCAGTCGAAAATGTATTAGCAAGTATTTTGACAAGTAATAGCAAATATTCTTCAAACTACAAAGTAAAACAACAAAGTATTTTCTTTATCTCTTGCATTTGATAATACCAATGATATAGCTAGTTCTATTTGAGGAATTTTTTTTTTCCTGATTAAGGTAGAGTTTCTTCATGCAGTAAAGGAGGAAAGAAATAGTTTAAAATTATTATAGATGATAACATTTGTTTGTTATAGGTAATGACATTTGTTTGAGGGAAGTCACAGCAGGCCTAATGACACAGGCAACTCTTTCCAAACCCCCAAATGATCAAGTTTGTTCTTTAAAGTAGAATCCACAGTGATTAATTAGAATAAYCTCAGTGATAATTCTGAATAATTCAAAAYRATAAATAYCCACCACAGCAGAAGATAARATGATGAGTGTCCTCYCCTGCAAAAAGTAACACATGTAGGYACTTGTGGTCMATGGACCTTCCCAAATTATCACTGAAACAGCTATCATAAAGCTACTCATATACTCCAAGATGCGCAGGGGCAGGACCTTGTTATGCCACTCCTAAGACTGGCATAAGAGAAAAAATTTTCCAAATACTCAAAGGTACAAGTGAATTGAATTTAAGCAATTTTAAATGACAGGGAAGAAGAGAATCAAAATACATATTTGACAATGCATCTCACTGCCAACCTTATTTCACTAAAACCTCCAAAACAATCACAAATTGCTTTCATAGATGTCAGTGCTTTAGAGTTATTTCTCTTACTTGAAGAAGGCACATAGTTCCCCTTCAGACATTTCTGAATTCAGGAGCCAGAAGTCAAAACCTTTATTTACGTATGTGCTTTTCAGCAAAAGTAGACTTTTAACACAACTGATCTCTATTCCTGTAACAGCTATATTGACAGAGTTTTTGCTTTGAAACTACACACAGCAATTATGAAATGCGTTACGGCTTTTGAATATTACAAACAAAAGTTGATGTGAATATTAACTCTTTTTCCAAGTGGGGTGGTGTAGCAAGTCCAACCAYTGCTGCAAGATTAAGTGTTTGTTATTAAAATAAATAAACGGAAAACACAGAGTTTTAGGAACAGGCTATCTTCAGCCTTAAGTGAAGAAGAAAACAAACGAAACAGYCATGAATAAGTTTGTCTTATCTTTTGTTTGCCTTACTCTTCAGACAAAGGGCACAGAAAGGGCAAAATCYTTCAAGAGTTGCTGTAAGTCAAGAAAGTCAAAAAGAAAATCTGTAACCAACTYTTCCAAATTCATTCAGGAGTTTCTTTGCCACAGAAGTTGAACAAAGAGGGCGTTGCTGCTTGTGCAAGGAAGACAAAGGTAYTGCAAACCTTACCATATGACAAGGAGAAGACTATTTATAATCAAAACAGTCACTGACACAGTCTTCAGTTTGAGAGACTATAATAGAAATTCAGATGAAAGAGTCTGGAAAAAACAATATACTACCCAACAATTTCAAATTGCTGCTGAAAGATCTGTTCCTAAACAGAAAATCACTGTTTTGCAAGGATTATGTATCAAAGTACCTTTGATTAATTGATGCAGCAGAGCTGCATCAACGATACATACCGTCAAAACAAACCCCAAGGCATCTTCAGATGTACAGTCACTTATGCATCACTCCAAAAAAAACAAAGCAAAACCTAAACCTCACCACAGGTGTATCCCAGTTACACCTGGGGTCTGTCTTTCAGAACAAAGCATTTTTTCACTAGATAACAAGAGGTTTTGGAGCCTGAGCCTGTAACATGGTAACTGGGATACCAGAGTCAAGGGCGACTCAAAAGACACCTGAAAGTACTCCATCATCATCCCATTTGTAGACCAGAAGGCAAATCACACTTAAAATGCTCGTTAAAAGAAAAAAAGAGAGAGAAATAGTACCTTTATGTACTGTCTTACAGTTAAGAGACAACAGAACAGTTTGCATTCCTGAATATGCACAATAAGGCCGCAGTGTAGCCAAATGTAAAGCAGTCATCTTTTATCTAAGAATCCCCCAGGGCTGACGCTCTCAAGAGAAACACAGAGAAACAGAAGAAGCAGTCTCTCCTCTGGCGTAAGGAGTGCACCTGTGCAAGACACGTGATTAGTACTAGCTGGGAGGAATTTTCAGGTAGTCAAAAAATACTCACCTAACAAAGCAGAAACAGTCTGCTGAAATAYGAAGCTTAAAACAGCACTGCCTCACGCAGTTTTCTCTTGATTTAAACCTATGGAATTAAGTACATCCAATGCCTTAAAAACACAGATGTTAGAGAATCTGAGCTTTGGCATTCASTGTCCTTGGGCAGAAAACTGAACCAGCACTTTCATCAATAATTGTGTGCTAAGCAGGATAAAACAATGGTTCATAAGTTATTACAAGTTTCACGTATGCATTACAATGGGAAATATTTCTGAATATCTGCCTGTTCTAGCTCTCTCCCAGTTGCAAACACGAGCCTGTTTCTATAATTACCCTGGGGTAGAAAAGCAAGTGCCTCTTCACTGAGGCTCAGTCACCAGCRTGTGACATGTCAGCACAGAGCAGGGAGAACAAAATGAGTTATTTCTCATTTGACCTGATTAATTTAATAAATTTGCTGCCTTTTCCACAGTCCCAACTGAAACAGAGTCTATTGGAGATGGGGGAGGGCAGCRATATGCTTCATGTTAAGATTCAGCTGTTTTCTCTACCTGGCATCCCAGCAGAAGGAGCTGTGCTGGAAATGCACTGTTTCCAGTTGAGCACAGAGGGTTTTCTGCCTTTGTAAAAGCAYGGCAAATCGACTGGGAGTCAAATGTTTAACTTCATACCTAGTTCTGCCATTGCATGTCACAATTATCTCATTTTCTTTCTGAAAAAAGTACTTAAAATRCACAGGCGTTACATGGATTACTCAAGGTTAGTAAAATTGAATTAATACCCTCCAGAAGAGAGGTGGCATTCAAATGTGAGGTATGCTATGGTTAGTTACTCTGACTCACTGGCTTCYCAGTCAGTCTTGATTACAATAGAAAAAACATTAAAACAAAGTCTATGGAAATTACAAGCGAGTACAAATAAATTTCAGTTTCAAAAGCAACAGCCTCTAATATTCATAGGCGTCTATACCTATTTTAGGCATTCGAATTAGGCATGATTGACCGAAGTTAGGAGCCTGGCTTTTCTCTGGGTCCCTCTTTAATTAACAGAGTCATTAAAGCAGTGTCTAAGGGTATGATTCAGAGCATTAAGCCAAATAYCTATGTGAGCATCCCCACTGCATTAATGAGCAAACGCCTTGAACGTGCAAAATAAAATAAAATCACAGAGAAGTAAGAAAACTCACGCGCAAGCAAAAGGCAGAGAGGCAGCATGCGGTGGGATTATGGCTAAAGGGACACGACTGAAAGGGATTTGCTGCCCGCGCCCCTGCGCGTGGACCCCCTCCCTCCRGCTCTCCCCGGGGCCGGTGGGCAGGTGCAGTTAGCAAGCAAAGCCCATTAGCGTGTGGGGCCGCGGTGGTCGCCAGCGGGGAGCGGGGCTTGCTTCGGCCCTGATTATATCAGCCTCGCCAATCTGGAGGCACGGCTTCTGGCGCCACGGCTAATGGACACGGTCTCTGGTTCACGTAAGGAATGGGAAAGGAGGTCACGTCTCTGCCGGCCCCTTCTCCCTTCCAACACGCGTGCGGGCGCTTTACTAAAGATCTGTGTTACTTTGGAGGAACTGCTGCCAGTTCCCCTAATAACTTCTATTTAACGGCTCCATGGACCACTCTCAGTCAACACGCAGCCCTCTCCATCCCTCTGCTTCGATGTTTGATTTGACAACTTCTGAGCAACCTTACTGTAAGCCTTCTCCTCCTCATGTCTTCTTGTGTTGAGTGAACAAGCAAACAGCTCACAACCCTCTTTGGTACACTGCAAGTTCATCTAGACGCAGACACAACCACCTGCTTCCCAAAGATAAAGTGCCAAATAGAGACTGCYATACCATATGTAAGGGAAGCTCTAGAAGGAGCAAAGAGTGTACACATTAATTACATTTCTTTGGGATGGAAAACCTGCCATATAGGTGAATGGATGAGTGAATGGAAAATCTAGAATTCAATAAATTCTCTGTATTTTGTTTTGCTTTTATGGAGATTCTGCAGCTAAAAATACAAGGAGGAAAATGTATTTCACAATTTAAACTACAAGTGGTTAACCTCCTCCTCCTTAATAGCTTCAGATATTGTAATGCACAGAAATATACTCTTGCAAAACTTATTACCTTATTCTTAACTTTTAACTTTTAACTCTTCAGGAGTTTACTTCAGGATTTTTTTTGCATATGTAATAATTACTTGTTATTCTCTTTTCTCCATCATATTTGCAAACATCCTGCCAGAATGGTGAGCTATGACTGCTCCATAAACAAAAAGGCTCCCTCAGTTTTAGGGGACAATTCACGAATACCTAACAAATGTGTCAAAACAATAATTTTCATATATTCTGATACTTTTTTGACAGTGAGTAGGAAAGTACATATAACATGTTGTTTAGTCTCAACACTGTACACAGTGTCTTGCTGAAAAACATACAGTCTCCTTTATAAAATAACGTGAGTAAAATATGAATGTCAGGAGACATCAGTGTTGCTCCTTTACTGAACCAGTATTTTCAGCCTAAGGATTGGCTGGAATTTGGAAGGAAGTACAGTTGTTTTAAGAACGAATTACGAAATATAATTTGAAATCATTTGTAAAGATTAAAACTATATACTTTCAAAGCGGAAGTTATAGCATCCTGTTCCTTCATTGCTGCAAAGAAGCAAGCAAACAGTGTGCTATTCTGTGTAGCGCACTGCTCTGGCTGCCATGCTAACCCAAACGTCAAATACAGCTAATGTCTAGGGCAGACTGCGTTACAATGTCCTCCTTGTACTCCTTGGAAACACGAAGTCAAGTCAGGTGCTACTGTATTTGTTTGATTTGCACTTCCCAAGATTGCACACTTCTGCATAGAGCAATCAAGGAAACTCTTACTGGAGCTACTCTACAAGTGAAATTCACGGTGTACTGTAAAAGATAAAAACAGTCAGTGTCTCTTTTCAGAGGAGAATATACGGTCCTAAAATAAAGAGCATCAGAAAACAAACACCTATGAGCGTCACTTGAAGTGCAGAGCTGGACAGAAAAACCAGCCTCTTCCTCTGGGAGCAGCAACCACCGCAGAGTTTCAGGCTTCTCAAATCAACTACAGTTGTTTTTTTAAACAACTATCAGCAGTTTTCTTCCTGTTCATCTAACAAAAGCAAACTTCCCAGAAAACAGCTCTAAAATGTTGATTCTCCACCCTCCTACAGTACCAACAGTATTCTTTTTAACTCTTTCATGGAAACAAAAATCCCACGATCCCTGAAGAGATTAAGACTCTACTCCATGGGGTTTAACAGACTAAGAGGTTAGTTATGTGGCTCTTGGAAGCAACAGCTTGACATCACCCCTAAGTATTTGTAAAAATCTATGCTGAAACTTCCTTTAGCACAAACTGCAATTCTTCGGTCAGAAGTTCCTGCAGATGAACAGATGCTGCAGCAGTAGCTGGGAAAGATGGAAGAATCTACCAAAAATGTGTAAGGTTAGCACATTATTTTCTTTTTGTTTCTATTTTCAYCTGAAGGGTTTTGATCATGACAACAAAATAGAACAATTCGTTTTTTAAATAGAAGTTATTTTTCATATAAAAATAGCAGCAGAGTGAAACTTTGCAAAGATTTTATAGAAGCAATAGTAATGACGGCTGTACCATRGTTTTGTGATAAAACGCAAATATAGAGATGTGGGTTTGAGTAAATGATCTGTGATACGTAATCAAAATTTCTTATGTAAAGGTAATTTGTTTCTGTAGCTTAAGTTTTTTTTTACCCAACAAGCCCACTTTCAGATTCCCATGTATAGTGGGCGATGTTTACCAGAAGACATGGGAAAGATGGAAAAGTTTTAATTAAATCTACAACTGTGTACAAACATACGGAAGTTGCTACTTTAAGCTGTAGTTAATACACTACTTTCAAGTGTCTCCAGCTGTTTTATCAGCATGAAGAGTTTTAATTGCCACTGTGTATCACTAAAATTTTGAACAACCCTCCGCTGTGCAATGATGCAAACATGCTATGACAAACACTACATGTTGCAGTGATTTAAGGCTAGTGCATCTGCTCCTAACTGAGAACTGCTTCCCTGAAAGCACAACATCCACAGTTTTAACCACAAAACATTCAGAATTAAATATTGAGGTATAACATTGACCATATAGGCAAACTGCTGCAAATCCATACACTACATTCAATTTTATCTTTGCATACGGAACTTGCAAAAACATGCAAAAGGGAAAAGGTACGACAGGACAAAAACTGGCCTTCATATTAAACTTCTCGCTATCTTTTCACTTAYATATTTAATCTGTGTATGCATGCTCATGTGTATAAAAATGTGTCTATAAAACCATTCCTTTTCTCCCCCACCTCCCACTCCTCTCCCCAACAGTCTTCCACAAAAAGGTATATAAAACATGTAGTATTTGTTTTGGAGTTATTCCAGTCTCCTAAGTAAACACTTACTGAGGTTTCCATAAATYATTATTTATGAACTCGCCCAAAGCTTCAAAACATTTGCACAACTTGTCCCCCTTCACTGTGAGGCACTGCAGTTTCACCACATTACTGCTTCTACAAATGCTAGCAGCTCCCCTTAGGTTTACRGGCCCTTATCTGTGTAATAATAGTCGTGAACTTTTCCCCCCTTGAACACCATCACATGCACAGAAATAAYTTTTTTAAAACAAATAATTAGACAGCACAGAAAAATCTGTATTCAGTAGTCTCACTTATGGAAACTTACTCGTACTTGGCAGCCAAACATCTCATTACTAAGGCAAAATTTATGAACACGTATGKGATTAATGCTCTGTCCCTGGAATCACTTCAACTGAATTGAAATACTGAAGAACGGTGTTCATAACTTAAAAAAAAAAGTTTTAAAATTTGTTTGGACTTTAGGGGGAAAAAGGCCAAGCTAATACACCAAAAAACAAGCTTTTTGCTGCAGGTCAACAATGGAGTTGTAAATCCCTGAACTTAGTTTTGACAAAAAGCACTGACAACACAAAATCCTCAGTATTATAAAAATTCAAAGACCAGAGTGTGGTTCGTGCCTCTGAGCTGCTAAAGAACACTTACTGCGAGTATCAAATAAGTTTGATAGTATCAAATATTATATCAACCACAAAAAGTAAAAGCAAAGCAAAAGATCATAATTTTTACTGACATAGCAAGGTAGCACCTATGACACAACTGCTACCTATAGTATACGAGATTAAAAGTTTATGGAAATGCGACTCCTTGATGATTCTGACATTCTCAGACAACAAGATGCAGCAAAGGGTCAGGAAGCTGACTTATCGCTCTGGTATTTCTAAGATAAGCAAGTACCTGTGGGTTCAACCTTTGGTGTCATTGTAGCAAGTCTGATACAGGGAATTAAGATTTGTCATGAACGGATCCTAAGAACTGAAGGAAACTTTCAGCATTAAAAGGGAGCTTCAAGTTTAGCCTGTTTTTGCAAGGAGRAAAAAAATAGGCATTCCGCACAATTTTATATTAGTGAATAAAATCTGGTCCAAAACTTGGACAAAATACCAGAGGCCTCCCCCTTTTGAGCTCCGTTTGAACCAGTCTTTCAGAGGAGGTGGTTATCCGAGCAACCGGGCTTCCTGCCCGACGAGTCCAAAGGAGCCGTTCAGGTAGCACTGCCTGCAGTAAGCAGTGGCCAAGTCTTTTGACTTTCACATGACGCAGAAAGTTTTGGAAACTGACCAAGCAAAATGGTGGCAGTGGGTGAAAGTTAAAAAAAAAAAACACACAGAGAAATGAGCAGAGACCAAAGCCGTCAAAGCCATGGAGGGGAGGGTGGAATAAGGCAGGCAGGAGAGGGCAAAAATCGCGCAGCAGTCCRTTAACAGCCTCTTTTCACGTATCGCCTCCTGGATTTGGCTACTAATTGTGCTTTATCAACACCTGAGGAGACGATCACTATCAGGAGGAAACAGCCCAAGAAATAAGGTCAGGAGCTCAAGCGTGCTTAACTGCTTCAGAGAAAATCCTCACTTTCTCTCCCCTCCCACTGATACAACCATGAGATCAGCAAGACCAGTGCCCAAYGCAGCTCTAGGTAGAGCAGCTCATGCAAGTTTTCCTTTTTCAAAATGAAGAAATTTGATAAAAAAATAAAAAAATAAAAATCCACAAAACACGGTACGACGCTCTCACGCTGAATGTGTACGATGCTCTCATGCTGAATGTGGCTCATTTTCAGTGAAGTCAAGGTAACGGTGACACTCATATGACAAATTGACACATCTGTTACCCATTTTGAAGTTAACTTGCTATGTCATACCTACTTGCTTATAGTACAGCTCCAGGAAAAAAGTTGACACGAATGATTTTTAGACATTCTTATATATCGGAAACTTAATGCACACAAACATCTTTAAGTTTCAAACACTATCTCTCAGTATTTTTCAGTAATTTTTATTTTAAAGGGGAAAAAAAATGCTCTGAGCTAAAGTCTCAAAACACCTGAAGGCAAGAGCAGCACGCTGCCCGCTTTACTTGTCTACCACTGTACCTCCAGCATACACATAAAAGCACCAAAACACAAAGAACAGTCACCAAACCAAAAATTGTTCCACTTTCCAGTGCTCTTAAGAAGAACTTAAGGCAGCCTGGGGGTACCTCCCCTATTTGTTTTACTGAAGGGGCAGCTGATGGTTGATGTCGGTGCCACTTAGTGCTATAAGATGCCCAGGTTTTAGGCCCAGCTATTTAGAATCCAGCTATAAGATACAGCCACAGTCTTTGGGGAAGAGGGAAAAAAAAGAAAAAAAAAAAGTCATCTTCTGCATTCCTATTGCAGAAACAAGTCATTCCAGTAGAAGACCGAAGACAAGGAAAACAAACTTCTACTAAAAAAAGTTAAATAAATCCTAGGTCTGACTAACACCACAACTGCCTTTGGAAAGTAGCAGTACAAGCAGTGAATGTCTTTGTACAGCTATTTTCTGTAAGAGAAATCAGCCTTTTACCCCTGGTACACAGAAGTTACTGAATACTCACAAAAACACCGTATGAAACCACRGGAATTTGCATGATAAAATAACCAGAGCCGCTGTACAGTCAGAGGCTGGTGTTCACCGTCCCAGAGCTCCGCGCCCTGCCAGGGGACTGGGTATCACAGCCAGCAACACCCAGCAGCGACGGTGCAGCAACACCCACTCACTAAAACCCAACGCACAGCCACATCAAGCGTCAAGCGCCATCAGTTCAACCTGGTAGTCTGTAACGAGCGGGCAAAACGCGTGTTGACTCTGGCCCTTCTCACCTGAAGCTCCCCCCTGCAGCAATGGAAAAGGGATAAACAATGGAAAAGGATAAAAAGCACCTAAGAAAGAGAAAACAGAGCACAGAGCAGGTGCAGGGTATAATCAAAAGAGCAACTGCATGGTAGAAATTTTATCAACATGTTTGGGCTACACTCCCAGTTCACTCTCCTTATATAATTCAGCTCTGTCGTCTTGCATCCCATCTCACCGTACGTAACTTCTGATGGAAAAGAAATTTCAACTTCATTTTATATGATGGAGAATATGATCCCACAAAGTGCCAGGAACTCAGCTAAACTACAATTTTCAGRTATTTCAAGTGCATGTTTAATACCTTGTTGAACTGGGGTGAGACGAGAACACCCAGCATTTAGATTCATCATCTCTTCTTCTAGTCACTTAATGAGCCTACCACCTTGGATAGGTCTACAATTCAACTTAAGCCCTCAAAAAAAAAAAAAAAAAAAAAAAAAAAAAAAAAGTGGTCTCTGACAGGACAAATTACATTCTACTGCTATAATAAAATTACATTTCTCAACATGTCATTCTTTTTTCCAACTGAAAACTATGAAAAATGAAGGCGCATGACATTTCACCCCATCTACTCCTCCCCCCATGATAAAGAATCCTTCTGTTACCTCAAAAGTTTTTTTTTTTTTTTTTAATAAACATTAAAAGTCAGAAATCAGATTCAAGAAGAAAACATGGCAGTAGCAATTTGCCTCATTTCAAACTCCTTCAGATTGCTAGGGAGGAAGAGGGTCCAGTCAGACAGATTTCAAGCAACAAACCTAAATTCTTCATTTTACCCTGACCCTTTAACATTTCTGCCTTATCAGATGTGAAATCTAACTGTTGCTACAGGTTCAAAACGTATTGTGGCTTAAAAAAAAAAAAAGTGAAGCATCAAACTCCAATCAACTTTCACACAGAGCTTGCCTGAGTAAGACATCAGGGTTTGCCATATGTTTGCAAGTTAACATTTACTTTTTATTTTTGTATGCATTTTTAAGTTAACAAATCCCACTAATCTCACCGATTGCTACTGTCTGCAATTCTAGTGTGCAGCCCGTACAGACTAGCCATTTTGATGGTGAAATACCAAGCAACACAGACTGCCTTATGCTTGTCACCTAGCAGCCTCATGGGAATGCAACATGAGATGGGCAGAGCACTGAAGCAGCAAAAGAATAAGAGGTTTAAAAAGACAGGAAGAGGAACAGCTCAGAAAGAAAAACAACTCCTCATTTATTTCCAATTTCTATTAACATTTCTTCCTTTTTATGCAGGGTTGGGCAAAGAAAAAGGTAGAAGGAGGGTCTGTGATCTTACATGTCCAGTCAATTTGCCTGGAGGCAAAATTATTCCCATAGATGAAGCTTTAGTAGTTCTTAAAYAAACTTAAAATAAACAATTTTGATTTTCTATATAAAACTAGTCATCCTTCTAGCCTACTATGCATTCCCTTTCTTTCTAATGTTCTGCTATAATTTTAAGCTATGTGGGTGAGCTCAAGCACCAAAGTCCATACTGTTTTGAGGTCTCAGTTTTACAAAGGCTGGCAAGCAATAACGCAACGGTCCAATGGAGAAAGCTAAGTAGAGAACACAAGTCTTCATTTATCACACATTTTTGCCTTTGACCACAAAAACAAAACAACAGCTCAGGTACTGGTAACTCCAAGTGCTCTGACACCACATAAGCAYGCCCGACTGTCAGCACTGGGTGAACCACTTGCAGCCATGGCAAGTTTTTCTGCCACTATTTAACCAAAACTCCTTTCAGCCCTGGCACCCCCTGACAGTTCATCAGCTCCTTCCAAACACAGAATCCCGATCAGACAGAAAGGAGCATATAGTTTACGATCTGGACAGGCATTTACAAGTTACCAAATCAAATTTGTTTCTGCATCTCCGGAGAGAGGACGTACAAGCCCTGCATAATTTGTACCTCCCTCCATTTTCCTTTCAACAAAAAAATCACATATGGTAATCTCCATCACGACAAGGCAGAGAAGCTTTTACAGCTCCCTGTCCAATTACTGAAGGCATCCCACCCTCCCCCTACAGATACACAATGGGCTGCTTTATGTTCCATAAATCAAGTGTACACTCTCAGAAAAATTAATACACCAYTAATCCATCAGGAAAGTTTCCCTTCCCATCCTGGCCTTGCAGCGTGAACACCGGCTGAAGAATTCAGCATGAGAAACTCTATGGAAGTTATGCAGCAAACAACAACAGAACTTCACAGCTCTGCTTGACAGGACATAAGGTCCCAAAGGTGTTACTAACACATCTGACATTGCTGTACACTACAAGCATGTTAACAAGCCAAATTAAAACTTAGCAGCCCGTTGCAAATGGAAGTGCCTTTTGTTGAAGCTTTTCAGCAGTGAAAGGGGTTAAAAACAATCTTCAAAGCATGGATTAAAAACCTCTCCTACCCTGTGGGGAGCAAAGCACAAGTGTATACATCCTGCGTTAGTGTTCTTACATTCAAACCATTTACTGAAGCCATAATTTATATTTGACCACAAGTTCAGTTCCAAGTCAAAAATCTATTAACTGCTCCCAGAAACGAAAAGAAATTAAAACTGCTTTGAAGTTCAGGTGTCCTTGGAGAGCCTGCCTGCTCTTACAAAAGTCACCTTATAGTAGAAGCGAGTCAGCCTTAGACTTTCCATTAACAAACTAGTGCTCTGGCACCACTAGAGAAATTAGAATCAGATCACTTTATCAAGTATTTTTAACCATACAAACACTCTACTGTCTTCCAGCCATGAAGTGCACTGGTAACAGCAGCTCACCATCTCATAGGTACAAATTTCCAAAATGCATTTTGACTTAAAGAGGTATGCCTCAACGAGAACCTTACAAACTCTACTCAAAAAACAAACAAACAGAAAAAAAAGACTTTTTTTTTTTGAAGTTTCATATAAAATATACTCCAGGTTTGAATATTTCAAGGCTTCCTTCAGAACTGCTCACCTTGCAATCCTAGATCCCTCTCCTTCTCTATGGAGCAGTTCCCAGTAAGTTTCCTTGGGGAAAACACACAGCATTTTTACTTTGCTTCTGGGACCTCCTTTCAATCTGTCCTCATAAAACAAGACGTGCTTATTTATAACTTTCCAGCAGCACCACGAGGCAGTCAACCAAAACAGCCRTCCAGTCTGTTACAAGCAGTCTTAAACGTCTTCTGGTATCACAAAGAGGAGAGTTTCTTTCAGCACCTGCCCAAAAGCTCTGTCACTAGTGACCATTGGCTACAAGAAGCTTAATCAAAACTTACCCACATACCATACAGCCAGCACTTTCACGTTCCCCAGACGAGAAAACAAAGGGTTTTCCAGTTGACTACTACACGCTTSCATAGATTTATCCCCAGAAACACTTGGCAGGGCTGTGCCAGCCCAGGCTTTCGTGCTGCCCACCTCGTGGCGCCCTACGTGCGGCCCCCGAGGGGCAGGGGGGTCCCGGCGGGACCCGGGCCGCAGCGCCAGCACTAGCAAAGGGCACGGAGCCACCAGCGCCGCCACCGCCGCGGTCGCGAGGGTTAGAGAGAAAGCGAGTCACCTTTTCCGCGCGGGCTCCTGTAGGTCCAGTCCTCATCATCCTCATCTACCTGCTGCACGCACATGGAGGAGAGCTCACCATCGCTGCGAAACAATTTCTTTGTCTGCCTTGACAAGGAGGAGAAATTTATCCAGCTCACAGCACGCGAGAGGGAGCCTGTGTTTTGTTTGAGTTTGAAAGACCTCGAAACACACTCCTTTTTCATCTTCTTTCAAGCCAGCTACTGTCCTCGCTTCCGAAAAAGACCGTTCCGAATTTGCTCCCGTCCCCTTCTCCACGGCTTTCGTCAAAGGCTAAACAATTTCAACGCGACTTCCGTCCAGGTTCCTTCGTGCTGCATTTAAGCCAGCACCAGTATGGAGGTAGGTCGCCGTGCCAGCACAGCTCCCCTGAAGCTGTTTTGATACAGCAAAAGCTGCCAAAGAAAACAAAGGGGAGAAAGGCAACAGAAAGTGGCACCTTGCAGCCGCTCAGGCAAGCGTGTAACGGCCAGGCAGAAAATAGCACTAAGGCACATGTTTTCCCCATTCCCCACTCAACAGCAAAAGCTGCCGTTCGGCTCTCCTCCCTGGCATCGCTCACCAGGAGGGTGCACGCGATTCGGTCCTCTGTTCTAGCTCGCCAAAAAACAGGCAGTCCGGGCAGAGATCACGGGGGCACGGCACAGCCCAGCAGCCCTTACCGGCTGCCCGGGCACCGTCGCGGCTCCCAGCTCYGCGCGCCCTGCTCTCCCCTAGCGAAAAGCCTAGCCAAGGACCTCCAGGAAGAGTCTCTTAACAATAAAACAGCCTGTGCGGCTATCGCTTAGGATTAGAGTGAAATACGATAGGCTCGCTCTCCGAGAAGCACGGCCGCAGCAGCAAAACTCCTCCTTTCCTCAGCCAGGAGCTCRGTGGAAGTGCAAACTTATGAACCCTGCATGCAAAAAAGGAAAAGAAAAGCTCTTGCACACCCCTGGGGACTCAGAGGAGAAAAAAAAAATACAAGGACTCATAAACTCTACAGGCATCCTGAACAGATTGTGTTGAAGGTATCTGTGCCCATGTACCAAGTGGTAGTATTAAAAAAGGAAAGAGAAAAAAAGGCAAGAGCATACGCATACAAACAAGATCTGTACATCTGTACAYGAGCCGCTCTTCTCGACTGTGTGACTCCCACTGGGGTGACTGCAGCTCTCAAAACATGTTTTGCTCCCAGCTGCRCTAGGTTCTTCCACCTTCACTTTACATTAGCAACTGGTGAAAACGCTCCCCGGTGCCAAGGGCTCAGAAAGGCAGGCGCTACTGAAAGCTCCCCTGACGCCAACTGCTCGCCCTGCGTGCTGACGCTAACCTGCCTCAAGCAGGGAGCCAGCCTGGCAGGGGGGGGGAGAGAGAGAGAGAGAGAGAGACAGGCAGCGGTTTAAAGCAGGTAGAAGCTGGCAATATCTGGATCAAGGCATCACAACACTTTTTTTTTTTCCTTCCTGAGATTTCTCACCAAGATACACATTGATAAAAAACTCACAAGTTTGAGTGAGTTCTGCTGCTGCAAGGCAAAGGAGAGACCCAATAAAAACAGCCCAGTGACTACTCACACACATATATATACACACACACATACATATATATATRTGTGTATATATATATATATAYACACACACACACACACACAAACTCCCCAAAAAACAAAACCCCTCCAACAGCCTCCCCAAAGCAAACAAAAACCCTCACACCTCTTCCTGTCTGAAAAACAAACATTACTGCCTTAACATCCTAATGGCAGCAAACAATGTCACCACAAGAACAGGCTAAGAAAACGAAGGTCCAGCATTTTGGGGATCAAACTGCTGGACAGATCTAGGCGACTGCAGAGTCAACCCTGCTCTGCCCTCGGCAGATGCTCCCGCAGCCTCTCCATGTGCTGCTGCTCGGTCTCTTCCAAAACCATCGGAAACAAAGGCTTTAGCTTTTTCTGAAAGTTACTGCTCTCTGACTCATAACTCCAAGAGGGTAAGGTCTCACCCACTGACTGGGAGGCCGAGAGCTAAGTACTGTATCGGATTACCCTGCGAATCGAGCAGGCGCACCAAAGCGACCTTTGGCTCCTCCAGCCCCGCGCCACGGGCTGCCCAACTGTCTTCTGTAAATAATTCAATAGGCTGCATTTACAGCGGGCTCGCCGGCGAGGTAGCGCGTATGTACGCCCACGGGTCTCGCGCGGCTCCCCAGAGTAAGGAAATGGGAGAGCAAGAGCACACACTGCTGATGCACTCCTCCGTGCCATCACCTGGTCTTTCTGTATCAGGTTTTCCTCTTAGAGTCTCACCTGKGAGGAAAATAAAATAAAAAAAAAGAATCAAGAGACTTGGGTATGGTTTAGGGGTTTGGATTTTTTTTGTTTTTTTTAAGACCTTAAACTTAGAATAAAATTTCGAAAATGTGACTTTCACATCTCTAGATTCAACTACTAAAATATCCATTTCTGGACAGTTCCTGTTCAGATAGATAGATTTAATTTAAATCAAAGCTCATGCTTTCAAGTCAACTTACTGTTTCTTTCGAAAAAGAACAAATGTTTGGAATTGCCAGTACTGTAAAGTACAGAGAACTGTAAGCTACCACAGCTATTACTGTTTAAATTACACAGAGAAAGACATATAAAATCCCTAGTAAGAACTGCGGAATCATAGTCATCTCCACTACACTGTAATTCTCAGCAACAGAAGATTAGAGAAAGCAACAAGCAGGAAACCATTTCAGGTTAACCCAAAATAGGCAGTCGTCTGGGATTTACCCTGGCAGTCTTAGCAGCAATGTGATTTTAAGAATTTTCCTGACATGTCTGGAGCTCTTGACTTGATATCTTGGTGCTGAGTCAGAACGTGTTGCTGTAAGGGAGAAAACTAAGTGACTGACAGTAACATTTCCATTTCTACTGAAAATATAAAGCTGTGCAACATCTTTAGACTTTGGTATTATGCCTCATTATATTTTGTTGCAGGAAAAGATATTTCAATCCACTGGGATATTGTCATTAATAYGGAATGCTTTTTATTTGTAGATGATAACCGGATTAATAATCAGTGTTCTTAAATGCAACATCTGTTACTACAGCACAGTATTTTTTTTTTCTGGAGTGCAAGATGCAAATCTAATGGCACAAGTATATGTTCTTTGCACTTTGGGATGAAAAGCAGATTTCCCAAGATCAAGAGRAAAAAATGACTGGAAAAAAATTGCTCAAAGAAACCACATACAGAGGTATTAACACAAATGGAACTACCGGTTAATCTACACTATAATCAGGACACAAATGAAAGGGCAAGATGTTGAAAATTTTACCATCCAACAAACTTTAAAGGATTAAGTTTCATTTGGTAAAATACTTTACAAAGTCGCTAAAGAAGTTACAGTTTAATAAACTCAAATTAGTCTCCAGTTGGACAATCTTCTCCTTATGAAGCTGTTAAACATGTAAATAGGTTTCACATTTCCAGGTTAAATTATGTGGAAATATTAAGGCACTATTTTTGGTTCACTTAATACAGGTCCATCTCTGCAAAAGCCATGAAGGAGTCACAGAGGAAAGAGTCAATTCTTACCACTCCACAGGAAAACTAGGGTACGAACTGGAAAGCTAAACAGGTTTCCCCTTTTTTAAAGGTAAACAAGAGCAAACATGCATAGCATCACACGCCATCAGGACTTTTACCATCTATCGTGATTTGTTCTTCAAAGAATTCTCTAAAAGTTCTTAAGGAAACACATGTATGTGGCTCAAAGCCAGTGCATTTCCCTAGGGTCAGCAAACAAACAAAAATAATGTTGCAACGAAAAAGTTTCAGCTTAGCTTATAAAGAACAAGCAAACAAACAAACAACATATTTTCTGTTTTTTTCTCGGGCTGTGGTTTCTGGCACAATTCACACGTTAATTCAATTCCTACATTTCCTAGACTATCCTTTTGGATGACTCAACTGAGACAGCCCAAAGAATGTGCCCCTCTCCAAGGCTTCCCAGAATTTCCCGGGTGTTTTCCTGCAAGTGTTAACAATTTGTCATAAAGCCGTAAGTACACAGCAAGATGATTTGAAATTATCTTGCAGCTGGCCGAGGGGAGCGCAGTGCGGTCCTTGCCGGCCCAGAAACTACTGCCGTCATCTCAGCTAAAGGCAATCACCTCCCCAGCGTGGCCGGTCCTCTCCAACCCAACCAAAGCCACGTGAGGGAATCCAGTAGCTATGAATAGCTTCTCAACCCGAMCTTCATCAGAGGTCTTTATCTATAAATGCACATATTTATAAATGCATAAATGCACAGCAACCTGTTCTTACAGGTACCATATAAAATGCTCAGATAACAAACCTCCAAATAATTCCCGTTCCCATGTGGTTATTTACAGTGAAGCAGACACTGAGAACTGTTTGGTCTTACAACAGGACCTGGAAGTCCCAGTTAAGACTGTATCCTTTCAGTACAGGGCACACAGTGAGAAACTCTTTTCCTTCCAAGCTGAATAGGCTGGAGAGAAAAGAAGAAAAACAGCATGAAGGCAAAGACCACAAATTGAGTTACTTGCCCAAGATCACAGAAAGGATAAGAAGCAAAGCTAAGAAACAAAACTAGGTCTCCTGGCTACCACCCTCATAACCTACTTAAGCAGGCCCTGTCTCATAAGGAAAGAAAAGCCTATTAATTTGTTCTATCATAACTACTACATATAGTCTTTGAAGGACCTAATTACAAATGAAAGTTTGGTTTCTACATTGTTACCAATTTTATCCTTTAAAAAGATAAATAGACAAWACTCTGAATGGACATCTAAAACAAGCTCTGTACTGTAGAACTACTTTGAGCATCACAYCCATATTTCAAATTTCAACAGATCTATTAATATAGATATATTAAACTAGTTCTTAGAGAACCYTTTACAATGCGTATGTCACCAATCTTCCCTTCAACTCTTGTGCTCTCCTGGAAGAATCGACTACGACAAGGCAGGCAATATTTCCTGTGATTTAATAGTTCTACTTACCTGACTAAGGAAGTTTAATTAAAAAAAAATGATTTTTTTTTTAAGAAAAATCTAGGAAAATCTTGTCCTGATTCTCCTCTCTACACCAGCTGCACGTTATAATCCCCTAGAGGCCAACGAAATCACTCTTAACATGAAAGGGGAATTGAGCAAGGAAAACAATGAGCAGGTGCTTTCACCATTGATTATTAGCCCAAAAATAATAATAAAGAAAGAAAGAATGATAGATATTTGTAAGAGAGGCAGAACAAGTACCATAATCACCTACAAATACATACTGCTTTTCTCTAGAATAGACTGATGCCAAAAGAACAAGCAAGTTAACTGCACATAAAATAGCTACTTCAACATGATACAAACACACTCACAACGTTTTGGCCTTGTTTGCCCACATAACTCCAGAACTGATTGAAAAACAAAGATTTAAACCAAAATCTAATTTTGAACGTACAAGAAATTTGGTAATCAATCACTACAAGAGAAGTTCTAAGTAGTGAGCTTTCCTTAGAAAGAGTATGATACATATTCTAAAGAATGCAGAAGGAAAGTGCTCTAACAGCATTAATTCCATACAAAAGTCCATACAATGTCTATACAAAGATGGGGTTTCAGGAATCCTCATGACAGGCAATAATAATTTCCCCAAAGTAAGTTATATTTACTGGTAAAAACTTTTTTTTTTAATCTCCCAGTACACCAGAGTCAACATGAGATTTTATGTCAGCATACCATCTATGATAATTAGTCAAAGAATATTGACAAATTCAGGACTTTGACATATTTAAAAATTATTACAATTTCAATTAATTCAACATAAAATCTATGATAATTAGTCAAAGAATATTGATAAATTCAGGATTTTGATATATTTGAAAATTATTACAATTTCAATTAATTCAACAACGTAGTTTCAATCACTCTGCAATTGGAAAATACTGCAACTCACTGAAATAGAAGCTCATAGAGATCTATGTTAAGAACAGCARGAATCCTCTGACTGAATCTGGTTTTGTTCCTCTGAACATCCAGAGGAAAGGCCTGGCATGTGAACCACGAGGTGGCAGCATGGATCAATTCATGTTACAGCCAAAAATCTGAAAAATTAAGAGAGGCTGAACACAATGCACAGAATCAGCATCAGACTGAAAATTAGCAACAGATYCACCTCGCCCAATTTCWTGAAAGAAGAAGAATGAAGTGGGTTAGAAAGAAGAATCCTTCCTCCTAAAAAACATGTTTCAATGACAGCCATAGCTCTCCAGAAAATCCTACAAACCAACAGAAAATTAAAACATAAGAAGTATGAGACACATCTTCACCTTTATTATCCTGGAGCAATGAGAGATGCTAATGGCAACACAGTTAAGATGAGACACTAGTGATTTAGCTTTTAGGAACAGTCTTATACAAAACTGCTATTACATCTGCTAAAAATGCAACTGATCATTTTATCATTTTTTGACTAAGGCATGACTATTTACTAATTAAGGTAACTCTGCTAAAAGCTCCCTCTTTAACTGTACCCACTGCCTGCATTTCTACAGAAGTTCTTCTAATTTGTGTGGCTCTGACTTTGTAACACAAAATATTTAAGAACAAAACATCAAAAAAAAATTCTCTTGACCACAGGGTCACTTCCTCTCCAAAACTGAGATGTGGCTAGAAAACTTTTTAACATTGAAAAGTACTCCACTCACAATTATCCAATAAATCCCACATGTTGATATTCTGCAAAGATTAATTATTTTGAGAATTGAATGTTTTGAGGGATGGGATAAGTCTTCTGCCTCCAGAAGACAACTGTGAGTTTACATGGGATGGAGTAAAGAACGGCTTCCCTTCTGAAGCATGTAARTTACAATTTTAAGAAGATCTTTAACTAAGGGAGACAAGATTTTAGCCTAGCCTGTAAATGAGGAAAACACTATATGCATTTTTGCTTCTTTTCCTCSCCCTAGTACTGCATCTTACCCCAGTACTGCACTGGCTGCTGCTCCACATGGCAATCTAGACTGCTGTCCTAGCACTCTGAATCCAGCCACCCTCCACCTCTGACTCAGCTCCTTCCTCCCAAGGAAGTTCTGCGCTTTCATAATACCCCTTCCCTAACTCATATATATTCCTGTTTTTATTTAGTTAGCACTCTTGAAAATTTTGCAATCAAAACACAGATTTAAACAATAGTCTGCCTTTATAAATATAACTCGCATTGTTTTAATCTAAATGTAATCTAAATCAGTTTTCTCACTGCTACTACTTTAGCAGATGCTGTGCTCATGCTGAAAAAATCGCTTGAATCACTTTTAATAACTGAGTATGCACGTGAACCATTGCAATACACAAGTTACATTAAAAATTTACAAATAAGATACTTTGTTGAAGCAAAAGAAACTWCTACTAGATCATCCAAGTTTTCTGYGGAAATGCGGGAAGCTTTATTAAAAACAACCGGAAGCTAATTTACAAACAAACTGTATTAATGTGTAATTGAGGTTCATTCTGCTAGCAGGAAAATATCCTAACAACTGAATAGATGTCTTTCTATCCTCGCCTTCCTTGATTAAGGGGATACCAGGGAACTGTGGAAGGAATATGTCTGTTTTCTTTGAAGTGGAAGAGCCCTGTGCTGGTTAACATAAACTAATTAACACACTAATCTGAATATTTTCATAGATAAAAGAACCACAGAGGGAAGGGAAAGAAAAAAAGAAACAAGAAAAAAAAAAAAACAAGAAAGGAAGGAATGGCTGAGAAAAAAGCAGAAAAAAAAATTGGCACTTATCTCAAAAATTCTCATTTTTCATCTTATCCACTAGGTGTTCCTAACGCCTAAATGCAGGAGGGCTTTTTTTTCTTTCTTTTCTTTTCTTCTTCTTTTTTTTTTTTTTTTATTTTTGCTATTTGTACTTTACACATTCTTTAGCTAACAAAATATGTAGCTTAGTAAATCTTACTAGGTATTTACAATAATCAAATGCTAAAACTGAACTCTAGAATCTCGTAAGATATATGGGCAGGCTCTATCATTGCCAAACTCAAAAAGTAGTTATAAATAGGTCTCACTGCTTAACAGGAGCAGCGTGGAAAACAATTTATGCATATAGGTACAAATGCTGCCGTGCATCTTTCTGTCCAGTCTTGTATCTTTACATGTTTTCCAGAAGAAAGACAGGGATCGGTTTTGCATGTGTTTGTGCAGGTACAGGATTGCTACCACACTTTTAAGCTCGGTGTTAAGTCTGCATGCYGTCTTAGCCTGATGCATGGTAAGTACAGGGGAAGTGTTGCAATTCTGGACAGAATTTGTAAATTAAACCCAACCCTACCACACCCAGAGGAATGCTGCAATCTCCTCTCTTCTGCACAACAGGCTCTAGCTTAAAAGAAACTCATTTCTAGGTGGAGGATGAGCATAAAGAATGTTGCTGACACATAGAAAGTGAGGACAGCAGAATGTCAGTTACTGTCCTACGTAGCTATATTTAATTCAAATTAAATTAGCCTTGTATTAAAAAATGATAAAAATAAAATAGCTAGATAAAAATGCAAAAGAAAACAAAGTTTCTAAAACAATGAACATACGGCCTACATATGCGTACTCACATTTATGGAATGTCCGCATATCTGCTCACTGCATACGTATTTGCCCATGCACTTAGCAGAAGCACCAACTGTGAGACACCAGAACGTTTTTCTGCCCCCTGCAATTTCCCCTTCTGCTGCATATAGGCCTAAAAAAACCAACTTGCGTTCTTTTTTGCAACTTTGAAATACTTTTTTTCCCTACCAGTACCAGTTTCTAGGTGGAAAAARAACCCAGAGTACAGAAGAGTAGTGTCATTCTCATACACCCTAYGGTTACTTCCAGGCAGGCATTATATAAAACATTCTGATGCATATTAAGAGTTCCTACTGATCRGCTGCCAAAACAAGGTGAGGACAGAAGGGAAAATAAAACCCCAAATTATCCTCAGTGGAACAGGACATAGGACAAATAAGGACATTCACACTAGCAGCATGAATAATCTTACAYTGCCTCTCAACCACTAGCATGTGAAATCATGAGCCTCAGCAGAACAGCTGGTCAGCTGTAGTTAAAAAAAGAGTGGCAACTTTTAAATTGTTGCCCTTTGCTCTGCACAGAGAATAAACAAATTAAGGATTTGCAATTTCCTGTAATTTGCAGCACAACTTTGYGTTTACATGTATGAAGACAGCCTATCTTCTGGCATACCACGTATTGAAATATGCAGTGGAAGAGACAGAGTGGAATAGGAATCACATATTGTTGAAATTACAGGTGTAAAAYATGTTTGTTCATCAATGTAATCTGTTGAGAGCACAGTGGTAACTCCCATAATAGTAACACCTCAAGTCAACTTTTGAGGAAGGAAAGGAATAGTTTAGAAAGCAGACTTACTGACTTCTAAAAGTTAATTCCAACCAGCAATCGCTACTTCAGGCACTTTGATCAAGGTAAGAAGATTCACACCTTGACAGTCATTTTTAATACTAGACTGCCAGGGAGACTTCATTCAAACAGTGGACTAAATTACAGGCTTCACGTTCACCTTGGGCTTTTTCCTACCCAAAGTTCAATCTCCTTGCCATAGACCAYTGGCCTTAAAGCAACTTCAGTCTCCTCATCACTGAAGTTCTTCAAAACCCTCCTCTTTAGATTCCCTTGTAAACACAGTATCAATCCTGATGCATCACTAACCTCAAAACATCTCCTTCAGCATGCCTCCTTCTATAGCTGATGACAAAATACTGCTCCCATTTGTAGTTTTTCCTYCTTCTACTAAATCACTTTACTTAAAGCAACTGGGTACAACTGGCAGCCTACATGCCAAATTCAGTATTTTGAGGTTCTACACATTTTCCTCAAAGGAAATAAGGATTACTCACAAGAAAAGGGGCACAAGAGTAACAACTGAACTTGCAGGAGCTATTCCTGAGTGTGCATGTGAACAGGCCCAGGTACAAGAGCAGCACACCATAGCAGCAATATGTTTTTAGGTCTTTCGGGTGATGAAGAAGAGAAGRAGGACCAAAAATGGAACCTACCCCATATCTCTGATCAGACTGAACATCCCAAGAACAATAAACGTGCTCCACAATCCAAAGATGTTTCTTGCATTTCTCAGGAACAAACGTACCAACACTGCAACAGGGAACTTGAAGGCAGACTGCCGAGTCCATGCACTATCACTTGTCAGAGAAAAGCTTCAGATATCACACAGCTCTGGAAGTGCTTTTGGTAACAGGCATCCAAACTACTTCACCAAATATATACRTTATATATAAAGAACACCATCAAGGCTTCTCCATGACTTTGGATCCTTGGAGGGAAAACAAACKGTGTAAAATCGACTTAATTTTTTATTGTATTCTCTGTGCTTGCAAAGTAAAGTGCATTAGACATAAAAGGAAATTACATAATAGTCTGCATGAATGAATTTAAATGAAAAAAATCCCTACAGAAAAGTTAATATTCAACTTTTCTTTTTTTAAAGACTTCCATTGTAAACTCAAAATGAAGATTTAATTGGTGTGTTTTTCACCTAGTTCTGCCAGTAAAGTCAGGCTGCCTTCACCAACMTGAGCTCTACCGCACTGAGCTCAAACAGAAAAGAAGTGACACCAAGAAGTAAAGGAATAATTATTACTATACTTGTGATAAACATCCCTCATTTACAGGCATCTGGCAAGCTACCTGTAATAGAAACTGATGCCAAATAGATATTTCTAAAGAAATACGAGTACAGATACATGAGACCACATACAAAAGAAATACATGCAGAAATACTTATTACCTAATCATATGCTCTATCACGTAACACATTCTTGTTATGCAATCAATTTTATTCACCTAGAGCAGCTCACTGACAAATAAGGAGCATGTTTCACATGCAYATATTCATCAAATAAAAATAACAACAGTTTATAGATGGGAACTCCCACCTTCTTCTGATTCCTATTGCCTCCCTGCTCTACCCATGCTACTTGTTCTAAATTCATCAAGTTGACAAGATTATCAAACTGCTTAAAGACACAATATTTCTCTACACTTAGTTTTCCTTAAATACCAAAGCAGAAAATATACTTTCTCAGCTAGCTTTGGCATACAGCTAATACTAGGCTCTGTGGTTAACTGCCAGCTCTTCTTCCTCCAAGGCATCGTGAGTCATCTCTGCTTTTCACACTAGTGTCTTCCAAACAAYGCTGGGTAAAACTCTGCTAGATCATTCTCGCCAAAGACATTGTATGAGAGCACGATTACACAGAAAGGATCATATATGAAACAATTCTTAAAGCATTCCATTAAAAAACACGCAAGGCAAATACTGCTGTAACTATTAATCAAGTCTAAAAATAAATTAAAACTAACTTCATGAAAGACATCTTGGCATTACGCTGGCATGTAAGGCATTTCCTTCAAGCACTAGCAAGGCGCAGCAGGAGGATTTGCTCCTCTCCAGCAATGGCACCTTTTCCCAAGCTTAGGCAAATGCATGTCAGGAGGTGCTTTAAAATCGTTCCTTCCAGACAGCACTGTTTTCTCATTATGACAAAGTGTTGCTGAGCTTGGCAATAGAAACTACACCAGGAGTCCCTGAAAGCGGGTGGTTAATATTTCTCTGTTTAACTAAAGATGCCGTGGTCTAAAGCTCGTTGTTGCAGCAGTTCATTGACGAACGGCTGCTCTGGTTATGGGATCCTGAGCTACTCTGTTTCGTTAAGGGCTGCAAAACGCAACAGGCTGACAAGCTAAAAATATAGTGTATTTGCAAGTATCATTCAACAGTGAACGGGTCATCTTCAAAGATGCAATGTGGTTAGCTGCCAAGTTACTATCCTGTTCGATTTCTCTTAGAAAACAGCCACCTAAGTGCCACTTTACACATGCTTACAAAGCAACCAAGCAAATAAACCAACCAGCAACTTTACAGCTCTCAAATTTGCACTGCTCTAGGGATCGCTAGGAGCATCTGGAGAAAAGTTAAAGCAGCCCCCTGAGACTAGTAAGAGCACACACACCTGCCTCTTCCATGGGAACTACTGCTAGGAGCAGTACTTACAAAGTACCTTTATTTTGAGGCTTTACTCGAAAGCAAGAAGTTTCTGTCCCCTCTGCTCATTCCTGGCCCTGCACCACAACTGTGTCCCCTCCGCTGTGCAAACACAACTGCTCTGGGGATGCTGCACGGTGAACTGGACTGCTGCAGTGACAACCTTTAGCAAGTGGGGCTATTTAACGGAGATCTCTGCAGYGAGCCACTTTACAAGCCAGCCCCAAACCAGCTGCATCAGCAAAACCGAAAGGACAGATACCCGAAGGGTAGGGCAACGGCRGGCACCCACTCCCCACAGGAACAGAGCACATCAAGGAAGTAACACCCCTAATATTACCTCTGCCCAGAGGTTTCTACCAACTCTCGAATTCTCTTCTGGATAATTTAGGGTATTGATAAGGAGAAGATCGACCAGAACGTTTTCCCCAGTCCCAGTTAAAACATGCACTGCAAAAAAAGCTTTGTTTTGCAGAGGAACTCTTTGGAGGAAAATCTGTTTGCCAGGGGAGGRAAGGAGGGTGGAAGTAGACTTTTCTTTCTTTCTCTTTCTTTCTTTTGTTAACAATGTTTTATTTTCGCTATGTGTGAGAAGACAAYGCCTGAAGTCTTCGGTAGTTTTCAACAGAGGAAAAAATACCAAAGAACCTTCTTAGTGGTGTGAGATCAGGGCTGGGAAAAGAGAACGCTCAGAATATTTATATACACTATATCACCAAAACACTTTATGAAGAAGTGTGGAAAAGTCATTGTCACAGCACAGAAGGGATATGGCATCTAAGATCACAGGACGTTCGTTACTGGATGTAGGGTTTTCTCTCTTTTTTTTGTGTGTGTGTGCTTTTGTTTTCTTTTAAGTTTGCCAATCAGTTTGGCAGCCTTGGAAGTGCTCCACTGTACTAAGAAGGTTTCACTATATCCAAAAGCATCTCAGTGACCAGCCAAGACAGGGATCAAGAGAAGAAAACTCTGTTATGCTCGCCCCAATTGAGAAGAGGGCCAAGCCAAGGCAAATAATCTGAGAGAGTCCTCTTCCGAAGTAAACTTTTCTTTTAGCTCACAGGTTATTTCTACGTTGTCAGCCAACTAGATGTTACAGTTTGTTAGGGCTGCCTGTTGAAATTAAGTGGAAATGTATTTCCACCCTAATTCCAGAGAATATTATTTCCTTTACAAATCTTTAACTCCAGGCACTCTTGGCAATGCTGTTGCCTGCTGCTTGGCTTTCTACACACTTTTTTTTTTCCTCTTCTTCAAGGAAACCTTCACCTGCTTACAGCAGAAAGCAACTACAAGACACTACAGCACATGGCAAAAAAAAATACACTTCTGTGGTAGAAAAGCAAGCATAGACAGAAAAGAAAAAAAAAAAAAAAAAAAAAAAAGCACTGGTCACTCATGCAAGTGGACCTCAAGACAGACATTTGCTCTTCTACACAGCACACAGGCAGCCTTGGCTCTCCTGCCTGATTGAAAAGAGGTGGCACTGCCTTGCAGCTGAGGTGTGTAGCCTGAAATACTCTTCTTGCCTTCAGGAGCACTAGCCAGACACTCGTCCCATGCTTCCTTCAGGCACTGTCAGCTAGTTTAGTGCTCATAAACGGCTGTTGCCYCCGCACATCTTCAGCAAAGGCTCATCTGCAGCAGTCCTGCAGGTTCTGCCTGTAGAACCGGGTGCACTGTCTCTKGGAGGCTTGGTCTCCTTCCTACCTTCTTTTCTCATCCCACAGCCTCTCCGTAATGACTACTTTCTCCTCTAGTGACAGAGGCTATTAGACCCATGCACTGACACATGAGAAAATGTCTTTAACCTCATCAGGTATTTTCTACAGTATCAGTCCATCTTTCTGCACAGCTTTCCAGAACAGTGCAAGTAAAAAACTAGGCTGAGGTAGGCAAAGTAGCATGGAAAAGCCACATYGTTTCTCCATGTACCAGGAAAACAAAACAAAAACAAAACAAGCACACTGCATTTGCACTGATTCCACCCTGCCTTACACAGTGTTGTCAGTTTTTGCAGAATTCATGGTGAGTCATGTCTGTATTTCTTTTTCCCACATACTCTTGGGAGTCATACATTTGGGTAGGATTCTCATCTTTAAAGAAAAGATAAAATTTCTAAACTTAATTTGAGGGACGGGGGGAAGGGGGWTTTGCACAATCCAAATGTATCATAGAAGTTCAGGCTTCAAGAGCTATATAAAAAAAAAAATCTTATTTGCACATCCCATGATTTTTCAGCTAAGCTTATGACCCTGAATGCTTTGGTTAAACRCTGTTCCACAAGTGGGAAAATTCTAGCCAAATTCTCTGTAATGGAAGCAGTTACATTGCAGGAATGTAGTCCAAGCAAGATAAGCAATGCTTTCCTGGGGTGGGTACTGAACGTTTGCATACACTAATTTTAATGTCACTGCCATCAAGCTGATGCCCATCAGGGTGGAAACAAGAAAACTACAGGCTTTTCATTGCTGGGTAATTGGGGGCACACCCTTACTAGTAAAAGCAGTCYGCTAAGTAATTGCTCACTACTGAATAGCTAGAACAAGAATACCAATAAAAACACTCTAGGATCCAAAGTGTCAAAACAGAAGCAAGAACTGAAGCAGCAGCGGATTTCTTGTATGAAAATAAAGAAGAAAGCTTTCTATGTAGACAAAATTTTATCCAATGCAAAACAGTGGCATATACTCTTCTCCCAGACAATGTACAAACAAACACAAGCACAATCAATTAAAACTATTTCACTCAAAAAAAGTGAAATTTCTTGCCCCACAATGCATATTTTCTTCAAAACCATAATTACTGGAAATCCAATCTTCAGTCTTAAAAATTCTTTTCACTGATTACACTCTCATTTTACTCAAACTTGTGAACAAAACTTTAAAAGCTCTAATTCTGAAAAAGGTGACTTTCAGAATGTTTTTAAGCACCATGCATGTCCCAGATGACCAGACATGATCACCATTAGCACATCTCCCTCCCTTTCTGTATAAAAGAATTTGCTCTGAGTTGCACAAAGCTAGGTGTGTGCAGAGGTGAGAAAGCAGCTCCAGATGGATACTTCCACTTGGCCATTAGTCACTGTCCCAAGATTTCCCTTCCTCTCCTGTTCTATTTTCTCTCCACCAGTAGTGAATTCAGGAGAAAAACATGGGAGTTCAATCACTGCCTCTTCCTAACGCCAGTTCACCAATAAATTCACCTAACAATTTTTATATTGCACAGTATGAAAGATTAAAGCACAAGATCCTATTGAACATTCCTTGTTTATGTTTCCTTACTTCCTTCAAGTAAGGCAGCTTACTACTGATCTGCTTCAAAAGAAAAAAAGCTTCTTTTATTTTCAGAAAAGTAAGAGTGGACCAAACCAATTTTTAACACTTAAGATCTAAAAATTAAATGTGCCTACAGGTTAGCGAGGTGACCTGTATGTGTTATAGACTGACATTTTCTTCTTTCATCGTTTATTAGAGGAAAATTACATGAACATATTAAGATAGGTGAGAAAGTAAAACTGACTGATTAGATAAACCAGAGTACACAGAAAACATTTGAATGCAAATTTAATAAACTAAGCCATAAACTGAAAGATTTGCCTTGAAAACAAGGGTGGTCAATCTAGATCACTTTTTATGATCAAATGAACAGACAGCTCGCAAAAAGTAAGATACATAGTGCAAAAGAGTCAGTTACTTAACAGTAAACATAGTATTTTAGAACCACGTTTTAGAACTACAACTAAGTAATAATTTAGAACATTTATTAAAAATGCCACATGCTTCTGGCATGCAGAAGAACAACGATGAGAATGCTGGACAGCACAAGAGCTTACTACTGAGGGTTTTAAAGAAAAAGATTATCAGCAGAATGATAGCCAGAAGTCCCGATCACAAGGATGAAGCTGACCCTATGCAAAAGGACGTATGCCGTAAGCTATTTAGGATTTAGGGATGAAAGAGGGAAGTATTTCCCTCATCCACATAAGCTTTCTGTCCTAAGGCTCCTCTGAAGGGAGGAGATTTACACCAGTTTGGTGGGGATTCAGCCAGCCTTCTTTGTAAGATATGAAATAAATTTGTTCCCTTTCCTCATTCCCTTTCACTACTCTGAAACTCGAATTTTCTGTAAAGGAACACTAGCTCYGCTGTATTGTAAATCATGGTTGGTCCACAGCTGAAGCAGTCTGCTGCAGCTATCATCTCTGTTACATTAGCATTTAGTTCCTCCTTCTACTTGATTTACAGCATTTCTGAATCATGAGCAAAAATGAGCAAAATAGGGTCTTGGCTAATTGATCGGGAGGTTTTGAGGAAACATAAGGATAACACGAAAGAACATGAACTTTGGCAAACAAAAGAAAAGACATTTACGGAAAAAACTCCATTTAGTAGGATTATATAGTCAAACTGAAAAATGATTTTTTGATCTGATCTATGGCTTGTTGGTCTTTCGTTAAAGCAGACACACACATGTTGAACGTCTATTTAAAAGCAGAATACATTCACTAAACCATACTAGAGCTAAAAAACTATTTGTAACCGAGACCATAAAAGGGAGAAACCTATGGAATGTGTTATGTTAATTTAGCAAAGCTGTTCTCTAGCAATCAGCAGATTCACACAGCATCTATCAATCCTGCACTTAGACACAACAGAAGTCTAGTCTGGAATACAAGAGTAAACTAAGACAAACTATTAGAGAGCTCTCTGGAGATCCCATCCCTTTTTTTATTTTTATTGTATCAGATGCTGTTGGCAGGAAATTCTCATGGCAAGAAATGTGTTCCAAGCATACGCTGACTTTCCAATGGAAAACAAGAATGTTACCAAAACACCTCCACACATATTACACATAAAGTGAAATAAATTTAAGAATTAAATAACTAAAAGGAAGAGTTAACAACAGATGTCATTATTATAGTGAAAATAATGTCTGGAAACAATTAGCAAACTGAAAGAGGAGGAGTAATCAGGGAGAGAATAATATTTTAAACAGTGACTGTTTTAACTATCAAGCAGTGTATTTGAACGGTGGAAACTCACTAAACATTGCAGAGAGGTGCAACCTAAAATTTGAAACACGCTTACATAGAATTTCACACAGTTCAGAATACAACCAATCTCTTTAATTATCAGCCTTCTGAGGCCATAAACCTACATAGCAAGTTGTCAAAGCAAAACATCTGCGCGCTGTCCACACATGCAGCACATGCCTATGAAACGGAAAAGGATGATGTCATTTCAGCCTGTTTTTTATTATATTCTGCTTTTCAAATTCTCAGTAGTACAGGCCTACCTCTACACATAAGAAACAGCCCAACATTATTTTACCATAGTTCTGGGTAACTTTACAAGGGAAACTCAGTAGTAAGGCATACCATTTGCAATGCCACAGAGTGAAAATGTTCCCTGTTATGGGCTAAAAAGATGCAGTACAATTTCAGTTACCTGCTGCAGCTGCAAACAAGACCTTATCTGTAAATGAATCTAAAGTGATACAAATTTTGTCATCTTCACTCTCYTGCCACTAGTTTTTTCTTGCACCTGCATGTTTACTGAATTAAGCTGGCCTTCACAACAGAAAACTCTGCAAGCTAATGCTCAGCACCCCTCACCCCCTGCCCCACCACCCATCAAAACATTAAAAACTAAGTCCTGTACAAAACATAAGGGCTCGACAGTGACCTGAAGATTTGCTGAAATCTAGCACGGTGACTAGAGGGAAAAACTAAAATCTAATTAAAATCAAATCTCTTCCATCTTTCCCTGACACACTACAAAATTTTATGTTAGAAATCAAGTGCAACTTGCACAAAACCATGCCTGTCCCAGGCCACTCTGGCAGCTGCTTCATGCAGCCACAAGCTGATTTGCAATTAGTGCAAGCAAAATATCATCAGTGACGCAAGCATTATGCATTAAGCACATGATAAAAGGAACTAAGGACTGCAAACCCAATTTGTCTATAAAGGATAAGTGCCTGTGATCTTGGGGTGATTTCTGTTGTTTGTTTGTTTTTAGGAAATATGCCTTCAGCAACCAAAGAGCAAAAGTTGGTAGAGTAACTTTGCAGCATTCTGAAAACCCTATTCCCATCCTTTCAAACACCTGCAAAATGAAAGATTAGCTCTTTTCTCAATTTAAATGTCTTGATTCTCCACTAGTTTCAAGGAAAACATGTAAGTTCATGCAAAGGAGCATGACCATATAAATCAAATTTTCTTTGAAGGTAAAACCTCCTTTCCAACAGAGAGCCACAGCAACCAATGCTGAAGCTATTAGAGAGGTATTGCCTCTCAGTCTTAATGCATCTTAAGCGCTTAATGCAACAAGGAAGAAACTGCATGCCTGAGACAAAATAATTAAGGTCATACTTTAACAGTTTTTTAGATCAATTTCATTGTGCCCACCAACATACATTCTTCACGTGTCTACTCTCCTCCTCTCTGAAGGTTCCTATGCACCAACGTCCCAGCCTGTGTTTCAGAAAATTACTCAAAGCAAGTCTGTTTACCACTGGATGGTCTCTTTACATGGCTCCCGTGCACTGCTCATTATGCACTAGGATCTTCTGTTCTCTCTCCCAGCTAGCATCCCCTTGACCACTTCTCCCACCCTCCCTTCACCATTCCCTCACCTGTTACTTTTCGCAGAGATAATCATTTGTGTCATCAACATGTTTTCTACAGGGAGAATAAGCAGTAATAGTACTACTGCGAATTGCAAAAATGCTAGGAAGTGTAGCTATGCTGCATGTAGCACTACACTGCTTATTTCTTCCCTTTTAGGGGAAATTCATTTAACTCCAGTTAACAGACTTCTAGTGACCAAGGCCTAGAATATCCCCCAAAACTGTAAAACAAATTGAGTTCTGTATTTTCARAATCTAATGTGCTAAGGAAAGTTTTGTCAAGCAGAACAAAGTTTTACTAACTTGGCAATTCACTTTTCATTTTTAATTATTTGAAAAGGCCTAGCATATTTTAATGACTGCTTTGTAAATATGTACTCTTACAATTTTTGTGAAGGGGCACTGAGTACACACGTTTCTCTCTCTCTCAGTACTAGCTGCAGGACCTGGAAGAAAAAAAACATACTCCTTGACTCAAATGAAGTCACTCCTGCTTCTCTTCCAAAAATTACAAGAGTACTATATAAGAAACTCATCAGTAACTGGAGAATCTTGGAGTTCATTATTTAAACCTGGATTTGATGCAATRTGAGCTCTTTTTTTAAAAATAACTTTTCACATAGATGCATTAATACTTAGTCATATATATGTATATATATATTTTTTTTCATACATACCACAGCTTTGTGTAATACTCTTGGACTGTATCATTTTGGCCAGTTTTACATACTGCATGTAAAAACAGTTTGTCCTCTTACCAAATAAGGGAACTCAAGAAAGTCCAGATTTTTAAAATTTGAACATGCTGTAGAGAAAACACAGGATTCTGCCAACTGTGTTGGTAAGACTCAAGGGGAAAGCACCCACACCTTATAGTACCGTAGAGCCCACTCTCCACACGCAACGGCCAACTTAGCTCCCCTTCCAGCCATGGCAGAGCTCTCAACATTGTAGGGAGTCATATTCCTTCCTAGAATCATTACTTGCAGATGTCTTGTTTTCCTGCCATCTCTGTCATGATCCTCTGTCATGATGAGGAGATCCTCATGCCATAACTTGGTCTGACATGGGCACTAGCAAGACAACAAATACATGCAGTATCTCAATGAATTATACAATGATGTAAGGCAATATGCTCCTTATAGATGCTTACAGTGTATTAGCCCACATGTTAATCTAAACTTTCACCAGCAGCATACAATGATGATCGAGCAGAGGGGTTGGACAAGATGATATTCAGAAGTCTCTTTAAACCTCAACCATTCTTTGATTCTGTGATTTTATCCAAAATAGATACAAATAGAAAAACAACAACAAACAAGGAAGCAAACAATAATTTCCTGGTTTAAAACAGGCTTCACATATAAAAGGGAGTCAAGTCAGCTAAAATAAACCATCAAACATCTACAAATCTGCTTACAGAAGAAATGTGGGGAGAGGGAGAAATATTTCCTTTTGAGAGCCTAAATTAAGGCCCAAAATTTACATTTATCCCAGATCCAAACATTCAGTGGAAGACTACTAACAACAGATATGGAACCTACAATTGCATATTTTTACTAATATTAATGGTTTTTTTTAACTGCCACTAAAAATATTATTTGTTGCTAATCATTCTCATCATCAACAGTAAGTTCTATAATACGCTTTAATTTAATATGAAAACAATCAATGACCAGAAGGCATCACAAAGTTCTTACTGTTCTGTAAAACAGATACACGCATGCACAAAATCAGCATTGCCAGACTGGAATATATTCAGCCAGCATCTCCTTTCTACAGGAAATTACTTCCATCAGAGATCTGTTTATAGCTACTTATACGTATGCACAGACACACTCGCCACTCCTTTTAACTATTACAGACTATTTAAATTCACACGATAGATAAAGTCCTATATAAAAAGCAGCTAACAAAAGTCATCAAAAAGGAGATACGGTGCTTCAGAAACATGCAAAATATTTTATCTCATTTCTGAAAACGTTCTTACATACATTTTGATTGACAAGTCTCCTCCACCTGGAGTGAACCGTGCWGCTGAGTGGGCTCCACAGCAAGCCTGAATTCTGAAGACTGCCGCCTGCAGGTCCAACCCACTAGTACTGCCTAACACACACACTGTGAGAGCCCTCTCCTTGGTTTATTATTCACTTTGTTAATGCAAGTTTTCCGACCATTTACTGAATTAAGTCTACTCAGCGGCATCCTGCATTGTTCTTTACACTCGGTTTAAAACGTACTACAAAATCAAAAGGACAGACACATGTTAAAAATTTGCACAGCTGGACTCTGATCTGACTTAAATGCAAAAAAAATAAAAAAATAAAAGCTTTCATCTATAAACCAAAGTGCGGCCTTTATCTGCATAATCATAAGTGCTACGTAATTGTAATAATAATAAAACCCTCAGTTGCTCCTGCTATATTTAATTGTTCCTTTCTAAATATAGACTAATTCCAGGTCTAAAAACTCAGGTCATCAGGTAAAGCTTTGCAGAGCATGAATCTGTCACTACTTTTGCTCAAAGCATCTCTTTAATCAAAATTAATTTATTGCGACAGTGAAAGGCGGTTGATGCAGGCAGCACAGCTAGATAATTCTGAACCCGTTCATCCTGTTTTCAAAGGGAAGAGAGCACAGTGGAAACTCAGGAGAGTCAGCAGAAACTCTGGCAAGCTGTCAGACTGCCAACAAACCTTTTTATCTGTTTGTTTACTTAATCTTCTTCAAAAATGCGTACATGTTGCAATCATTACTGATTCCCAATGAAATTCACAGAATCATCAGAAAAATGTGTATGCTTCGCTTCTTTGTAACGACTGTAACTACTAAATGTATTAGTACGTTTAGTAATTGGCAATAACTACCACAAATAATGTTTCTCTATATAATTATGGGAAATGCATGAACTTAAGACCAGTATTGTTCAATTTTTTCAATTAATATAGTTACTACTGAACTCTACTCTGACACATCTATTCTAAATGAATAGATAACAACAGGAATGTTCGGAAAGGGAGGACACCTAAACAGCGTCAAATGTCTTACTAGTGCCTAAGACAACTTTTGCAGTGGGCATTTTCAAAACCAGATCCTTTCTACAGTAGTTACACATTTCTCCCCTCTTTTCTGCTTTGTCTTCTATCTTCTGCAACTGAAAATGAAAAGAAGGTTGCTTCGAAAAAAAACAAGAGACATTCACTTCTGTAAAACTGCTTATATTTTGCGAGACAGCCTACACGGTAGCACTGTCAAAACACTGCCACACTGAAGACAACTAGAAGATACCAATTCAAAACATTACCCAACTTCGTTGCACCTATGGCAAAAACTTATGACTTACGACTTATGTCACAAGAATGCTGATCGTGATATTCGACTTCAGTGAAACAACAAAGCTGTGTTCTAAAAATGTCTTTATTTTAAAACATTGAAATTTTACGATTAAAGTAGGAAAGTGAAAAATTAACTGTAAATTAACCTTTTTTTAAAAGTTATTTTAATATATGCTTTAATGCAGACTACCAAAACACAGATGCAGCACTAGCATAATCTCACAGGTTACCAAAATTCAGCGTTCTTTAAAAAAAATATGGAATCACCCAGTTCAAACAGTTCATCTGTTCCCTTTTGCACGTCATGTGATTAACAAGGGAGGAATTACTTAAGCGATGTTATTACATTCAGGTTTTCATAACAAATGACTTTCTCTAGGGAAGCCAAAATAAATTAAACTAAATATTAGAGTAGCGTGAGCTATATTTAAGCTGTGATTCGACATTTGGCGGCAGCAGTGCTTAAACTGACTTAAACAGCCACCACCCACATCTCTTCTTGCCTACACCCTGCAAAGCGTTGGAGCAAGGGCCCGTGCAGCCSGAGCAGCTAACAGCACCAAGAAACTCATTCAGCTGAAATACAACCCACAATATCAAGTAAATAAAAATCAAACCTATACAGGCTGGTTTTCAGCCTAATCAACCCCTCCCAGCCCCATCCTGTTCACTATCACAAAACCACCTGTGCCAATGCTCCAAAGCTACAGCAACTGCGTAAACTGGCACTGCCACCAAGATTTTGCTCTAAATACCCCTGAGGTCTCTTATCTTTGCTCTCCAGCTAAGCTAGTCAAGAACAGAGCAAAACTGATTAGCTGAAGAGCTGCTGCATTTCCACCGCGTTGGCATTTAACCCACCTACCCAGTCCCTCCRGCTAGCAAGCTGCAAGCACCACTTCGCTCAACCTAGAGGCACGGCTAGGGGGATGGAAGCTAGTCAGAAGTAAAACYTGAAGTAAAAAGTGACGCAGAGACAAGCCCCAAGGCTGCAATTCCATGCAGCTTAAGCCGATATAATTGCTGTCTGCCAGCATCCTAACCACCCAYTGCTGAGCCACTTAGCCTAAAATCATTAGGTTTTTGCTGTTGTGCTACCCCATGGCTTTTGCATCTGTGGCGTTACCAAAATGGCCCAGCACAGAAGGGACTATGGGACCAGAGCAACGGTGGTGTCCATGCATAGGTTACATTAGGCTGCTGTGACCCTACAGCCCAAGTGAAATGCTATTTTGCAGCATATAGAGCTAATTCTCAGGTGTTTCAGAACTGCAGAACATACAGGCCTCGCCCAGCACTGGTCCACGTTGTAGTCACCACAAACAATCAAAGATAMGGGCGAATTTGCTGGATATTCATAGGAGTATCATAATCCACATATTAATTCATGTTAATATTCATGCCTGAATAGCAAACCCAGCCATGGCTTCCCTTAGCCTGGTCTCCTCTTAAAAACCTCTCAGAAAGGCTCCTAAGACATCTTTCCCCCTCCTGACCAGAAGAAAGGGTCCAGCCTCTGCTAAAGATAAACTGCCGCTTCACTCAAACTCCAGTAACTAACCTTTAAGCTCAGAGCTGCTCCCTGGCTAGAGGAGGCCACGCACTAAGAACTGTCCAGGTTACATACTTGCATCTCTCACAATTCACTTGAGCGCCCAAGACAGCCACCGCCACCACTTCTAAACCTCTTTTCTTCTTTGGTAACCAAAAGAGACTGGATACAACAAAATCTGCATAGCCTGGCATCCTGTCACAGCCTTGTGGCAATGTGATGTCTTTTCTCATGAGTACATAGAGTATATACTACCCATCTATACATACTTCGAGTATGAGCACTATACTAGAGTGTACACATACATGCTATGAATGCAAGATTATGATTCTTTGATTTCCTGCAGGATGTTGTTTTTTCCAATCCTTTTTCTTTTTTT
>NW_028185583.1:2204512-2254415 GCF_003343005.1 Rhea americana | reverse complement strand
CGAAATTCTTTTTTACATTTCCTGTAAAATGAGGACAGACGGACGGACTGCAGCTAGGCTCATCAAGGAAGGAGATGCCGCTGTCTGAAGCAGCCAGCTGGTTACAAAAATCTTCGCAGAGTTAATTGGGAGTTGTTTCAATTTGCCTTCTCTTAACAAAGCAGTTTTCTTTCTGCTCCATTCCTGTCAGTGAATTAATATTTACGGAAGAGATAAGTTTATTATTTTGGGCACAATAAATTACCTACATACCCACATCATCCTTCAGCCAAAACAATCTAACAGCGCTTTGCAGATTTTTAATAAGCTGAACCTCATGACCACCCTGTGATTTATGCTACCATTTCCTCCACATTACAAACARAGAAAACTAAAGAACAGCAGTTAAGTCAATTGAGCAGGTTATTAAAAACTCTATGAGAAAACCCACAAGAAAAGTCTGGTAGTTTCTGTGGGGCCAGAATTTCACGTCTGCTTTTCCAGCTCAATGCCTGTGCTTTAACTTTACAATTACTACCATACTTCCGCAAAGAGAGGCTCAAATAATTAAAGAGATGTAGCCTACTTCCATTGGAGCCAGCAGCAAAATTCTCATTAATTTTAAGAGAAGCAAGACCAGACCAAGTATTTATAAAGGCAACTGCGATCATTGGAAGGCACTCCCAAGTTCAGTTAGGTATAACACTAAGTCTATCCAAGTGCAATTCTTGTTTTAAAACATTCAAAACATTCAAAGGGAAGGTAACTTTAAAAACATAGTCAAAAGTCCTTGTTCTTAAAAAGAACATCACTGAATGGGTATTGAATAGKTCTTATTCATATTAAAAATTTTGATATGAATAATTAAACTGTGTTGCTAAAGCACAAAGCAAAGGCCACTCCAGAAAGGGACTGAGTCCCTCCGAGGATTCCTACTTCTTTCATATCTGCTTTTGCCCCGGGTTATGACAGCCAGCTTTCCATTCATTTTCCAATTAAAATGGTAATGTAATGAGATCTGGAAGATTCATCCAATCAAACAAGTTTATTGCTGTATTCCTCAGGAAAATCCTGAAATACCTGAAATGGAGGAAGGCAAGCTTCTCACAGGCTTTTACATGAACGTCTTAAAATGAAGTTATTTAGATTATAAAGCGTACTGAATGTGTGGAGTTTCTTGCACGTGGCTGACCTCTGCTTCTTTCTCTCATTAACAGCTCGTCTCCAGACAGATAAAATCCCACCAGAAATATATTCCTAAAGATCGTCAATAAGGGGATCCATCACATTTTAAAGTTCAGTGAGGAAATAAGTTACGCTCTGAGTACGAGATACACCTAACACAAAGGCTCACACAGGTTCTTTCTAATCTCCACATCTTTTGGGCAACAAGTAAGCAAATGAACAAGCACGTCCACAGCACACACTAACTACGACCAGATTAATGCAGCTGAAAACCCTTAACTACAGAATCCTCCTGCTTGCACCCAAAAAATCTAACTGTATAAAGTATGACCAAGCACTACACCAACATGCACCAGCACAGCAGCCGTTCACGGGAAAGCTTTAGGCCATCCAGTGCTGTGAGCCACCCCAGCAGGCGAGGAAGTTGGCACAGCACCTACAGCCCTCCCTGCTAGCAAAGATGCAAACAAAAATGCAGCTCTGCTCTGTTCTGCTCTTGCTGTATTGCTCACAAAWTTAAGAGAGGGGTTTGTTAAATGCATCAAAAGCCAGAAAAGCATAGCTCACAGCAACGAGACTGACACAGGAGAAAAAAAATGCCACAATTCTTACATCAAACATAGGATGCTCCGTAAAAAGGGGGATGCAGCAGCAGCAGCCTGAAACCACAGACACTTCCATGCCAAATAAAACTGAAGTAATGCATTTTTTTCCCCATGAGCTTTCCTCTATTTGTTAGTACAACGTAAACATTTGAGTTATGACTGCCATGTCAGAGTAGTTGTTTAGACGCATTCATCCAGATTAAAGATAATGGAAGTGAAAGCCAGAGTGCTGCTTAAATGAAATTTCAACATTCCAGACATGTGCACTCTTCACCGAAAACACACAAGGCCATGGCAAGGAAAAGCATCATTCAGCGAATGTTTTCTCTATCCTACACGTAATCACAAAATTAACATTACAGGATTCCAGAGGCCTCCAAATACAACAGAAGCTTAGGAGGCTTTTAAACAAGAGTATCTGTCATTGCTCAAAGCTCTTTAATTTTAAAAGACACGGAAAATATTTTTGCAGATCAGCCTTAAAGAAAACAATCATTGTTCTTTGCTAGTCTTAGTTTACAGCCTCTGTGAGCTTATCAATATAAGGAAGTTTCAGTTTTTCATATTTTCGCCTGCGCTTCCAGGATTCATTACATCAAAGTCCCTTTCTTACAGCTTCACTGCATTCCTACACTTTTATTGAAGGTAAACCAGTGAATAAAGATATTCATTTAAAGCAAAGAATACTCATGTTTCCCTACAGCAGCAGATCTGGTGTCTTGCGTATGCTTTGACAAATTTTTTTAAACTGACTTTTTATTCAGATGAGAAAGCTAGATTATTCAGAATAGTAAAGACAGTTTACTCTTCTACAAACTTGAAAGGACACACTTTCATCTGTTTAGTAAGCTAGATGTCAAAATTAAAATCCCTGATCTAAATCTACCTGTAGCATGCACAGACTAGTACTATGCTCATGCTATTTCCAAACAGGAAATCTAATATACATAAAACCAAAATTAGTTCTTTCCCCTCAACAGAAAACTTTCAGAAATGGCCTTACTCACACCTGTGCTCAATGACAGATAGATCTGCACTTTTTCCYCTCTGACCTCCTCAGCCCTAAGAAACCGACTCCCAAAGCAGCCCATAAAGCAATCCCTCCACCTCAGCTCTACCTTTCCCGTGAACCTGCTTCCCCCCGCACCTCCGATAAGCTACAGTCGATGTAGTAACGCAGAAAGCATTTACAACTCTGCCTGCTGCTTCCTCTGGTGAACTTCTCTGAGTAGTTCAACTTTCCATGGAGGAATCTGAACCTACTCCACCCTCCGCAACATTGGGGCTTTCAACATCTCACAGTAAATACTGCATAACGCGAGAAGGCACAGAAAACATTCCCAGTCATTTAGGCTATCTGCACAGCTGGATCTCTTCATTCAAACTAATCCYGTTCAATCTGATTCATGTCTCCCCATTCCTGCCTGTATATTTTTACCCRCAGATAGCTGTGTATCTGTGCCAGGTACTAGTCTCAGTCGCTCACCAACTTTCCATGCTCTTCCTGGCCCCTTCCTAAATCTCAACTATTATTATTTAACTGCTTCATGGCACAAACATTAACCAGTTTCATAGTACTCCACAGTATGCCCAGTAAGCATTACTCTCATTTCCCAGCTGAAGACACAGACATAAAAAGGTTTACTGACTTGTTCGAACATGGAGGAGGGAGAGATTTGCAACTTCACCATCAACAAAACCCAGTAAAGGAAAAGAACTATTTAAGACACYGGTGCTGCTGTGCTACTAAAATTTGAAATTGATACAAAATTAGGTATAACAAACTATGTTTTGAAAGCACTCATTAAGCCCATTTTTCATCACARGAAGGCCATATGCTACTATAGCAGTTGTGTGGGTTTGGGGTTTTTTGTTTGTTTGTTTGTTTAATAAGTATGGATATACATGACTAAGATCGAGGCTCCTTTTGAATATTCATGATGTAAAAATAAAGGAATAAAGCCTTGAATTCTTCACTCTACCATTCATCCTACTTAAAATTGTGCTATTAAGCTGTACTKCTAAAAAATAAGAGTGAAAATCTGCCTACCAAAAGGGTAATCCCTTGCTTTATATACCCAGAAACAGATAGGGTGGTTAAGCTACATATTATATTTGATATGAAAAAGAAGTAGAGAAAAAAAAAGAAAAAGAAACTGGTAGCAGATCTGATTTCACACTCTGAGGATTACAATGTAGAGAATACACATGCATTCTTCACTGACAACAGCACTGTGAAATGCTCAGTAGACTGCCTACACTCTTAGGATTTAAAAGATTTAATGTTCTGCTTCGTTACTTCACAGCATGCARAAGTTTGAAGGACGCTGGAATACTGAGCAAGGAAGAAAAAAACACCAGAAAAAGGCCTCATCAAACATAAGGGATTCTGATAAGACTTTATTTGACAGTATTATACTGTACTTAAATTCTAGAAAACAAAGAACAGGCTGCTTCTGTTCCCTTAAAAGCCACCTAACCAAAACCACTCCTGGATGTCCTATGGGTTGTTTCAAAAGCAGACTGTACATGCACTGCCATCATATTTAACCGAATAAAAATAAATGTTAATCCTTTTCTCCCCCTCCTCTTCAAAAACCATGAAGACTTGTAACAGCAAAAAACAGAAAAAAAAAGGACGAAATTTACAGTAGCTGCAACAGAAAATTAACCTATACCTGAATATGGGCTGTTTCTCTTCCTGGATCTCCAGAAGTGTACACTTGGCAAATGCATGCTTTTCAGAAGCCAGTGCTAAGGCAGACCACTGCACCTCTATGAAGTGGAATAATTAGGACAAAGCATCTCTGTAAGCTACAGTAATTTCCCCCCCTGCTCCCACATGTAGTCAAGCAGGAGCAACCCCTTAGGGCAGATGACAGCGTTACAATAGCTAATCCCAACAACTGAAATTCTAAGCAGGGAGATGTGCTCTAAAAATGCAATATTTGTTCTAAGAGGATGAGACTCCTGAGAAAACAGAGAGCTTCAGTAATTAGTTTTCAGAAATAGAAGGTGGCTCTTTCCCAAAAGAATTCTTTCAAATCCTGGATATTTAGTTCAGTTCAAACAAAACAAGCTTTTTTTGTTAAGCAAATACCTAAACACCTGGAAATCTTAGACACATAAAATACTAATGCAAACTAACTTCAAACAACTGGATTTTGTATTTATGGTGTCCTCTAAGTGATCTGTGTAACACTGAAAGGGCCACAGGGGAAAGCCCAACGGCACCCAAAAYACCCCAACTCCATCCCTTCCTTTCCCTCTGCGCCTTTTAAGTTTCTGTTTGGCAGATCGGACTGCTGAGAGCTTCTCCCCCAGAGCACGGGCAAATAAACGACGGAGCTGACCCATGAAACAAAGCGCCTTCAACCGCGCCGAGGGGCCCCTTCTGCATGCCTTGCTCCTCCTTCTCGAAAACCAACACGCAGAGACCTTCCCCTGCATACTTATTCCCATATTTTCTCCCTAAAGGAGCAAACTTGGACCTGGAAGGCCTCAGCACAAAAAGGAGAAGATGCGACTCGGGGAACGTTCACAGAGCCGAAGGCAGCTGATTTAGCGCGTCCTTAGGGGTTACAACCTGTTAGCGCAGAGCTGGCTAACAGACTGTACGTTGTCCTAAGCAATCCCAACTACATAAGGGGGATTTTTTTTTTTTTTTTTTTTGAACTTTGCAACTAGGATAAGCTAAGAGCACATATAAACACTGGAAACTCTGAAGCAATGTACAGAAATGCCTAAGCTTGCAGCAAGTCAGTCATTTGCGACCAGCTGTCATACCATCACTCGCACCACCGCTTCCCCAGTAAGTCACACCAGCCCAACAGCAAGTGGGGCTGGAGCAAGGCCCTGTCACCAATGAAAAAAGCCTGACCTTTTCCTTGTCTTTTCTTTTTTTTTTCTTTTTTTTTTTTTTTTAAGCCAGATCAGGTCCGGGAGCTGATCAGGGCTTCACAGTTAAGAGTGACAGCACAACCAAGCCCATGCTGCAGCAGGACGCGAAACAGAGGACGCAGCAGGTGCAGGGAAAGGACGCGGCAAGGGATGGACAACCAGCGCGCTTAAGGCCAGTGTTCCCTCTGGACTGCAAACAAACAACTTTTTGGCAACATAGGCAGCYTCATGTATTCATGCCCTTTCCAAAAAGCCTTCTTCACACCCACGCTGTGCCAGCACAAGCCCTTGTGTAGCCCCTCGGCTGCCAGCCAGGGGAAGTGAAGTGACCTCAGCAGCGCTGCTGCACACGCAATCACTGCCTCAGAGTCGGAGTTTCCTTCTAGCACRTTGCCACTGCTCTGCAGAGCCCAGGCAGCTCAAGGAACATATCTGGAYAACTGGAATTTCTGTAGATTCTGCACTGGATTATCAAAAATGAGAAAGCTATTTCTATGAACAGAATTATATTCCCAGTTGGTTATCTGCTCCTGAGGCTTAGTGATTGCAGCCATTCACATCCCAACCCCATCAGATTTTTCCAAGCACTCTGATAAGGCACAAAGATAGTGAAAGATGCTCAGAAACAGCAGCTGTCATAGATAACAATGGGAAGCAAAAGGAAGGCACAATTTAGGAAGAAGCAGAACGGTATTCCCTAAATTGGTCTAGCTTATGCAAAACTTGAAATACCCATTTTATTTTATATCACATATGAACATGTTTGTAATAAATACAAAGGACAGCATAGAAAGTGAGAAATAATTGCTTTGGAAAGAGTAGTAATATGCAAGATGAAAATAATTACTTGAGGCCAGGAACAAACAGGAAGAGCTATTTTGCAAAAGAAAGATATTTGAATAAAATAATTTGATTTAAAAAGTGTATATTAGTAAGTAAACAACACAGCAGTGCAACATGCAAATATATTTGTATAAAATATAAGGTAGGTATACACAAAGCATGAAATAGCTGCTATTTGCAGAAAACTMCTACACCCGTACAAATATAGTCTTACATTTTGAAGGCTTACTAGTTTTAAATTAATCTGGTTAGACAAAACACAAGGTTATTTATTATTTGGAGTAACATTCATCTTAAAAGGAATTATGTTTATAGCTTGATGCTGCTTACTCATAACAAAGTCTAATTACAGCCTAGCAAGCACACCCACTAACTAGTCAAAGAGTAAGACAGACTCCACTAAGTCAAGCTTGGCAGCTTCCTGATGAAGTACTAAAGAGGAAAGTAACCATTCAGCTAGTTAACAGAGGAGACTAGTAAATGTGGGCAACAAAGCAGGAGTTACATAACTTGCCTAACATCAGAGCARTCACTGTCAAAGCCAGAATTAGAATTTGGGAACTTCTCATCTCCCACATTTGTGCGTAGGACCATCAGATGTCCACATGACAAATGATTGCCTTCAGGAGACCTCCAATGTTAACTGTTTGTTTACAGTTGATTTGATAAAAAGTTACTGAATCATCTAATCTTACAACAGTAATAATTTCACAGAGACCTGAGTTATTGTTAGAGGAATATACATTTTTTGCAGCTGTAATAAAATGCAGAAAGAGAATAAAGGAAAACCAACTGGAGAAGAAGGGTGGCTTAGAGCTAAAAAGCTGCTGCTTTCAAGCTCCACCTCCTATCATGAGCCAAATACCAAGCAGTAGATCAGTTTCTCATATCTGCTTGGCACACTACAACACGAAAAGAAAATAACCATATCAATCAAACTGACATCTCTACTATCAAGCACAAGACATTCAGTGGTAGCAGTATCAACCTCAGGTCTTTGCACAGGGCTGTCTCTGCTTCACTCTTCAGAATATAGTCTGTATTATCTGCACTACTCCTGATCATCCAACCAAACCAGTCCCKGCTCAAAGCATCTTAATTAAATCAAGTCAAACAACAAAGAGATTATGTATCTGCTTTGTTACAGAACATCACAGTTGAGATGGTTGAATATTATAAAGCTCTTCTGCAAAAAGCATGCTAAAAACTATGCTACTACGAATGTAGAAATGAGAAGACAGTGAAACACCATGGGAAAATTAGGTCAAACTGACTAAATGTGGATTATTTTCTAAACAACTTATGTTCCGTATTTATATGAATTTACATTCGTATTATGACTGAACATAGCAGAATGTGGCTACACAATTACATCAAACACAAGATTTTAAATATTTATATTTGCATTTGGAGTATTACGACTGAGCATACTCACATTTCACGAGTCATTTACATTCTTCCTCCTTTCATTTCCCCCATTTCCTCCTGGGGTGTAACTGCCCAGCACTGAACAGTTCTGTACACAGCTTCCAAGCATCACCTCTCCACCTCCACTTTCAAACAATGCTCCTCCTCAGTGCAGATACGCTCCCCTCCAATTGGAAGGGATCAAATTCAGCAAGGTCCCTGCTGCCAACATCACACCACTTTGTTCAGGCTGACTCCATTCAGCAGAGAGCTAATGTAAGCACAATTAATACAATCTCAGTTACACAGACATACAAGTTCAGTGTCTGGTTATTCCAGATGCAGTGTCTCTGGTGCCCATCAGACAGAGMCAGACTTTCTTAAATTTCACGGGCTCATATGCGAAGTTGAACCTCATAGCATTTGTTCTGTGCACTAAGTGTAGGGGAAATTGCAATTGTATGTATTCAGAAAGAGCCAAAGCTTAACATGACAAGACAATACTAGATTAGCACTAACTAGTGAATCAGACTTTTTTTTTAAAAAAATCTCCCCTCTCATCCTTCTGTGACTGTGAAGTCAAATTAATCTCTCCCCTTTCAAACTGTAATTTTCAGATCAGAGATGTAAAAGCAGATTTAGGTGGAAGTTTAATTACAAGTTGTATAGGTATTTTGGTTACAGTCTTAGTAAGTGCATGTTAAAGGCCCTTGGGTCTTGTTTCCTTTCCTCATGATTTTATCACATTTCCTTCAAATCAAATGACTTTATACAGTTTAGCAGTATCTAGCACCAAAAACTGAATACAGTAAGAATGAGACCACCAAGAGTTCTTAACGCCAAGGCAACCTCAACACACACAGATAACAGRAATTTCACATTCCGAGCCAATTCTAGCAATGCGGTAAGTATCCACATGGTTTCAACTACAGATTGATTTGGTGCTCTTCAGTGAGTTGGGACAGGTGGAAGGAATAAAGGAAAAGAAAAAAGCATGGCCATTTTATCATTGCATTTGTTTTTTAGGATATAGTCTTAGGAAAAACTCTCAAGTTCATACATGAACAGGGACAACCAATTCAGATTCCTTCCTTGCTCAGGGACAACTTCAAAAAAAAAAAAGCAGACCCAACTGGTTCTCAAGCTCTTCAAAGAGATCTAAAAGCAGGAAAATATTAGACCACAAGATATTCAAAACTCCGTAATAACAAAGTCAGCTTCTGCCACCTTCTCACATTAGAAATGTTTCTGCAATCTACCCTAGCAGTTAACTGATGAACCTGGATGATCAGACCACAGAAAAACAGAAGTCAAGCAGAAGAGGATAGAGGATGCTCAATTATTTTGGTCAGTTACTGCACAGAAGACTTTAAAGACTTAACTGTTGAGGGGRGTAAAGGGTAGAGGTAGTAATGATATAGAAAAATGTTTTATCAACGTTGTCAGATGCTCTGATTAGCATGAACTTGGCAGGGACAAGAGGACAGTCTGACCCTCACACAGACTCAGGAGTAAGCTAAAGACGTAATTTCACCTGCAGGAGTGTCTGTGGCAGYGCACGTTCAAAATGCTGCTGCCTGCCTGCCAGCGATGCCACTATGTCTGTTTGCACAGCCATGCTGCGAATCAGATCTGGCTTCACAGAACAAAACACGAACCACCAGGGATGCTCTTTTCACCCTTTGCATTTTTAAGCCAGATCAGTTCCCCAATCTGGGTCAGAGGAGAGTTGTACAGTTGCACTGGAACAACTGCAAGAGGTGTCCACAGGAGAGTATGGGGTGGAAACAAGAACTRGGAATTCATCTTGTAAAACACAGTTTAAGCCAGTTCTCCCTGCCAGGAACAGATTTATCTAGGCTTAAAGGAATTTACAAATGAGCAAGTAAAACCTATCCACATAAGCTTTCTTGGAGACAAAGCTGCATCTTGTGCAGTATGGGATCCAACGTGAATTTTTGAGGGATGAATAAATAACACCTCTGTCACTGGCAACATACGTTGCCACAAGACTGCAGCAGGGAATTCCCTGTGGAGTCTAAAACATCACTACTTGCGGACATAACCACCAGTGCCTGGCACTCACGTGCTGTAATCCAGATCTTAGGCCACGAACAGACAAACTGTGAAATTGCCTCCCAGGAGATAGCTGCCTCCTGCCCGAGGCCTCTCGCCTGCACTCAAAGAGCATCAACTTGCAAGCAAATGCACACAGAAAAGTTTCACCTGCAAAATCTAAGGCTTTAGCAATCCAATGCATGTAACACCCATAGTCATACAAAGCTTTAAAGTCAGGGAAAAAAATAAGTTGTTAAAACACTTGTTATAAACAGGGTTCCTGCTGCTAGAAACCTGTCAATTTCTTTTACTCTGTATCATCTCTRAACACCCTGAACTCAACTTATTTCCACCTAAAAAAATGGATAAAATTCCTTTTTTCCCCCCTCCAATCTCTACATTTTGTTTCATTGAGACACACACAATTGTTCAAACGAGCACGGATTTGMGAAAACTGTTTATTGCATTCTTATCTGTGAGACAACTACTATTCAGGTCTAAAAAAAGTATCACTTTTACAAGGATATAACTTGCCCTTCCATCTCCTCAAATGCTTGGTTCCTGTTCCCATGGGTTTTAACATTTCTTCAGAGTTATTACATCTAGCTTGGACAGATCTTTTCCACCACAAGAGAAAAYATTCAAATGTTAGCTCTTTGCTTTGAAATAGAAGATTGGCAGACCTCCGTGGAATGCAAAAGAAACCTCACGTGCACTATCATGTCTGCAACAACTAAGCAGAGAAAATTAGCAGGAGTCATCCATTTGATTTAATTCTTGCAAAGGGAAATTTTGGAGAATTAAGTAACCACGTACAACAGTCATATGCACAGAGAAAATAATCCAAAAAAAATTAACAGGGCTTGTCTGTCCTTTTTGTTCTTTTTTAAACGAACTCCAGAAATACTTCAGGCAAAGAAAACTGATCTATGTCTTTTATTAGCATACAAGCTAAAAGGCAAAACTTTCAGATGCACCTAAGCATCTTTGTAATCCATATTCCACTTATTTTTATAAATTAGCAATTTAGAAAACTTAGAATACGCACATCTAGATTACTGCACTGCTTACTGAAATATTAACCAAACAATAACTCCAAGAAGTGTCCAAACTAAGCTGAGTACTTTTATGAAGAAGATTTTAGCTCGCTTAAAATGAAAGTTTCAAAGCTTCACCTTTATCTCTTTGGATATCGTGAAGTCAAATCCTGCTGCTACACCATGGTACATAGACGAAAAAAGTTATTAGGATTCAGAAGCACATCCTGATCACGTTTTTTTTGTGTGAGAACAGGTGCAAGTAGTCAAATTTGCACAGAAAATTATTTTATCAATTTTTCCAGCTACCTTGCACAGTAGTGTAGTTGATCCAATCTCTCAATTTCCCAAAGTTTACATTTATTTCTATTTTACAATTATTTTCTTCTCACTTTAACTATTTCATAGAAAGTGCCAAAGCAAGAAGATTATCTATTTCTAATACTTTCTTCCTCTTTGTCTGTCTTTCTACTTAGGCTCTGATAATAACAACAAGAGTTCCGGCTCTTTGCCATTACACCAGCACATGATTCGCTGCAGGTGCTGCAGAAGACTGCTGCTGCTCATGAAATTTACTCTGCAGTCTGATAAATTTATGTTCTGTACATATACTAGATATCTGCAGTGATTTCTGCAAAATCAATACAAAAAACAATCTGATACACATAGTAAGGGATAAAAGAGTTAGATCTGCATAAAATGCATCCCACAAAATTAACTGTAGTGGCTGAAAATCTAAAAGAATATAGAGTCAGATTTTTTTTGCCTGCTTCTGGGCAAGGACAGCAATGACTAACACAATGTCATGCTATTGTAAAGTCAGGCAATTTTTACCAAATTGTTAGCATTAGAAAATTCCCTACTGTGAGGATGCAAACTTCCTATGCCTAACCAAAAGTTGAGGGAGATATATGTAGATAAAGTAATTATTTCCATCTTCATATTGCTTGCTTTTTGGCATCTTTCAGTGTGAAGTTTTTACTAGGTATATGGCCTCTATTAGTCCTTTCAGTATCTTACCTTAAATGCTGCCAATGAATGGGAACCTTGATATGACATTTCCAAAAATATGGGATTACACAAATAATGCAATGAGATAGACTCACTAGAAAAAAAAGTTTACTCCTAAAGTCAAAGATTTTATAGTTACTTATTCTCCCCAGAAAATTTAAAAAAAATAGTTATTTGATATGTATACTGCAGAGTGCAAACTCTTRGGGAAGAGGACTAGAATTTGCAGTGCACTTCAAGAATCAGCTCAGTGACATGTTAGTGAACTTGGTGTAGAAATTACTGGATGAAATTCTGCAACCAGTACAGGAAGTCTGACCAAGCGCTCACAGACATTTTGTTTTGCAAAAACTTAATGTAAAACTTCAGACTCGAGCAGAAGAGAAAAACAAGCCTCCTGAATTCTGCATCCAGATCGTAATTTGGAGTTTGTGTTCATTTTGAAACTGGCACCGCCTCTTTACTTTAATGTTGGTGCCAGAACTACTGCCTTTCACCTGCACCACTCCCATGAAAAACTCCCAATGTTTACAGTGAGAGACTCCAATCTGAGCTGTACAAACACCCAGTAAGAAACAATGTTTTTTTCCAAGAGAAAATAAAGTRGATAACAAACAAATTGTGGAGTTGATGGATAGAAAAAAAATGGAAATAGTGAAAAAGAACACATGCACTTTCACAGCAGTATTATAAGTGTAGTTAGCTGGATGAAGCCTATGGATTTGTGCTGTTCGAGTTTAAAGATATAAATAAAATTATCGCAGCTCCAACAATTATTTTCTTAGTCATTAAACTCAGGTATGCATTAAACCTTTGAATCATAGAATCWCTAAGGTTGGAAGAGACCTCYGGAGATCAYCTAGTCCAACCTCCCTGCTCAGCACAGTCACCTAGAGCATGGTAGACAGGGTTGCATCCAGGCGGGCCTTGAAGRTCTCCAGAGAAGGAGACTCCACARCCTCTCTGGGCWACCTGKKCCAGTGCTCYGTCACTCTCACARGGAAGAAATTCCCCCTCACGGTCAGGCGGAACTTCCTGGGCTTCAATTTCTGCCCATTGCCTCTTGYCCTGTCMCATGKGACAACTGAAAAGAGTTTGTCCCCATCCCCTCGACACCCTCCCTTCAGGTACTTGTACACATTGATAAGATCCCTCCTCAGGCTTCTCTTCCCCAGCCTGAAGAGGCCCAGATCTTGCAGCCATTTCTCGTAGGGCAGGTGCTCCAGCCCTCKGATCATCTTTGTAGCCCTMYRYTGGACTCTCTCCAGTAGCTCCATGTCTCTCTTGTCCTGGGGAGCCCAGAACTGGACACAGGACTCGAGGTGAGGTCTCCTCAGGGCTGAGCAGAGGGGCAGGATCACCTCCCTCMACCTGCTGGCAACACTCTTCCCARTGCACCCCAGGAGACCATTGGCCTTCCTGGCCACAAGGGCACATTGCTGGCTCATGGTCAACCTGTCATCCACCAGCACTCCCAGGTCCTTCTCTGCAGGGCTGCTCTCCAGMAGGTCAGCCCCCAGCTTGTMCTGGTGCCTAGGGTTAYTCCTTCCTARGTGCAGGRCTCTGCACTTGCCCTTGTTGAACCTCAKSAGGTTCCTCTCTGCCCWRCTCTCCAGCCTGTCCAGGTCTCTCTGAATGGCAGCACAGCCCTCAGGTGTGTCAGCCACTCCTCCCAGCTTGGTATCATCARCAAACTTKCTGAGGAGGCACTCYGYCCCCTCATYCAGGTCATTGATGAAGAAGTTGAACAGGATGGGACCCAGTATTGAGCCCTGGGGGAAACCACTAGCCACAGTCCTCCAACTAGGTATACTGAAATGATGAATAATTCCAGATATATCACTCAGTAAAAGCTCATTCACACTGTATAACATGACGGAAAAATAAAACAACAAGCAAACGAGGGAAAGACATTCAATGTCYGAACATGAGAACTGGCAAGGACACCAACCATGAACAAGGACACCAACCAATCATTTCACTAACAGGTGAAGTCAGCAGACAGTATAGAGAACATGGGCCAAACCCCCTCGGCACCAGCAGAAGGCAACACAGCCTGGCAGAACAGAGTAATTTCAAGAATTTGGAAAGACCAAAATATCTACTGGCTCCWGCTGGAAGAAGAAACAGCAGCCAGAGCACAGCTTGGCAAGGACCCACAGCTAGCAGCTATGTGCCCCCTCGGTCTGAGGGCTCAACAGCAAGGTTTGCAAGAACACAGACGAGACAACGGGCAATTTAAGGCATTAGGACAGAAGACAGAACAAGAAACATGCACTTATCCAGCCAAAGCTTATAATCTTTAAAATGTGTGACTCTATAATATTACCAAAAGCTTCCCAGATGTTCATCTATAATCCCAAGCACATAACACATTAAAGACCTGCCTGATGTAGTAAAGTAGTCAAAGAAGAAAAAGATTAGGCACATGCTAACTGCAAAATAGCAAAATAATAAATATGGACAGATTTAATGCTTTTAAGGAAATTGGATACCCTTCTGAAAAGTGCAAATTTCCAAGAGCAACAATAATACCTCTTCTGAATTTTTATCCTCTTGCTGTTTATTGTAATAAATTGTGGTTAAGAAGAATTTGTGTAAAATTGGAACAGGTTACAGAGAAGTGAACTATTTCTCAATTTATAAAACATGTATGAAAATATTCTGACTAATTTACATCTCTATTATTTGGAAACCTCAAAGTAGATTGAGGATAAAWTTTTTTTTAAAACAAGCTTAGTGAAGCACTTAACAAATAAGTCTTGAAAAATCTTGCTGTCAGGRGACTAACCTGCAGCAGATAGGTAAAAGGCTCAAGGCAGGAATTTCTTATACTTCAAGGTGGTCACTTCCCCAGAGACATCAAAACTCACGTCAGGGTAGTTGGTAAAAATCAGACAAGTGAAGTTGTAACCATCTCTAGCCATCCACCCTGTCCCAAGGCAAAGGTACCTAATTTGCACATGAATCAGTTCCTGAACAAATGCAGTTTTCCTCCCAGAAACCCAAGCCTGTTTACCTTAGCGTATGCCCAGTTGAAAAGCGTAGATTCCTGCATGAGAGCGAGCGGAACAGCTTGCCAACTGCAGCCTCTCCTTGAAACACTGTTTTCAACTTTCATATCATTTCCCATCACAAAAGCCAGCCAACAGCACTAGGAAATAGCTCCAACAGACCTGTAACTCAACTATGTTTGAACATACTTGTCAAACTAGGCAGCACAGGTTAAGGCCAAATTCTCTATAACACTATATCCTGCAAGGAAACACAAGGAAGGCTCCAACTAAAGGTCTGTCTTTAGAGTGGAGGAGCAGCTTATTGAAACCTTAGCTAGAATCCTAAAACATATTCTACTATTTTACCCATTTTCTCTTGCATTGCTTTCAACACCACCCTTCCCACTAAAATTTACTCATATTTGTTTCTACTCCAGTAATATTCAAGTTGACTCTATTCAAATATTTGTTCAATACCTCTCTGAGWAACATTCAAATAATATTATGCATTAACATTAATGTTTGGTTCCAGCTGTAACGAGGCATAGTGAAATTTATCCAATAGTAAGAGAAATAAAAAGAAAACCTCTACATAGACAACAACTATAAACAACACAATTAAATGTAATAACCAGTTATAAACACATGATCCTATAGCCAAAACTAACTTCTGAAATACTTGTTATCCCCGAAGCAATTTCCAGTATTCTTTGGAAGCCAACCCGTTTGTGTGGACTACCAAGCTCAAAAAGACATCGATCTTGATAGCAGTCTTATAGAACTTTTACCACAATTTCCATGCCACAGCAAAATTTAGCATTTACCAGTAACATTGCTGCAATTATCCAATACTCACTGTTACTTAGAGTCAGGATTTGTTACCACGATCTATGCCGAACTTGTTGCACTGATTTCAGTGAGATTTAGTTCAACGAACGATGGAAAGACAGGTGGTGACACATGTGACCACCTGACTATGAAACCTGATTATGGTCATGTTATGACCAACATGATTATGAAACTGTACTATGTCCTGGATGGGAAATGTGAGTATCATCAAGCTCTCAATCTTCACATTTATTGTTTTCGTCAACCCAACGCCAGCTCTAATTYGGAAGCATTTTATTTTGGTCAAAGAACTCATGTTGTTTAGGTGCGTTTTTCAAATTATACTTTCACAAACTAGGAATAAAGCGGGAGAGCTTGGTAAAAAGGAAATCTTGATGGAATTAGGCTCTAATTTAATTGGAGATCATGGGAGAAAAAGAAAAAATACTTACAACATATTAGCATGCTTGTATTTCTTACAATGAAGTATCAGAAAAAACATTCCAGCAAATACATATCACGATATTTTAATGCACCTTATCTATAAGAATATCTTMTTTCATTAGTTACTCTTCATGCTTCCTTATAATCAGTTTTCAAATCATCATACTATATTCCTGTCCTATTTTAACACCCTATAATCTTATTGACCCTACRCAAGTTCCTGAACAAACTCTGCATTTAAATATATTTTATATTTGGTTTGTATCTACMAAAGGCAAATTTGATATTAAAGCTACAAAATTTAATCTTCAGGCATTGCTGTAGGTAAAAAAAAAAATCCTCAACATTTATGCACACTGCAACATTTCACATTTCAAGGATATTCTCTGCAATTAAAGCATTATTTTGAGTTTTGAGTAAATTAATTAGAGTTCAGGAGAAGGTGTCAGGTTAATAGCTCTAGGGAAAACTGTCTACTTGTCTTCTATTTTGAGCTATAAAAACCTCCTTTTTTTTGTATTAGAAAGTCAGATYCCATCTAGCCTAGATTAAAGTTTTCAAAACCTCTTTGGTGACACTACAAGAGTAACAAAAATCCAAAACGGAGCAACCAAGAAAGTTCGGGGGGGGGGCAGGGGGGGAAGGAGGAACTTTTGTATTTCACAAGGGTTAAACTAGTAGTGAGTAAGGCAAAACTTGGCTTCTTTTAAAGTTAAATCCATAAAGTCTTCCCGTCTATCCTTTGCACATACACACAAAARATCAGAAATAGCATTTTGATATTTCTAACTGTACAGGAAGTAGTGAGTAAGAGAAAGAAAACAAGTGACTTTCAAAACCTCCTTATTCATCCCAAGGCATAAGATTATTAAAGAAATAGAGTAATTAAAAATCATTATTCTTTYGCAGCTAACAGAGCAGATACACATCAGCCTATCTCTATATGGTACTACGACAGGTACAGATAATACCATTGACCGTGTGGTACTACACCTTACTACATGCAGGAAACCTAGCACGGATGCACCAGTTACTATATACAYGTCTTCCTACCTCACTTCTGGGAAGACGACAAAACCATCAAGCTGCCTATGTTAGCGGTTAAACATATGTTTAAAACTCAAGCTTTATTTATTTAGTTTTTAATGTCTTGACTTCTGTCTCTTTTGGAAGACTGTCAAAAGTCTGCAAATTTATGCAAACYACAGCGATGACTTCGAAATGTGGATGACTTGGCCATGTGGAAAACCACGGAGCTCAAAGATTTCACGTATTACCAAAAAGATAAAACTGCAATAACATTCAGTTCCAAATGATTTACACAAAGAGAACTATACCTAAAAAAGATTTCATTCAGGCCTCCCACAATTTTTAAAGAAATTAAGTAGCAAAAATAATTTGACAGTTACCAAAAACCAGAACTTAATTAATTTTTGTCAATAGGAAAGTTAGGTTGTTTCACATAAATCACTTCAAGGATTGTGCATGTTTGCATGGCACAAGAAGGCACAAGGCCCTCAAAAGCTTCTGCTTCCAAATTACCTTTAGGCACATCAGCAAGGCATGAAAATAGTCTGGAAAGTCTTAAGACTWAGCTCTGGCCCATCCTGTCCTGAATAGGAACATTTCCTTCTGGTTGTACAAATCTGAATGGAAAGAACATAATTTATAAAAACTTCTGTTACATCTCCGTAGTTCAAGTTCAGCTTCGCTTTGTACTTACCTTGGCCTGATGATGTTCTCCCTCCACCTATCCTTTTTGAGCAAAGGGACGAAGATATGGAATAAGGATTCCATATGAAAAGCTACGTTCTTCAAGTCTTCCCAAATACCAGACTATTAAATATTTAATTTAATCAAAAAAGCCTACAGACAAATACATAAGCAAATTGACTGCAATTTACTTGAACTGTATAACCATACAGGCAGCATATCTACATCAGTTTTTCAGTTCCCTTAGTTCAAAAACAATCAAGAAAAGCTCTATAAACTAGGAGTGAACAGAAGGTGCTTTTGGAGGTCATTATTAAACCAATCCTGACCCAGTGGAGTTAGTAGGGTGTTGTATTCCTCTTAAGCAGCTACTGCAAATTTCAACAAACAGAAAAGCCAGCATCACCACTTCTTTCAAAGTTTAGGACAAAAGCACCAAGTTGATATACTCCTGCCAGACAAGAGTAGGGACAGTCACTTTGTCAAGGAAAAAAAGTTAAGTGGACAACCGATACGAAAATTCGGAGTAAATTTAATCTCTGCGCTAGCTCTCTCCTTGATGCTACATCTGTTGGCACGTCCCCGCTGCGGTTTCTGCAACATGTACCCAAGCTCGTGTTAAAATAACCAGCCTGAGCACCAACCAGCCCAGGGGGTCCCAAGAGTTGGGAACAAGCCCACAGGATGCCCACACGTGCCGGGGTGGATACAGGAGCAACAACCCTGGTCCTCACCTAATTAGCTCAGAGTCTACACTGCAACCACAGCAACGCATGCTACATAAAGTAGCATGTTATATACACAGTATAGCACATGCATGTACATACAGTATAGCACAAGACAAGTGAAAACAACTTTAAAGCCTTCTCTTACTCGAAACTCTTCACTGTGTTTTTTTAAAGCCCTATTTACTCCTGGAAGATTACAAAAGTCACAGTGAAATAAAATAATTTTAGCATGTGCATCAGATGGGAATATAGCACAGAAGTTCTTTATTAAGTAAAAAGAAAATAACACTTTTCATAAACCTAGGAAGAGGAGAAAAAGCTGACACCAGGCAATCCGCTTTACCTCATGTTGCTGTGGTGCACGTGCGAGGCTGGTGAACATCTAGCAGTACCAAGGTTAAAGGAAGGGAAAAAAAAAAATCAGGTGGATGCTTACAGACTGCCCTCCTGGAGCCTCCTTCCTCTCCTCCCCACACCGGGCTTGCACCTTACTGGAAGCATAATGAAATTAAGGAAAAATAAAGAGGGAGTTGGGTGTTTCTGTGTGAAAAGAGGCAGTGTGTCTTTACCCGCTCAAATGAATTTTGAGCAGAAAACTCTTTAATAAAAGCAAGAAGACAAGATGCAGTATATAGACCATTTTACCTCTATTCTATCTATGCCTTTGCATTTTTGTGCAATCTTTTCCCGAAACCTAGTACTCAAAGTACGTGTTTTTTCAGGCTCTTCTACATTTTTTCACGTTTCACCAAGAAAGAATCTAAAAGATGCTCCTTCTGCTGGCTGCTTCCGTCACAGTTCTTGCTATTCAGCTTTGAAAAGACAGTAGTCAGATTTAAAAAACCCTTATTAACTACCAAAAGATTGGTAAAACCCTAAATATTAACCATAATATTCCCCATTTATTTTCTCACTTGTTTTTTATAATTTCAAAGGTAACAGAAGCCAAAAAAAATCTTCCTCTGTCATCACAGATATGTTCTAACTTGAAATATAAACAGTTGGGGCTTTGAGGTTTTTTGTTTGTTTGTTTTTTAAACATATTTACATTCTCAGGATTTTTGCTGGTATTCAGAATTCTGAACAGTACCTTGACCTCTTCCACATGCAATCSTAATAATTAAACATTTACTGGATTTCTATAAAATCAATATATTAAAAAATGACAGTAAGTAGAAGATTCATATTTACCATTTGGTTCAGAATATTCTGTGTCCATCATCAGATGTCAGCTGTGAAAAAACAAAGTGTCTCAGAGCACCAGCAAATGGGCTGCTCCAACCAATTAGTCTGGATGCCGTTTTACAATGAAAACCCTCTTTAAAAACAGAAAACAAGCAGCCAACAGGCAGCTGAATAGTGCATGGAAAGCACTAGTAAGCGCATTCTGTGACACATGYTACTGCAAATCACAATACGCTGTTCTACTGGTTCATCAATAGATCATTACAAGTTAAAACAACTTAGCCACAATAAATTTAATTTTGGTGACTCACTAAGAATCATTAACCTAGCCCACATTGACCAGAGATTTTGTCTCAATTTATATGAMACCACTTGGTGTCCTGACCTCCAAACAGAACACATCAAGCCCTCATTATTAAATATCTTTTGGAACAAATCAGGAGTCAAAGGTTTCTGAGTTTGCAGCCTACTTCTAAAATTAAGTAGTAAGTCAAATGAATTGTTATTTCAATAATTTGAGTTAAAAAGCACAAATAAAAATATTTTTAAAGCAATTATAAACAAAATCTTAATTGAGTGAAAAAGCTACATTCTTCGTGTTTGTACTATCCAGTAAATATGCAGATGGCTTATTCAATATCACCTTATCTCCAGTACAAGAATCAGTGTTGTTCATTTACATTAGAGCAGCCAGATAAAAATCTGTGTGTGTAATAGTTTGCTGTAGCTAGAGAAAATTTGCAATGAGATCTTGACGTTTTTCATAACAACACAGAGTGCCATTGTAAGCAAAAGCAGACACTTTCAATGCTCGCTGCCCAAAAAACACTGTCACACAACACCCAGTCCCAAAGTYGCACCTTGAGCTTTGTCCAGGCTGATGCTAAAACATCCCTCCTGAACTTTCTTTCCACGTTTTACACTTATTTGTATTCTTGCCTAAATACACTGTCTCTCTTCCTCCTCTCCTCCACCTTCCCATTCAAATCCTGCAGTTCAAGTCACTCACATTCCTGCATGGATACAGGTATTCCTCTGGTCTGAGCTCTGTCAGTTGGGATCAAATTCCTCTCTCTGTATTGCTCTGTAGAACTAATGTAAATAAATGAGAATTACTACACACTAAAGATTTAAGCAGATCAATGACTTTTTACATGCACGTATTTTACGTACGAACACTACGGATGAGTGACAAATTTATTTTATTCTTTGACCTGTATGATTTTATGCAATAAAAAACTCAAAAAAGTTAAATGTAAAGTCCCCGACACAAATTGTTTCTGTTATAAATAAGGAGCTGGAAGGGTACATCTCAATACATTTTAATGAAAATAAATGCCTGGCCAGTGAAGTCAATAGCCTGTAGAGCCAGTGGGTAAGTCCCTTGCAGAATTACAATTTTTTATTACTGCCTAAGATTCTCTGAAGGCAATATAGATTTAAAACATAAAAGAGTACTGCAGTTTTCTAAAATTACTCTGGTTGATTCTTACAAACGTAAATGACAATGCACAGGTAGACACAAACTACCACCACCACAGTGCCTTCCTGCAGTTCCTCAAGGGTCCACAAAAAGCAGATTTCATTAAGAAATAAGAGAATACTTCAGCTTACTGCAGTCCTTATTACCATATAAAGCTTTTACAAAATAAATGGAAAAGCTCCACTGTGTGCACAGCTCTCATTTAAACTAGCTTAACTCAAGAACTATAAATTTGTAGCAATGATAAACACAGTGAAAGGTTAATGCCAGGTGTCTAGCTAAGTGAAGCCCTTTTACAGCTGTATAATATTGGCAGTGTGAAAGGAAAACTTATGGGAATTAACTATAAATAAAATAAAATATGCAAGTCTGTATCAGAGACCAGAAATTTTACTTTATAATATATTATAGAGGAAAATGATTAAACATCAGACAACATGGTATTCCTGAAAAGAGACTGGGAAAAAACAACCTCTCTAACATTAGAAAACAGAAGCAGAAAGTAGCAAAAAAATTTAAAACTTTGCATKTTAGCTGAACTATTTTGCTACTAGATTTTGTCCTTTAATACCATAAACATGGCAATAGTTASTTACAAAGCAGAACACCACAATAAAAAGTGAGGCCCTTGCAGACGCAACAAAAATACAAGCTGAATGGCTTATTATTGTTAACTATCACTGATTTTCCATACGTGGAATAGATTTTGTAAGATACAAAAGTTAAAGTATTTCAGCAGTCTCAGACACAAAAGTCAGAAGCATTACTTTTATTGTTTCATAAAACCAAACTGGAGGACAAAAAAAATATACTGCMGGCTTGGCGCACTGATCAGCATATTAACAACTGTACTCATTTAGTTTCATGACTTTGAATTCCCTGACGACTAACAGAAGGACAAGAACCAATTGCTCATCCCCTATCTCACCCTAAACAACAGGAAAAGGTGAACTACTTGTCACGGTTAGCAACTTGTCATGGTTAGCAACTTTTACAAAACTCTGTCTGAGGTATAAAGCCAGGATGCAGAACCTCCCGCGGTCGGATGCGGCGGAGTTAGGTATTCCCAACAAGCAAGAACATTTCAGATGTTTCTGAAAAGAACAAAACCTTTAAATGCCTCTTCCGTATTTCTGTGGCCTCTGTGGTTTTCTGGTCTCTCAGCAGGACTGGTTTCCTCTTCTTTTTTTTTTATTGTAAGTAACAAGCTGCTACAGAAAACAGGCAGCTGCCGTACAGCTCCTGTGCCTCTTTAGAGGAACACCGGAGAGCAGATTTGGTTGCTCGCTGTTAGCCACTGCTGGTGCTCCTCTAGGGAAAGGAACCAAAGATGTAGTCCAAGAACTATATCTAGCACGAACGTCATCATATCCCAATATTGCTGAAGCTTTTGCTTCCTGACCACACAAGAAGGTCCTACATCTTGAACTGAGAGATGGCAAAATAGTGGAAAAGGAAGAGGGCAAAATAGTGGAAAAGGAAGAGGGCAAAACAGATCTTAATAAAACATTTTAAATTTATAACTAAAATTAATATTTATTAGTTATCTACATGAAGGAGACTAAGCAAATAGGTACAAGTCTCCACATTTGAAAGTACTTAAATCACAAAATATATGACCATCCGAACTTCAGCTAAAATAAAAATATATTACTCGCTGCATCTCATTTGCTCGTCATCTAAGTATAGCACCTTTCCTTTTTTGAATAAGGGGCATCACTTACAAACCTTAATGCATTTCATTTGTTACATTGCTTCCTGTTCCTGATAGGGAAAGGAAAATTCATGAGGCAAATATTTAGCTCCAGGCAACAGGCCAGTATAGCAACAGAAAGTTTTACACTTGTGCCAAGATTTCTTGGTTTCCTTTTAAAATGAAAATCGTGACAATTATCTTGATGCTTTCTGATGAATCAGATCTGTCTATACGAAGAAAAGACTTTTTTTTTTTGTTTCCTACACACTATTTTACAAGCTTATTCATTTTCTCTTAAAAAAAGAGCAGTTCATGTACCGACTCAAAACTAATGCGTGGCATGAAAACATTTGTAACCGATCAAGCCACAGAAACTTTCAGTCAGTAAATTTCAAACGCCAATTGAAAGAGATGCAGAATTTCACCAAGAGGATGAATTTAAAGACACTTTTCCAAAAATACAGTTATTGWCCGCTTTGTTCAATGTTTTCCAATCCACATTGTGCATCTGGCTGGCTTGTAGCGCCAATCCTAGATAACGTTGGTGTTTCAGAAACCATCTCGCCGCAAACTCTAGCTTCAGTTGAACTTGAAAAAAACCCAAGTATTCTTCACATGTCCATGTTGCCTCCTGCCATAAATCTAAATTCAAGATCAGTTTGTTGATGCTTTGCCTCATCTGCGCTTGGTTTTTCTCAAGGTCTTCCTCTCTTATTTACRCTAGTTTTGGAAGAACAGTAAAGTGTCAGTTGTTAGGTGACTGGCAGGAACACAAGCTCTGCTCTTTTTTAATCTCCAGGCTAACTCTGTTCTCAYGCTGAGCAACAACATAGAAACAGCTCTGATCCTTGCAGCTTGCAAAAATACCAGCTCACCTCAGAAAGGATTTTTCAAGGTAAAAATTATTCTGCAATTTTCCCTCCTAATTCACCGAGTTTCACAACAAGAAACTACCTTGACGCTAACCTGCTTTTGCTTTCCTTGCTTTTTAGCTCTTCCCCCGCAGATCCTTGTGCTGCTCCCTCGAACTGACCAGCTCTTGACCAGCAGCTGATTGCTCCCGCCGGGGAAGCGGCATCCAAGAGCTCTGCAGGTACAAAAGTTCACAGTAGGAAACGGCCTCCACGTTCCCACAACAACTTACCATTTTCTGGACTTCTGCCTCCCCCTCTCCTTCCCCACCCTAGAAGACTTGCATGTACCTTCTGCTCTCGGTTTTGTGCTTGTAACCCTTACACTCTCCAGYCTGACAGACTTAACATAAAAGCGGATTTGCAGTGAGTAAACCTCACGTTAACTGTAGTGTCATGCTACACGTTTCAGATCCCACTGAGCTCAGAGAAGATTCCTTTGGCAGGCAAATTTCCCACTGCAAGTTACCAAAATTCAAAACTGTCAAGGTGAGAGAAAAAAATAAAAATAAAAATCAGGTACGTAAATAAATCAGACAATTTGACAGTATCCAGGGAAGCCCTCACTGTCAAGTAGCAGCTTCTCAGCTTTCAAGCTGCCTCGATGCACTAGACACAACACACCTTYTCCGCTGCCCTTCGCTTACACAATGACTACACAGAAACTTTATTCTAAGTTTAGGAGGAAAGATTTTGAAACCAGATACTGATATTCTCCAGCTCCTCAAYGTCTCTTTGTGAACCGTTACAATTTACAACTCCCCTCCAGGACAGAACACAGCTCCCTTAGCAAGTATTTCAAGTCCATTTCAAAGGGAATCTTACACTACGCAAAGCTCTTTCTCACAACAGACACCAAGAAACACCAAGGCTACAGACTTTTCTAACCAGTATTTTTTAAACAAGACAAAATTTAACACATTGGATTTTTTTTTAAATATCCAATCTGCTAGAACAAATAGTTTATATCTTATGACAAGATCAGAATACATATCCTCTCTCATATAGCATGTTACATTTTCCATGAAATTACTCTCTTCTTACAGGAAGGCCTGTAACTTGTTAAAAGGATAGTAAGAACTCTTCATACTGATCTCAAAAAGACTCAGAGGCAGAAAGGAGACGAATAAAGCATTGACACAGGAGTCCCGGCACGGCGTTCTACACTTCTGTTAGCCATTCGCATTCTGTGATCCCCAAACCCGAATCTCTTGCCTTTAATWACACTGTGGGGAAACATGCTTGTCAGTACCGTACAAATACTGTTCATAGAATCTCACAGCTGAGATATGTAAAGRAAAATATGACAGTAAGCAATTTTAATTTTTAGATCTTTATCCACGAGTCTGCTCTGTTTTGCTGAGCACCTGATATCAGTCCAATCCTTAAAAAATATCTAGGTTTTAATTGATTTTAGTTAATGAAATTGAATTCTTGACAAGACTTCGTCTCAAATCAGTTTTGCCCAACTAAGGCTTTTGATTTGAGAAAAGAGGAATCTTTGAGTTCTTTTAAGTACACCAAGCAAAAATCTGTTGTGGTAAAAACATGCTTCATCTGAACCTGTATTGGGTTGATGCCCAAAACAAAACTATTAGGGATAGTACACAGGGAAGAACATAAAAGAAAAAAYCCAAAATGTAGTATATTATTACTGCAGCACTATATCATTAGAGGCAGAGCTCTATTTCTGCTAGTTTTTAAGACAATTCATGTCAAGTATGATTTCTATATTTGACCTCCCCTGAGATCGCTTGTTATGATTTTATGGCGTTAGTGCATTTCATGTAACAACTGTAAGTGGAAAAAACACCCTTGAGCAAAAGCAAGCTGTATCATACTTCCACAGACACTTGACTAAGGAGGGCAGGGAATATATATATATTTTTTTTCATTTTCTACCATATTCATTGTTTTGTGGAASAGATTCAATTGTATTTCACTATGAATACTCAAATCCCCCCCAAAAAAATCCTTTCAAAACACAAAGCAACAATTAAAAGAAAAGGAAAATAAGCAAGGTTGGGAAAACTAGAATATCATTATTAAATTTCAGTCTTTGTAATACAGTCCATCAGAAGGATCAGGAAACAGCGGTTTCATTGCCAGATGGTGTTTTAGATTTACATTCTTCTGAAAGATCTTACGCTGCCTCAGGTAGGACAACGAACTGAGAGGGCAGTCCAGAAACCCTCTAGGAGCAAGASGAACTTGCTCACAGCCAGCAGAACATCTGCTTTTTCTTAAATGCGACACTCCAAAGCCTAAATCAGAAATTTGTGACTATTCTCTTTAAGTATCAGAAGTTTGTACACAAGAACGAAGACACTAATTCCCACGCTTACAGGCACAGTCGCTGGCATATGGGCACAATCTGAACCAGCACTGCGCTGCTACTGGTCTCTCCCTACAAATGCGAAGGACAGATTTGTTAAAAATAAACAAAACAAAAAGCCACCAAAACCTCCCTTTGCCTTCTCACCCTATTGCTATTTACAGCTGATCCCTTCGTCTGTGCTCCCTGCACTCCTGAGCTTTTCAGTACTTGACTGCTCTCCGTCACCTCCTCCCACCTCTTCTTGCTCCTTCACGCCTGCCTTCCAGCTGCTCCGCACCCTACGGTCAAAGAGGAGCATCCCCTGCATGCATTCGACTAACACGTGGCCTTCTGGTTTACTATTTGYTTTGCAGCACCGTATTTAAACCCTGAATTGGGGCACAATGAGGTACATACGATGGGGCAAGAGAAGCAGCTGAAGCCCTCTAGTTTAGCTCAATTAGCAAAAYTGAGCATTAGTGGTAAGACAGATGGCTCATCAGGCAACTGCCCCAGCTAAAGACTGACCTATTTCCCCCTTTTCCTAGCTTATTTTTCAGGAGGACCAGGAAAAACTTAAGTCACACCACTGAGTCAGGAGGAATTAATGGATTGTGGGACCACAGCATTTGCAATCTCTCCTCACAAAGCTAAAAGACAAAATGCAGGAAGGCCTTGTTTTCAACAGGAAGAACTGAAGAAATGCCCTCTTCATTTGAATTGTTTGCTGCTTCCTATTAGCTTACTTGAATTAAAACTCCGAGTAAATATAGAGACACAGGAAGAGTTTATCCCTTTTTCTATGGGGATTAATAGTAGAACTGGAACCAGAGCCCAAGCATTAGGAGTGCGCTCCAGTGCTCAAGCAACCAGACAACTTTGTCTACACAGTCTTAACATGTATGAAAGTAGCTATTGAAGGCATGCTACTTTTCTACTTACAAAACATCATCTGTTTTGCTCTCAATGCACCCAGAAAGCTATAGACAATATCAAAAGCACAACCACAGAAGGCAATGTAAAGCTGCAAAAYTGCATTGCTTTTTGGTTCACCACTTGCATGCAGAAAAAACTCTCTACTTGTACATTAAAAGACACAAATATTTCTATCATTTTGAAACTTATATTACCCTTCCTACTATAGGAATGGTCATGAGTAACCATCAAACGCCTTTTACCAAGGGCAAGAGATATGAACAATTTGAACAAGGTGCAAATATTAAAATAGTGGTTCATATCTTGCCCAAATCACTGAAGGCAGAAAAGCACCATAAGCCTAGCTATGCAGTCATCTCAACTTTTGTGGTGGCAATATTTGACCAGTTTGCTCGCTGGTATTGTGCCTATAGTCACAGACTGAGTAGTCAGAGTTAACTCATACTTAATCAAGAGAAGCAAGAAAAATTTTACTGTACTTCAATAAAGTTAGTACAAAAAGTCCACATACACCTAAAATCCAAGAAATCCTGACTCAATCTGTATTACTGAGAAAAAGAGAGAAATACCTCACAAAAATAACAAAAAAMCATCATTTAACTATGGAATTTATTTTTTTGTTACCTGAACACTTGCAAGACCACTAATACCTCCACATCTAAAGTGAAAGTTCACTCAATTATGTTTATTAATATTTCCAAGCACCTAAGATGGCATGGATAAACACATACAGGGCTTGTTTTCCAGTTAACTCACATGAGCACACTTCAGGTTTCTTCAGWTAAGATTAATCATTCTGCAGTCATCTACTACAAAATTCCACCTGATCTTTACAGAGCAACTGCATTAGCAGCTGTTAATTTACATGACAAGTTGAAAATCCATAGCAGTACTAGGTCTAGATTCATTTTTGATACAGCTACAGCCTGGCTCAGGTGCAAAAACGGAACTTTTGATGGGAGTACCACACTCGAATCACTAAGCTCAGTTAGAGTCAGCCTTACATCTCACAAAACTGGATCCTGTTAAGAAAATTGAATTCTTTTGCCAGGTTCTGTATGGGGGGAAAAAAATGCCTCTGTTGCAGTCCGAGCAGTCAGAACAATGTTAGGTGTAACTAAGCATTACGGAGAAGGAGAAAAACAGCTACAAACCTTAAACATTTCCTTTAGAATGAACATTTTTCTAYTAGTGACACCTAAAACAAAGGAAAAACTTAATACACAGTTTGGATAGTGTTTGGGGGCTAATTTTGCAAAATGCCTTTTTCATGTGGAGACACAAAGATCCAGAAAAGAGATCCCAAACCAAAACAYCCCAAGCCTATAGCCTTTGGAGCATCACTGTTTTGCACAGTCTCAAGAGAGAGTTTCCCGAACCATTCAAGACAGCACTACAAAAATAAAATAAAAGTCCATACAGATGGAACAGAAGGAAAAAAGACGGAAAAAAAAGGACGGAAAAAAAAGGACGGAAAAAAAAGGACGGAAAAAAAAGGACGGAAAAAAAAGGACGGAAAAAAAAGGACGGAAAACCACAGGAGAGCAATAATTGTACATTGGTCAGTAAATAACTACCCACTATCAAAAACAATAAAAATGCTCTTACCAAGATGTCTATTATGTATCCTATGCTGTTAGATAAATTATATATATAGCCATGCGTACAGACACAGTAAAAGGAAAGTGTGCTAAGCAGTAACAATTTCCCCACCCCAAGGGTATTACAAAATGAGGCACCATGTGCACTTTACATAAAACACAGCTAATTTTAAGGGGAAACCTTATTACAGCTAGAATGTTTCCTGAACAGGAGAGGTTTTTGAGGATCATCAATACTACAGGCAAAAGTACAGAACAAGTGAAAACAAGGTACAGATGTGTAAGGGGAAAAAAAGAATCAAGYAGGAAGAGGAAACTTGATCTTAGAGCAACAGCAGATGAGAAACCAAAGAACAGGGGGAAAAAAAAGGCACGGCCGAACAAGAAGAAAGCAGTCCTCCCATCCTAAAGCAGGGGAAGCAGGATTACAAACATTTTTAAAAGCCCCTTATTTCTAGCTAGACAAAATAGATTAAAAAAAAAAAAAAAAACAGAAGTATAGACTGAAATCTGTTCAGACATTAGGACAATGACATATATGGTTAGTGAATAATCTTCTAAAAACAAAAACAACTTTTCAGTTCCTATGGAAGTAGACTCAAACAGGATGAGGAAATACCCTCCTGTCTACATATTTAGTATCCAAGAAGCATACATGCCTCTGGGCTCTGAACTCCGAAACAGCTGTTTTCTGCTACTGCAATGCAAGTCACAGTCTGTTGTGTCAGGCTGAGCAGTTCAGTGACTCAGACTTTTCAAACCATCAGACATTTTTAATTACTGAGTTATAATACAGACTAACATTGAGCAAAACTGGTTTAATTTGCATTTAATTACAGCAGTAGATCAAGCCACACAGGTCTGGCACCAATTTCAATAGGTGAAACTGATGATACTCAAGGTGTGTGAGAGAGACAGGAATTTCAGCTAAGTGGAAACTCCAGCCCATACTGACAAAGACRGGAGATGGCAAGAGAGAGAGTAAGCATACCCTAGAGAAATGCAGGAAGGAAAGTTTTCCATTTTGACATGACAGAAACACTTGGAATCCAGAACCCAGAATTGGATAAACAAGAGTTTTGATTAATAATAGTTTGCATTATTGTTATTAACAAAAGATATGAAAAAGTCATTGGATTAAAGCAGGAACAACCTTGGARAGCAGACCAAAACCCATATTAACACAAACCAGTCAAGTGCCCTAACTCCTAGGCTACAAGGCCTAGGATKCTTCCTTCCTAACTTCTCCCTGACTGGTCCCATGGCATTAGCTTCAACGGGAGGGACAGAAAGCAATGCTCTCTCAGAGTAGCCCAGTGGCTAAAGTTTGTTATCTTGCCAGGCTTCAGTATGAAGAAACCACTTCATGAGAGGTACCTGTAGCTGGCRCTTAAAGAATTAGGAAATCAAAGAGGGAGGTATTAGGCATTCAGGGTTAGCTTGTAAGGTAAGTTTCTGCATAGCAAGTCTGAACTCAGGGCCCTGGGACCCTCCCAAGAACATGGACACACATACATGTTTTTTCTGTAAGTAACGCCAACTAAAAAGCTCCTACCAGGTTCTTTTAYTTCTCCACAGTTTTCTCAACCAGGATCAGCTCTCTGCTCACTTTGGTGCGGAATGAGCATGCACACTGGAGAAAAGGGAGAAGCTGTTCACGCAGGCATTGCTGGAACAAATGCACCATCGTGCCCCCAGCATATATATTATTGCTAGTCTGATAAAACTGACTTGCAATTCCTGCCACAAAGGTTTCCCTTGAATCAGGAGGCTGAGCTAACATTGCATCCTCCTGCATCTTTGCTAGAGCTGATCCAGGGCATCTGCAAGAATCACAGGAGGAGAGGAGACGCACTGCACACAGCAGCAACTGCATCAGGTGTCACCCAATGGCAAATTTCCATGTGGCAGGCTGAGCTCACCTGACAACTAGCTCCCACCATCAAAGGGGCCATGCACATTCTTCTCCCTTCTCTTGGGCTCAGAATACATCTGGAAAAGCTCTGAAATATTTTAATGCTGCATTATACCTAATACTTCCSCCATGCAGACTGCATCAAACTCTTCTGGTAAGGTGTGACTGGTAAGGTACGACTGGACACATCATACCAAGGAGTAAATTAGAGGTTCCACCGGATAAAACTTAATGAAACACCACAGAAGCTAGYTTGAAGTAAAAATCAGCTTAAAGTGCGTTGTAGTTTTATGCAGAGCACCATTCCAACACACGTACCTCAGCTGGCTCTTTCACTCTTGCATCATATCCAACAAGGAAGACCTGTTCCACAAATTAGGGTGTGAAATAATTATTCTGCTTGGGAACAAGCAGCTACCACATCCATTTTATGTTAGGTCAAAACAATAAGAGATGCAGTTAAAATACAAAACCCTCTCACAATCTCAGCACAAGTTGTGTTTGTTAAGATTTTTAGAACAGCAATCGTATTATTTTGTTAGATCTTTGGATGCAGCTCTGCAGAAGCCATGGACACCACTGCAATAACACATCTCTCAGGCTTGTCTGGAGCTACCTGCCAGGGCCTCCCAGTGCAGGCTCCAACTTCTGCATTGCTGGACCATCTCCATAGTCTCTATGCTACTAAACTTTAGCAAGCAAACTGAAAAGCCATCAAAAAAAATGYGTCTGGAAAATAAATAAATACATAAAAATAAGGCATTATAGGCAGAGGGAAGAAAGCAGAACAATTTTCAGAGCTTTCTGTTGATAAATACATAAACTAAAATAATCAAAGCACCTGTGCAGTAAGCAGCAGGCACAAACTCTATTTATCAGGCAATGAAAGTTAAAATCATTTGTATGAACGTGCAAGTCTTCCATGGCAACAAAAAAAACCCAGAAATTGTTAACAGTTGTTAACAGTTCTGCATGCTAAACCAGTGCCTCACTGTTTTTCTCCCTAGAATATTTGTCCTACTGGCTTATTTTCAAAAAAGGTATAATGACTAACAGATGCTACCGCGTACAGGCCTCCACGAATGGCTGATTAACAGATGAAAGTTCACCAGATGTCTCCAGCTACAGTTAGATGAGCTGTTTGCTGCTCATCGACTGGTGAGAAAAGGGCATGTGCAGGCCAGCATCCACCCTCATCCCCACAGCAAAACTGTATGAAGTGGTACATGTTAAGCAGGATTTGGTGTTGAGATAAAGCCAACCAGGGGTACTCAGGCTTTGCAGGTGTTTACCTAACACAGGAGATCAGGCCACGTGTGCTCCCAGTAACAGGGCACTGGGAAGGAGGCTTGTAAAACTCAATTTGTAGTTTGCAAATTAATTTTTGAGTCAAAAATATTTAAGTATTTTCTTTTAAGGCAGCAGAGACAAGGAGAGAGTACTGTACTTTATTTTAAGCACTGAGAGAGAGGCGGGGGAACCTTATTAAAAAAAAAACAACCCCCTCCCCCCAAAACCCCACTATAGATACAATCTTAAAACAATAAATGACCGATGTAGCTATATATATATATATATATATATATATATATATATATATATAATCTTTTTTTAGATTAATACATTTGCAGACATACATGCAATTCTGTAACAGTGGTCCATCAACCCTTCAGTAGAAAAAAAAAATCCTGAACACACACACACCTACCATTAACCACACTCCAGAGTTAACAATAGTTCAGAACACTTTATGCAAAGACATTTAATAAAGACAATGTAAGACCTTATATTTAAGTATTTCAGTATTTATTATATCCTTTGAGAGCACTTATTGGGAGTTGAACTAGGTACCAACTTGCACCAAAAGAACTACACCTGTTTTCACTTCACACTTTGTGTTAATTCTCAGCATATCTACATGTGGACACTTATTTTGGAATAGGATACTTTCTCCAAAACATTGCCACTGGCTTTGAAGAGGGGAGGGAAAGGGTATTGCCAGCACCAAGTGGCCATAAAGAGACTGAACACTGTCCAGTAAGGTACAAGAGCTGGTTCCTATTCAATGATTTTCTCTCAAGTGCCACTATAACCAGGGGTTGATCTAACTCATGTTAACTGGCAGCCACCCCAAATGGCAGCATCTGGCTGTGCTCGCTCAAATCAATCAATGCTCTTGCTTGCTAGGAGCTGCCAGATGCCCTACGCGTGCCCTGCGCGGCCTCCCCTCCAGTCAGCGATTTTACTCATCTTCCTCTAGAGGCCTGGTTGCGGTTCCTCTGGGTCATTTCTCCTTTTCTGAGTGTGCGCGTACGCACGCACGCACACACACAGCAAGACAAAACAGAGAAAAGTGAGTGAGTGACAGACTTGTTTTTAATTATTTACTTTCTACCTATACAAAACTACACGGAGATTAATGAATGCAAGTGCGGACTGAAGTCTCTCTCATCTGCATAAAAAACAGGTGCAAGATTCACAGCTTTAGAAACCTTAGTTCTGTATGACATTTGCTTCCCCTTTAGGGGATCAAGTCACAGACTATGGAGTCCACACCTCTTTTAAAGTACTGTCTCATATGGAGCTCTAAACTGGTGGAGCCACTACTATTTCATAGTTCCAAMTTTTGTGAATTTTCCTCCCTTATTCTTCTGCATATTTAATCATCAGGTTCTAACATGGAGCAAACATAGACCAAGTAAAGCACTCCTTCAAGTAGCTTCTGGTCACTGGTCAAAAGACTCGTCTTCCCCAACAACAGGRAGGGCAGCACTCCCTTGCAGGTTGGGCAGCTGGGGTGGGAATCCTAGAAAATACTGCACTACCTTCGCACACCAACAAGAATTGTCTTCTGTGCTTTAAAACACCTATAAAGCTCCATATGACCAGAAAGCATAGCTGGCTTGACAGAATTCAAGAAGTGGACCAACGAGTGATAGACAAACACAGAGCCCAACAGATGGGAACAAGACTACAGTAGTGAACATACCATGGAATAATCCAAGACTGTCAACAGCCTCATCATTAAAAGCTTGTTTTGCAGGTAATAACGAGCGTGAACTACACGGGCAAGGTATGTACCGACTGCATACCTATCTGGATTAGAGATCTCGTATGTGTTCAGGTATGTTTTCCTTCACCACAACAAATGTTTTATTTTATTTACTTTGCGCCTAACTATTGGAACTGCTCATTCTACTCATCTCAAACACACAACAGGCCCACAAAGCAATGTCTTCCAAGTCAAAATACCAGTCTCAATGCCCCAGCACAAGAGGTAACCAGTCCCTTCCTTCCAACCACCTGAGAAAGGCTATGCACTTGCAACCTCCATTTCCAGCTGAAGAGAAAGAAAAATCCTAACTTTTTCTGAGTTAAAGACTATTCTTAATACAGGTATCATGAACCTTGAAGTTTCATTTGAATTTTCTAAACATACTAGAAATTTTACATGTCCGTAATCATTTCCCATTTTTTAAGTTGCAAGCAATACAACTACAGCACTATGCAAAATTTAGGACTACATGTAATCAAGAAAAGCTCATTATCATCCTACTACTGGAAAAAAAAATCTGTACCAGGGTACTCAAAAATAGCATCATATCATACAATCTGAAGTGTATTACAGCATATTTTCACATGCAGCAGTTAGAAATATGTGCACACCTTTCATTTTGGTATTGTTTTACTACTCAGCCTTAACGTATTTTCTTCCAATAACTTTAACTTACATTCTGCCAGACACACAAGGAACAATTTATATCAAAGCCTTAAGTTTTTTAATCAGTAGGAGTTAAATCCAAGACCTTAAAAAACTCTAGACCCTGTCTTTATCTTAGGAACTATGTAAGATATTTTTCCCCATTAACACTTTCCAGATATAAAATTTGAAAAGCCACTACAGACATTTGCATCTACCATTCACATACTTTTTAAGTGGGAATTCTTCAGAGATTCATATTACATAGACCAGCCAGGATAGGAATTTGAGAGCTATCATTAGGAATATCAAATACACATTTTCATCCAATTTACAATTTAAATTCAAAAAAGCATCTTACCCTTTCTCTCCACAGAAATCCTCAGACATACCTCATGAATTAACTTTGGTATGTATGTGTACATTATAATCCTAAACCAATTTCTGTGGTAAAAACAAACTTTGATTTGTTTGTAAGGGGTCATTAGAATTAATCAAAGTGAGGGTTTTTGAGGAAGGCTTTTAAGGATTGTTAAAGCAAAAGAAAAGATTTCAGCATGTGAATTAATCCACAGACTACTGAGAAGATGAGCAAGCTGGATTTGAAGGAGTTTAGCATTAGTCACAGTATTAGAGAGAGAGCATCTCTGGGCGCAGCATAGCAAAGCAGATGAGCAGGTAGTCCAAGAGAAAGTTTAGCACCATTCCAATACTTCTCACTAGGAAAGTGGTAATGTACTTCTTCAAGGCACCAAACGGGAATGTTATAATRATAACAAAAATACTGATTTCATATAATGTGGGATGAAAAACAATGCCTTATATTTTATCTATGGGACGCTACAAGRAAACCTTAAAATATTTTCCTTTACCACTAAAGTTGTCTTAATCATCACAATCACCTGAGTCTGTGAAATTCTAGGTGTTCCTATCCCCACTCCACAAGACCCGATGGATAGGTTTGGCTACAGATGTCYTATTCATCAAGGCCAATTCTATTATGCTGACCTTTACTTCTGTCATTGCTTCAAAAGAAGGAAATACAATTCTATTCAGATGAATTTGCATATATATTTACTTATCTACCTACATCATGATATCCACATACTGATCCATGCCATGGCTAAGCATGAGAAACATCAGATGCCAAAGAAGGGCCACTCTTCTGTTAGAGAATTTTTCTTCTAAGGGAGAGGGAGATATTTTCATATAAAGGTTTCTTAGTTCTCTGTATATTAAATTACCAGTCCACTTTTGTGCATCCACTAGTTCGGTAAATGAGTATTTCCAATTTCCAAACTCTGTATTTGTCTCTAAAATTCAAAAGAAGATCTCCAGCTTTCAGGTAAGCCTTAAATCAGTATATTAAAGGAGAGATCATGCTTACTATAAAAGCGTGCTGATCATAATTGGAAATCTTGTCAAGTTTCTGGCAACTGTGAGCTCTCACTCTAAGCGTCAGAAGYACTCATAGGATTTCACCCACCACATTTTAACTTTTGTTGATTTTTCATGTTTATTTTTTCTGTAATTCCCTTCAGCAAAACTTTTACCCCTCCCCTTCATCCTTTTTTTTGTTGTTGTTGTTGTTGTTTTTGTTTTACATACCAAAAAAAAAAAAAAAACACATTGGCAATGGCATGACATAACATACAATGAGACTCCAATTTGGCTGCACCATGGCTGCAGAGAACAAAACTGCACTAGTTCAATGGGAGCGACGGCTGTCTTACATACTAATTTTGTTTCTTTTCAATCCATCCTTTTCCACTGATGCCTTCTGTTCATCTAACCACTCTTTTTCCACTCACAGAAAAAGAAAAATAAATACAAAAACAATATCAACTGGATATGACAGCGCAGGTCGCTGCGATTCTYCACTTTCTGATCCCCAGACATGCGAGACCGAGGGCAGGAGCCCAGCGGCCCGCGTGGCCAGCCGGGCGTCCCGATGCAGCAGCACTCCCTCACCACTGCTATAAAGCGGTCCTGCTCTTACACCTTCCCCACTGCTGAGAGGGGCGTAAAGAGGGGCCTCTAGCAGAATATTAATACAGCTTGATTAAAAACACAAGGGCAATCCTTAGTTAGGAGAAACTTGTTTTCAAAGTTCAATAGTCCAAAATCTGGTTTCAAAAGCACTGGATACACCACTACTCAAGGCTGCTCCTTCCCTGCAGATCATTCCCCCTTCTCCCCAAACACCCTGCCTCCCTCTTTATAACATTTCAGTGAAGAAGAGCGAGGAGTGAACTGAGCAATCTGACTGCCAGTTTTGCCAAAGACAAACCTTTAAGAGTTAGAGCCACTGAAATAAAAGCAGAAAAGGTGGAGGGAGGCAGGGCTTTCCAAATGTATTAACAAAACAGCGATTAAAATAATGCAACATGATCCACAAACAAAAAGGTTTAAGGGGGACAGTGAACCTTCTTAAAACTAGGCCTGTTTTACATTTAAATATATGACTACAGTATAATAAAAACATGTTGCTTTACGCAAATAGAAGGTAGAAGGAATATGATATCATTTTCTATGCAACAACACATTTGCAAAATGGCAATCTAAAACAACCACCTAATTAGGAAACGTTTGGAGAGGATAACACCTCCTCTCCCCCCCTTCCCACCAAACCCAAACAAATGAGAAAACCTTACCCACACAATTTTCTTCTCTTTCGCACCTCCTCTCTAGCATAAACACATTCCTGAAGAGCCAACCTCAGCATTTTTAACTCCTTCAGAAGGAGACGTGCTCTTCTGGGAAGACACTGCCTCAACCTAACTAGGGCCCAASCCCTAAGGATGTAGGCAGGGGGAAGAGAGCTTCAATATTACAACCCATCCATCAACCACTTCTGTAAAGCTCTTTTGTTCCAAGTTCATGCTTAGCAACTCACGGTCAAAAACTGATGGTGGAAAATGCAAATCCTAAGTCAACCCAAACTTTTACYCCTCCTTGTCTTCTTAACCTTAAACACAAACAAACTCTTAAGAAGAGATTTGTATCATTGAGTCTCTTTTATATAAAAATGTATATAAAGGAATATTATCAACTTCAAAATGACTGCAGATGAAGTTTTTGAGTTATGTTGCTAAAGATCAAAATTAGAAAAACAAAATCAGAATATATACACTTAGGATAGACTAGTTTGTTTTTCTTACAATTTGGACAACTGAAGTCAATTAGTGGTTTTCATTTGTACTTATCTAGTGACAAAATGTTTGACTGCAAACATCACAGGGAAAACTAACTGCTTTTTTTTTAAAAAAAAAAAAACACACAAAACAAAACTTTCCCCCTGGGAGGGGGGGAGGGGAAAGTCTATTAGCTTTTGGCCTTGAGAAATCCTGGATCAGATGTGGGTGGCCTTAATGAAGAAGAAGAAAAAATAGCTATAACTAATATAAAAGCAAGAGCTTCATAGCGGTAGAGAAAACGGGATTTATTACAATGGCTGTAACTATTCTCCTTAGATATGCAACAAGAAGAAAAAAAAGATTCATTATGCTCATATATTAAAGGCCAGACTTTTCAATGAACCCTGTTCTTGTAAGGTTCCACAGCAGAAAGCAACAGAGGTGCCAAATACCTGAAATTATGAGGTTATCAAATGCACATTCCCAGAGGTACTGTGACAAAGTCAATTTACATGTGCAATAGAAAGAGCCTGCAAGAGAAGAGAACTCTGACACAAAACTGTGAGCTAGGATTTAAGTCTCTCAATTTTAGGATGACCTGGTAGTCTTTTGAACTCACATCTCAAAACTTTTTAAGGCTGTATCCCAAGAATGTACATGTAACATCTTTTATGTGGGGAGAGAGTCCCCTCTGAGAGGTTTAAATATGGTTCTATCAAATGCCAGTTTGGCTTCTTCCATGTGAATTTGAATGCTTTAACTAGAGTTTATGAACTTTCCTTGGAAAGAAACATACAATAATAGTTTATCATCTATGCGTGTAAGTATTAGGTTGTGTAAAATACCCGATAATTATAGAGTCTAACAAAAACATCTTTATACAAATGATTTTTTTCCAAAAGCTTCYATTTAGCCCCTAAATCAGAGGTTTCATTTAAAGCACCACCATGTGTARAAAGTGCTGCCAATTAATTCTGCCTAAAAGGATGGTTACTTAGGGAAAGCATAAGGAAATGTGTTACTACTACTTTATCAGACAAAATACTGCTGTGGATGACAAGAAAGATGTTTTCCGTATTTCTCACTGGAGTTCACTTGCTTGTCTCAAGCAATATGAAGAACAGAACTATGTGATAACCTCCTTCCAACTTGCTGAATAAAGCTCCCAGAGACTAGCAAAAAAGGGGGGGGAGAGGTATGGTGTTAACATGACCCAGATCCTAGGCAGTTCCCCCCAAAAAAAGCAAACAAACAAAAAAACAAACAAACAAAAAAACCACTAGCCAAGAATCTTTGTCAGAATTTCAAAGGGAAGCTGGTGTTGAAATTCTTAAGCATTCAGAAGGGTTGTTCAGAACTCTTCTTGTAAATGCTGCATATTTTTCATTGTTAGAGATACTGTCAGAAATGTCTCTTAGGTAAGACTCAGGAAACAGTCTCCACTTTCTCTGATATCATCAGTTTATTGCATTGTCTTCCGACAGAAGTAGTAAATACTTTTGTTGAGACTATTAAAGTTCTTCCAAAGAAACCTTGCAAGATTAGATGCCCTCAAGTAAATAATTATGTGATCTTTGGCTGCCAACTTTGTTACCTGGTTAACCAATACCTTTCTTTATCTATCCTTTTTCAGATATATGTGCTAAAACATTTACCAAAGGCTGCAAAGTACCCCAGCTGTCCTGGTCAGGTTGTCCATCTTGGGTGCAATACCAAGCAATTAGCATCCGTCTCAGATAACCTTTTGGTAAGGGAGAGTGCATCAGTATTCCTACTTATAATGCTTTGACTTATCTACTGGTAAATCCAGTGTTGGGTTTCCAGTATGTCAGACACATGGACACACTGGAACAAGTCCAGCAAAGGGGCACAGGGGTGATTATGAGATTGGAGAATCTGACGTACAAGGAGAGATTGAGAGAGCTGGGATTGGTTAGCCTGGAGAAGAGAAGGTTCAGGGAAGATCTTATCAATGTGTACAAATGATGGGGCGCGGGGGGGGGGAGACAACAGAGCCAGATTCTTAGTGACACTCAGTGCCAGGACGAGAAGAAATGGGCAAAAGCAAATAAATACATGAAATTCCATTTAAACCTAAGATAACTGGAGCAGCCTGCTCCAATCTCATTGAGCATCTCATTGGAGATGCTCAAAACCCGACTGGACCTGGCCCTGAGCAACCTGTTCTTGGTGACCCTGCTGGAAGCAGGGCAGTTGGACTAGAAATCATCTGGCRATGCCTTCCCACCTCAGTGGCTCTGATTTCCATGACCATGAGAACACCTGAGAATGTCTACCCTTTCAGTTGCGGAGCTCTTGATATACAAYGTCTGTCAAGCAGCCTCAAGAACTTTTCCTGGAGAAGTTTTATTCCATCAAAACTCACACAGTCACAGTTTTAAGAGTGGGCATTGTGGGGGGAGGGAGGAGAGAAAAAAAAGCACTACAGCAAATGACATAAGGTTCAAGCATGTTTAATAAAACCTAGTAACCAGAGACTGCTCTAACATTGACTGAGATAATGCAGGACTCTCAGGTTGAGTGATTAGACAGACTCTAGTCAGTTCTAGGTGTAGCTACAAATTTTCCTAACCAAACCAACTATTTGATGGGCTCTGCCCTTTCTCAGCCAGTCATTTTTATGATTTGGTATTTCTGTTAAATATTCAGATACTCTTCAAGTTGCCCTGGTAAGCTCAAATTTTCATTAGAACTCTATCCAGGCTTTCATTTTTCTTTAGAATTAAGTTTATTTATATTTTATAAACCATTCATAATAATATAAATTTTAAAAACTGYATATTTATAGACACAGCTAGTGACAAATACTCTTGAGCACAAAATATGGGAAATTGGCATGAGTTCGAATGAAGACAAGTTTTTGTCTATCACCCTTCTAATTCACCCTTCTATCAGTTGCATCACTCAATAAGTTTAAATCATTTAAATATTTTCTGTATTAAGCTGCAGCACATTGTTTGCACGCATAAAGCCAGATCATATACCCTTTGCCCTACTGTTTGCCAGCTGCAGCCCTTTTCAGACTGCAGCAAGTTTCAGATTTTGTCAGTAAGGTTCTTAGCAGTAACAAAATGGTTAGTAAAGAAAAAGCTACCACATTTTGCGTGTTGGGAAAAAGGGAAGGGAGAGGAAAACATCTCTGTTAGAACAACAGGGTCAGAACAACATGTCACTAAAAGCACTCCCTCCCATACTGCACACCACGCTTCTCAGAGGGGACATCACACATTACAAAATGCAAGCCAAACTCAGCAATGCGTGGGAGCACGCACGATAATAAGTATTACAGATGGTTTTGGTCTTCATTACCATCAAGTAGACACAATGTCTCTGTAAYAGATATGGAAGAAACAGAGGCTTTTGTAATATGACAATTAAAAAACACCAAGAGCTCCATGTTTTTGTGGTATTCTTCCCCTCAGGCAAACACTCAGAGGATTTCTAATTACCTGTTCTTCCTCTAGACCTCAAGAAGGCCCATAACTATTGTGAAACTTTGGTTTCTTCAACACAAATTTCTTCAAACCACACTTACCTAAACCACCATCATCTTGCTTGACCTGAGTGGGTTAAGACTAGACTCTCCTGGGGCAGACAGAGCCGTATTGCTCAGTTGAATCTGTGCTGTGGCTGTGCTAAATAAATGCTTTCTCATGTTTTAAGCAAACCTGCGATCAGAAGCAGGCCCACACTGCTCTTAGTGCTTCCTTCAGGACAAGCCAGCACAGCCTCCCTTCTCCTCGTGTCCTAGGCTTCTTGCTGAACTGCAGCCTTGTCCTACTGCTGACCACTATGAGAAGGCAGGGGAAGGCAGTTCCCCTCTTTCTCCAGCTTTACTACCTTTCCTGAAGGCAAGATTTATCATTATAGAGTACGATAATACTGCATACTATGTATTCTAATTATTATATAACTCTAACTGAATAAATTTACAAAATTGATGATAATCTATTTACATTCAAATCATCATTAAGATCCCTGCTTTCCTCCTCCCCAAGAGGAGGCTGGCCAGCGCTCTAGGTACACCCAATACGACGCTGTCTGGGATTTTGGCCAGTTTGGCGGTGGGGCCACTCTGAGTCTGCACTGCCCAAGCCGAGCCGGGCACAGCTGCAGTCCGGCAGGGTCAGAGCCCYCCGGGACTGCTCCCGGCGGGGACCGGGCCGGCGCAGCCTGCCCAACAGGACCGCGCACGCTGCCCGAGGCAAGGTTAACACCCAGAGATACGGGGAAGGCAGCTGGCCCTCTGAAGAGTGGTTGCTATACCAGTTTCCTCTATCTCGCCTTTCATCAGACTCCCAAACACAACTTTCACAAAACYCTTCTATTCTATCACTCTTCTATTTCCCACCTTATCTGTTCAGCCTTACAAACATCTTTTCATGATAAATAGCATGTTTACACCATAATACCCTTGATTTTATATGCACATGCTATTAAAAAAATCTAGCAGGAGGAAGCATACAATAGCTAACTACTATCATTTCATTAGAATGAATAAATGATTTCATACAAAGAACAAGATTTAAGAAAACTCTGAACTAACACACCAGGGCATGTTATGAAYATTACCATATTTTAACTGTCTTTCTTCCTCACACCATAAGGAACAAACTTGTTAAATCTCATATTTAAAACGTTGAAATTTCTGGATACTCTGTCTTTTCCTACCTCACAAAACAGGGCTTCTACCTTTCCAGCATTACAAATCAAAAATAGTATAAAAGTGACTATAACAATAATGCAATGAACATATTAACTATACATATTAATGTACATATTAACTATATATCTCAATCTTACAGTTTATACTTATTTCCAGAAAATATTGGCTTCTTAGACTTCTGTAAAGAAACATTTTTGGTATCAAATACATATTTTGGCAGAAGAAAACACTGAAAAATGGATGGGAATTGGAGAAAAAATATTTTCTTTGCAACATGTCCAGAACAAGTTAGAGGGAAGGAAAAAAAAAAAAAAAAGTCTTGCCGTATAATCGAATTTTGCTGTTCTTATATTCAATCTGCATTAAAAATCAAGTACTATAGCTAACAAAAAATATATTTTACATAAATTTTGTAAGAGGTTGTTCCTGTTTCCTGGTAGTTGGCTTCTCTTTTCTAATTCAAAAGGATTTTAAGGATCTCTAAGGAGCACGTGGCTAGCAATATTCTAAGGTTTTATTTTTAACATCTAAAGATATTCCATTAGCCAAACATCACTTGGTTTTTCAAGGCATTCAAGCAGATTCATCTATATATTGAAAAGGAAGGGAAAGCCAACACCATTCACTTGGGAGCTCCTTCCTCCCATACAACGGGAACAAAAGGTGCCACCAGAGATAACCTACAAAGCAGTTCTCTCAAGCCYTGCTGAGCTTCCTATAAGCAAACTCCATCTGTTGCCAAAAGCCAAAACTAGCCAACATAGCAAACAGAAGACAGATGTCCGATTGCCAGGAGAAAGATTAAGCTTGCTTTCTTATTCAAAGGAACGGTTGAGAAAGCTTACCAATGTAAGAACAACTAAACCTAGAATAATATATTTAAACCAGGGAGTAGCAATACTTATCCCATAACTTAGAAGCTGATGAGAGCTCTTCTTTAGCCTGCAGTTTGATTATATAAAAAGGAAAAAAGAAAAGTGGGACGAGTAAGGAGAAAAAAAAGAGCATTCAAGTACAACATATTACCATTCAGAACAGTCTAGAGAAGTCGTTTGTTTTCATTTTCTACTTGACAATTCAACCAGGTGAGAGGAAAAAAAAATCACATTGTCATTATTTCTCTATATGCTTAGAATCTGCCTTTCACAGTTTTTCAATTATGATTTAAGTTAGGAAGTAAATATTTATTGCTAGTACAAAAATACAGTCGCTCAATTCTTCAGATACAGCAAACATCTATAGTTCCAATTTACTATCTATGATAGTCATACTCTCTAAAGAGTAGGACCTAAACCAACTAAAAAAACTAAACTTGTAACTGAATCATAATTTGCTTGGACAGACTCCAGTTAGTCCAAGCCTAACTACAGTAAAAGGGACAAATTGAGATGGCATCAAGAGTATTACTACAGTGCATGAAAGGAAGAGGCAACAGGACAGCGAAGTTCTCGTGAGAAAGCAAGGAGCCCCGTAAATCTTCATCCCACTGGCAGCTGCTYCTCTTCCCTCCCAGATTTTGCCAACTAGCAGATGTGCAGAATATTGTACTTAAACAAGGAAGGAGAGATGCCTGAGGCCAGTTTTATCAGGCATCATACGGGCAGCAAGGAGCAGAGCAGACAGCACAAACTGTTATGCAGCCAGGGCGAGCACAAGGACTTGGAGCAGAGAGGAGGCAGGCCAGAGCGCACAGTACGCAAGGGGTGGGAAGCCCAGACTACCAAAGAGAAGGAAGAGCAGGAGGCAGAAGAATAAAAAACAGGCCTTAACTTGAAAAGTGAGTATAACCAGTGGCTCTCATGGGGAAATTACCAAGAAGAATTATAGCAAGATAATTCCTCTACGCTGACTCTCTTTGCAGGCACGACAATTCTGCTTTGGGATTTCAGAGTGACATAAACTAAAGCACATTAAGCAGGATCTTAAACATTCATATTCTAACTCTTCATAATTCTCATAAAGTGTAGCAAAATCTCATATGTACAATGCTGATTAAAGGACAAGAGACCAATAAATAAATAAAAACAACCTACCATAAAACACTATAAATCACAGATGACAAAAAAAAAAAAAAAAAAAAAAAAAAAAAAAAAAAAAAAANAAACACAATACAGCCTGAAGGTAGAAGTAGCCCTGCCCAAATAAAACTGTACTATATAAATACAAAAAACTTGCAAAGTCCACCCACATTAATCTATGCTTAACCTACAGGTATAAAGATATTTTTTCTCAAGTGGCATGTCATCCATCCAGTCTCTTAGGAAACCACCATCCAATCAGCAGGTTTCGTATCAAACCTACACCCATGAACAATATATAATTACCATGTTCAGCTGATCTTGTTAACTGTTACAGCGGACAACTTTGATCTTGTCTTCTGATAACTAGGTTAGGACCACAAAAGAAGCAGGGACTTTGCATAATTGCCAACCCTTTCAAAGTGCATTTTTTGATTCACCCTATTTCTCAGTTTCCTTTTCTATTTGTATTGCACTAGCACTAGCTTCTCAGAAGAGGCAGTCAAAGCAACTTTGGAAATACAGGAATCAAAAAAAAAAAAAAAATCAAGCAATCAAGCATAAACTAACATACTTCTACCTCTCACCGCACTTTTTCCCTCAAGGCAAAAGATAAATGGTGGCTCCACAATCACCTAACACAAAAATACACAGCAACCCAACTATCACATCGCTGAGGACAACCTCACACAAAGCTTGTGCAAAAAGGTCCTCCGGACAACGTGATGTAAATGAAGGCTGATCATTAGAACAACTAGATCATTTCTTTGTATGCTTTTAGCACTTTAGCCTACTATGATACAGAGCAAGCTTCAGTAAATCACTACTTTGGCTACCTGTTACACAATTCACACCACTACAACAGTTGTTCTAGGTAACACGCCCTTATTATATTTATTTGAACATGCAGAGAATAAAGAGATAAGGAGGAAAAGGAGATTTCACCCAGAAACGTGGCAAAGCCCAAGCATTATACTGGTGAATCCGGCCTTGGCTACGTAAGTTGCAGCATCCCACTGCTGCTGGCAGCCAGCACCAAATGCTTTAGGGGAAGGAGCAGGAATCAGTAAGCACATGTGGACTGATCTGCTTCCTATCCCCCTTGAAAACTTTATTTCAGTCTCCACTAGTTGAAGTTGGTTTAAACTCCAAGGCAGAGGTTTTGAGGAATTTCAGTGGCTTCCAGTATGTTGTTTTATGTTTGCTAATAAGTTCACCCCAAAAATACCTCTTTTGCAGGAGCTTCATATTAGCAGCTTAGGAAAGTAGCCCACAAGACCAAGATTACTAGCTCTCACTGAACCAAGCYGAGACTGTGCCAATACTAATAAGAAGAGAAACTTCTAACAGCATTTTATTGTATCCTAAAATATCTAAGAATGTTCAAAATAGGTCCAAATTATAAACAACTAAATACAGTATGTTTAATTCATTAACTACCTCTCCTAAACACTGTTTTCCTGAATGATCAAGACAGTCATAAGATCTAGGGAAATAAATGTTCCTAGGTGTTGTATAATAGGTTCTGAGCAACATACAAAGAGGCTCTAAATTTGAGCCAAAGAGTGTCAACCGCTTTCAAAACAGTGAGCCAAATCCTCATCAAACTGAATTCAACTGGAGCACTGCCATTCAGCAGGACAGTGAGTTGGCCCACTGTGCCCATGGGAAACCTTTTTCTAACTCAGGCTTTCTTCCTGCTCATTTCAGATGAAATCTCCTTTGAGTCAGGTTGAATTTCCACAGATAATTAGTCTTGCACTAGCTAAATAAAGCTTGGGTTATATTGCTCCTGAGCAGCAATCTGAATAATTACAAACAGGGTAAAAGAGAAAATTTMTTCTTCTTCTTCTCCTTTTTTTTTTCCCTCCCCTCCTAGGGAAATTTAGCAATTAACTGTTTAATGTGGTTTTAACTTCACTGCTGAATCTTAAACAGCAACAGACAGGAGAGAAGTGCCATAGCGGGTGGCCACCTGAAGCAGCCAGCAAGTATCATAGCTGGATTGTAGCTCCCACATACTATTGGAACAGATTTTTTYACATTTTTTCCTAGACTGCACACCTTTCGTTTTTAAGGAGGGTTTCTTTTTGTTAATACAAGATGACATATCTCATACAATCTTTCCTTACACCAGAAGCTAGAGAAAGCCCGGYAAGTGAGCCAGACGGTTCATCCCCTGCCACTGCTGAGACTGTCTTGAATAATGTTCACTTTTGGTGGTGAGGGATGGAGGAGGGGTTTCCCTAGGAATAAGCTGAATAAAGCTTCCTGTTCAGCTAGAGCAGGAAATGTGTTCCAGCACTGCCTTACACACAAAGAGTGGAAAATACTTACTAAACAAAATAGCAGGAGATGAAGTGCAAACTGGACTGTCCTCACATCATGCAGATGAACAGAAAGCCATCTGCCCCATCCCCCAAGCTYGCTTTGATAAGCATGCTTGAACTTGGAAAAATATATACCTATGTATAGATATGTTCTGCATGATGCTGCGCCTTTAAAAGCAAACCCTGAAGGATTTTAAACAACAATATTTAGGAGGTAGCATTTCCTCCTTCCCACAGGATCAGTTGCTTGTTGTTATAGTAGGAGGTTCAACAGGCCAAATTCTTACTATTGGAGACACTGATTCAGAAATTGTGGTTGGGTTCACCTGCCAGCATTTCTCAAACATCTCCTCAGAAAGACCAAAAGTCAATTGCATGGAAGAGAGCAGGGAGAGCCTTCCAGTCTGCCAAACCATCAGGATTCACTGAAAAGAACAGTAACATTAGTTTTTGCACAATTTTTTGCACAAATACCTGCTGACTGTGAAAGAGGAATATTAATAGAAAAAGTGTCTCCTTTACTCTACAAAAATGATGACTATTCAGGGCCTCACAGCATTTCCAAGAGCTGCTTTGCAATTCCCGCGAGGTGCTCGGCTGCCATCATTCACCTTTTGATGCGCCCTGATCACTTCAAAGAGGCATTTATCCTCACCCACCCTGACGCTTAAGARCTAAAAGCAAAGAAATTATGTCACTTAATGCTAGGTCACAGATACAGGTGCACAGTGTCTGGGAGATGAGAAGCTGTTAGGCAAGTTCTGCGGTGTAAGCTGTTACAGCAGTAACAACACACCACGCAAAGCAGACCAATGCACCTAGGCTTAATGAAAACTTGATGAAAGAATGTTAAAAATCTACTTAATCTAATTAATTCCCTAGAAGTGGCTACTTCAGTTAAACTAAGYTCACAAGTACTACACATAGTACTTAAATTTTTATAAATCACCTTGAGACATTAGTGCCTCCCACAAGTTATAAAACCAGTCATCAGCCCCACAGAGACAAGCCTCATGTTTTAATGTCCCTTCTTGCAGCACAACACCCTGGTCATYGTGAAAAACTCAAATAAGCCTTAAAAAAACATTTTATCAAATGGCTTTAACATATCCTTAAATTAAAACAAACAACAAAAAAAATCAAGTGCAAGTGTCTAAGTCGGAGGACATGCACAGTGGGTACCCCATCACCAGAAACAAAGCTCTTGAGTCAAACCAAGAGTCAAACCTTGCCAGTGAAACCCACCATCACTGCTGAGTGCTGGGAACGATTGCTAAGATCGCATACAACTGATAGCTACCTTCAATATCCTGAAGCATGCATGAAGGTAGACTACAGCRTGTGAGGCATGCTTGAGAAACGCAGTAGAAAAGCAAGGCTCCTAGTTGAAGGACATAACAGAAATCCAACCAGTCTCAGTAAGTGAGAAAAATCCCCCCTTTCTAAGGGCTGCAAATGTGTAAAGCCTACTGAAACACAGAACATTATTAACCAACTTGTGAAAACTGAAAGTTCTTGGGCACATGGTGAAATGACTGGATGAACTTAACTAATACATTCAATTCACTGAATGGTAACAAAGAATATATAACAGAAGAGAAACAACTGGAGTCTTTCAAGATCTATTTAACTACTAATACTCTTATTTATTTAATATACATACACATGATAGCAACATCTAGGGGCACATTGGTCCAACACACATGTAAGAACACACTGTACGGCCAGACAGTTCATGACCGTGTAAATAATGACTAATTGCAGGCAATGAGATTTGTAGCATCTTCATTCCCTCTTCACACGTCCACCTTAGTATAGTGATGAACAAACTATAATAGACTGTCAGTTATCTGAAAGACACCCTGTGGAAACTGTATTTTGAAATAAAATGATAATTCTCACCAAAACACCTCACATTTTCAAAGTACATACTTTCCCAAGCACCGGGAACATAGTTTCATGCATTAGCTGCTTGTCCACAGTTACTTCATAAAAAGTGGCTGGGACCGAGGCTTGCTGGTCCTTGTCTGGTCCATCTCATATAAGATCATGCTGCAATCACAAAAAAATCATCCTAAAATCTTCAGTTCCAAGAGGCAACTACTCTCTGGACCCCAMCAAGCACCACAAACCATTTATTCATATAGAAATCATCCATGATTTGAAAAGCAGGTGTACAATGCCCATATATCCTCGACAGCCAGACCAAAACACGTATGCCATCAGGTGCCATATCATTCAAGAAGGATCTGTTCACYACAACAGATGCCCAATTTTCCAATATTTTTTCCCCAACAAGTGTTTACAAGCAATGGGAATTTGTTAAATCAGAAAGAAATTTAAATAGTTTACAATCCTTGTTCCTCTCGGAATCCTCTCCAGCGATTTCCCCTGGGAAGCTTCTGTATCTTCAGAAAAAAGAAAAAAAAAAAAAAACCCACTTTGTCACTGTTCCCAAAGCCAGCATAACTGAACTATTCTATTTGTTTTAAACATATTTACCTTCAAYGCCAGTAACATGGTTAAACTTGCAGACAAGCCTTGACAGCTTCCATTATGGATGAGTTCATGATGTTAACTACAACTGATCATCACACCCAGTCTCACTGGCCAGATTACAATATGAAGAAAGCATGTAACAAGAGAATTTACACAACATAATGTGCAACTTAGTGTCAACATGGTTAGCTTGAATATCAATTCTTTATGTCATGTAGCCAAGTTAAAATAATCTTGCTTTACAAGAAGGCTCTTTCATAYAATTAAAAAAAAGATCAGAAATATATCATCCATTCATTAGAACTCAATGGCTTTAATAAACGTGATTTTTTAAAAATAGTAAACTAAATATCAGCAACAGCAATGCAACTGCTAAAAAACAAAATGAAATTTGACAACAGTGATGCTAATCACCAAAGAATTTAAAACTAAATGGAGAAAAACCAAATAGAAGAACTGCATCTAGTTTTCGGAATTGCAATRACAAGAGCAAAATCCATCAAATTGAAAATAAAAACAGGCTGAGCTCAAAGAACTGAGTTATAATGAAAAATGTTTATATAGTAAATATATAACTTTGGCCAAATGGTGACAAAGAGAAAATACCGTAATCAAATTTCTGACATGCATAAAATTTCAGAGTTTGCAGAGTGCTTTATACCAGGACATCAGTGCGATACAGCACCATACTACAAATATTCCTACTTTTCCCATACCTGCGCAAGTCAGCCTTTAAACTAACATAACTACATTG
>NW_028185583.1:2202812-2204462 GCF_003343005.1 Rhea americana | reverse complement strand
AAAAAAAAAAAGATATGCCTGTTCTGGTAAAGAAGAGAAGTTACTTCAGTTTGTCAGTATTACAAACAAACAAACAAAAAAAATGGTTATCACAAACACTAGCCTAGCACTTAGGAACCACAGAAGTAGCTTTTCAGTAAGAGTGATGACAATTTTTTCCTTTGAGGAAGACAAAAAACTCATCCCTGAAGTGTATCATAAGAAATAATTCTCAGTGCAATGGACATTTTCGCTGGATCCATCTGTGAAAGACCTTCATAATCAGTTTTGCTCCTAAGTATACCATATATGAAGCGGGCTTTCTACTTCCACTTAGAAGAAAACTATCAATGGTCTTAGAGCAGCAGTACTACTTCGGCTAGCCTTGCACTACACAGTGCTACCGCAGAAGTAGCGATGCAGTTCTTCAGATTTGCGAGCGCTCCAAACTCTAAGGAAGCTAAGCTGATGCTGAAGCCGCCTTTCACTTGCTCTGTGGAGAGCCAAGGCAAACACAAATAAGACTACATGTAGCAGATACAGTTTTTACATGAACCTTCCTCCAAAGTTGGATAAAGCTTGGAAAAGACTTGTTCTACAGCTCCATGGAGCTGCAGAGCTTTCCACAACCAGGCGCTTCTGAGGGCTGGTTTACAGGCTGCAACAGGAACTTCACCGAAACTTCCCCGAACTGCCGCTAGTGAAGTATCCACGGCCAAACCGGGACCCCAGCCGCTCGTGCCACGCACGAAGTCACAGCTACAGACCGGGGATCAGTCCGGACTCGTGAGAGCAGCGCAGGAGAACTGCGGGATRCAGCAATAGCTGCAGGCTACGCTCAGGTTCCTGCTTACCGGGGTCTTCCCATGCACATACAAGAGGGTTGGCCAGGCGTGTGGGCTCAACTGCCAGGAGCGCAAAACCCAGGATTCAAAACCCAGCATAAGCCTGGCATAAACATACCGGCGACCCCCCCGCTCTCCCCAGGGGTCACCGTGCTGCGTCCCAGCCGCGATCTCCTGGTGCTGGAGGTGCTGAGAACCAGCCGCTCCCCCCCCCCTGCCTGCGGCCCCCTCTCTCCGGGGGTCTCCCGGTGCCAGAACAGAGGCACCGCAAAACCAGCAGCGGCCGCAGCCCCGCGGGGACGGGGCCGCAGCCGAGYGAGAAGGCAGCCCCCGCGGGGAGCCGCGCCACGCCGACGAGCGGGCGCGCGGGGAGGCCCCGCGGCGCGGACCACTCCGTTTGGGGTGTTTTGCTTTGTTTTGTTTTGTTTCCTCCTTCCCCGAGCGCGGCAGGCGCCGCGGCTCCGCCCGCCCCGGCGCCCGCCACCTCCCGCCGCGCCGAGAGCCGCCCCGGGCGCGGCGCCGCGGTCCCGCCGCCCTCCCGTCCCCCCTCACACAGCGACACGTGCCGCGGGGAGCCCGGGGAGGGGGTGCGGGGTATTAAGCCACTCACGGATTTTGACTTTGCGGTGGTCGAGGCGGGCGAGGAGCGCCTCGAGGGTGCCGAGGCGGCGCTGGAGCCGGGCGCTGCGCTGGCACAGCGAGTCCGCCTCGCCGAGGATCCCGCCGAAGATGTCGCCGGCGCAGCGGGAGAGGTCGGAGAGCTGCATGAGCAGCGACACCAGCGCGTACGAGCTGACCTGCTCCAGCGCGCTGAAGAGCGGCACCG